>NC_139233.1:72501561-73080286 GCF_977018435.1 Lepisma saccharinum
GATTTAATACACAAGGATTCTCTGTTTATTTTTAATACACCAAATCGCCGACCTGCATGACGCTGTGGTTAGCACTGTGCGCAACAATGCCAGGGATGCAAGGTTCGAAGCCAGGGCTTTGCATGGTTGTTCTTTGTGAGTGTCGGTTCATCAGAACATCAATCATCCTCATCTTCATGATTAGCTAAAAGTGGCAGAAAAGCAAATAAAATAAACCAATTCAATCAAACCACAAAATCGAAATTAAATATTTGTTTTTACCCGGACATGCAAACAATTTTCATTGTGAACTCAGCCGGCTCCCGTGGTGGAGTGGTTAGCACATTGTGCTCCAACGCCAGGGGTCTCGGTTTCCCGGCCTGGGCATGGATGTTTGTGAGTGTCCATTCATCAATTTCTCATCCCCGTCTTCGCAAATTAGCCAAAAAGTGAACAAAAGTTGAAGTAAAAATAAAGCTAATAAAAAATATTGTGAAATTTTATGTAAATAAAAATACTTTTCGTAAAATTTTCTTCCTCGCTTCGCTAGCAGTACCTGATTTTCTTAGTATTATCAAGTTCCGAACCGTAGCTGGGGGTGGCGAGAGTCGGCCTTGGGCGCCGAACGATCTAAATGAAAAGAGATGAATGGTGGTTTTTCCATTAATTCCGAAGAAGAGCACCCTGCCGAGATTTCTTCTTTGGAACCTTTGAATGTGGTATTCTGCGCCTTTTCTCTCTTCGATCTTCCATTTCTTGAAGGTTTACTCTTCCACTTGGAAGAGTAAACTTGGCACTTGTTACAAATAACACAAACTCCCGTTGCTTCGTAAAACACACTGAAAGGAGGTTCAAGCATTCCGTGGTCAAAAGCAGGCGGGCCATTAGCAGCACCCCTCCCTTCCTTCGCGGTCCTGCCGAAATGAGGGGGAAAGAACTCCAACCGCCGGGAAAGACCCCGTTCCGTGTAAAGGGTCGATTTTGACTTCGCCTGTTTATGGCATTTGGAATGAACATTGCCAAATTTAATGTAAATAAAACCAAATATCAAACCATTTGTGAGAATGAAAATTTGAATGAATAGATTATGAAATAAACCTTTGAAAAGTGTCCCATAAAAATTTGAAGGTCGTAAGTCCAATAGTTACGCAGAAGTAAAATTGATTACTTCTTTCAGAAGTAAATGGGGAAAACTCGGGAGACGAACGCGCTCGAGCGAGAGGCATCATTTCTTCTTAAGTATTCAGTTAATCTAAAATTTAAATTAAAACTTCTAACAAACATTGCCCAATATTACAATATATATAATACTATCGTTTGATTCGGGAATATTTTTAAGACTGCTATTTAGTAGTGGTGATCGGCACAAGAAGAGAAGTAAAATAAAGTAAATCAATAATAATAATAATAATAATAATAATGTTACAATAACATTATTAGCAACATTATTATTAACATTATTTTATTAACATTATTATTATTATTGGTACGATTATCATGGTACTTGCCTCCCCCCAGACAAAAATTCGTGTTTGCGCCTCTGGTCCCAACCAAGACAAAGCCTACATCACGCAGGAAGTCACAGCACGGAGTTTGCGGGTTGTTTTTAAAGAAATCGTTGACGCACGACATCAAACTATGGTCAATGGATTCGTCTCTCCCCCAACCTTCCCTCGCTCAAGGACGACTGGTCCTCTATGCCTCGCAAGAAGGCATCCCTTCTGTCCCGCAGTCAAGTTACGTTGTGTTCTCTGCCCACTGCCTGAAGGTCCCCTTTTGCAGGGATATAAAACCTTTTTCGAGCAAGGCCTCATCCCCTTTTGCAAAGAGAATGAATGGGATTTTGTCAACCCTCGCGGTCTGAAAATTCTGTGACGTCCCAACACATCGGCTCGAAGAACTTGCCTTCCTGTGATGTGTTCACGTGGAAGCGTATAGAAATAGGAACATCAGTGGAGTGTACTGAGTGTACCGAGTTTAAACCCATTCTTGAGCTTTGATTATATAATGGAAAATTTGGAGAGCGGTATTGGAGGTTTATCACGAATCTTTACAGTGTCGTTTGAGAACTTTCGATATGTCTAAACCATGTAAGCTACCGCCACCGCAAAATTCAATTTTGCATTCCCGCTCCCCGCCTACCCAAAAAAGTCACGCGGTGACTCTTGCCAGAATTGTGAAAATTCCTTTCCTCGTCGCATTGGGTCGTCGTTATTGCGAACGTTCTTCCCGGTATTGATTTCGTATCCCCTTGTGAACTCTCAAGTGGTACTGAATCTACATCTACATCAGTAAATAATGTTGATGAAGTGCTTTCTGAATAGCCTAGAAGTGATTAATGCGTTGCAATTTTTTAAAATTTACTTTTGAACGCAAAAATAGACTCAGTGGAATTTAGCAACATGTATTCTGGTGAGTTCCATAGGTAAAGGTAATGTAAATTTTCCCGTGCATATAACACCGTGCCCAGGGGCGCCGACTTGTCAAAATTATTGGGGTGGCTCTGATCACTGAAATAAATGAATGAATGACTCACTCCCTCCATTTTTTAAAAATAAAAATTACGTCTTCGTATAGCAGATTTAAGCATCTATTATATTCCTCATGCAAATTAAATGTAACATGAAAAACGTGTGTCTGCTCATTTGTTTTTTAGATAACAATTAACATTTTTATTTAAAAGTAGACTATGTATTTACATTAAGAGGCCAACATAACAGTTTTATGCCGGCCTCGGTAGCCGAGCGTGTTGGGTGATCGGCTCAACTCGCTTTGATCCGGAGGTGTCGGATTCGAGTTCCGGCGAGGGCATGGGTGTGTTTTAATGTCCGCAACAGACTTGTAAAGAAAGGACATGTGACGGGTGCAAAGAACCTTAGTGTTGACGTACCCATAAAAATAGCGAATATTTACAATATTTAACAGTTTTATTTAATTATTTACATAAATGCTAACACAAATCGCAGGCAAATAGTTTTACTTTTTTGTTCTTGCTACAATATTTTACTTTTTAAATTTAATTTTGCAATAATAAATAAACACATAGCACGCCGTGCTTTAGCAATAATGCCTTTGATCATAGCCGTTCCCGCTTTCGCAATACAGACTTTTCATAAGCTTTCCTTGCGTACTTTACTGCAAGCCAGTGTTAAATAAACTCAAAGACTTTAGAATTATTTTCCCCTTATTCTTTGGACTAGAGGAAGAGATTTCGAGGATAACTAAATATCGTACATATCAATATTGCCTGAAAGTCGTGTTTACGACCTCATATTGTTCCGATTTCACTAAACAACATACTGGTATAATTGTCATATCACCTCGTATTTTGAAACTCTTTTCAGTAAAAATGTTATCAATACTCATAATTATATACTTAGTATATAGTAATAAGTCATGTGTTTTGCTGTCTCCGCTCATAGCCCCCCCCCAAAGTTGATGATTTAGCGGTCTCAGCCCCCAAATTTGATGGTCTAGAACATTTCAAATGTGTATTTTAAGTTAAGTTCATATTGCACAATCCAGAGTAAACTTTACAAGAGAAGCAAAATAATACATTAGATTCTCTTAAGCAAAATTATTTGAGGGTCTCTTCCCCCACATCATTAACATGGAGTCGGCTCCTATGACCGTGCCATGATGGCATATGCAAGGGTGGGGCCCACATATTCTTGATCACGACCATTTTGGAGGTGATGTAATCACTACTCTCCGGCAGCCTTTACCACGTTGAATTACTTTCGGGTACCCATTGATATAAGGGTGGGTGAACCTTGGAGGCACAAGGCCGGAAAAGTACCAACCTTAGATAACCCATCCCGAGAATCAAAGCCAGAAAAACACCAGCTTTGGGCCTCTCTGCAGAGCTGATTAACGGAGTCCTTTATAAATCGTGCTTCATAATGTTTCCCACTAGTTTCCAGTATGCAAGATTTTTACTCACAAAGGAATCTAACGAGAAACCAACAACACCATTGTGTGGTGTTTTGCAAGAAAAATCGAATTAATTAAATAATAATGGTTACATATTATCTACACTTTGATGATAAATTATGTAATTTTTTTTCTACTTGCTAAAACATGGGTCCCTTAGTCCACCACGGTTTCTATTTCCTTCAAAGGGCAGAGACTCTTGCATCACAACAGACAATGTTTGCCTCCTGGTTAAGTTAATCATTTTGCAAAATGTTGTGTGAATTTTGTTATTTTATTGTTGAAATACATGTGTTTGACACCCAACAAACAAATGGGAATCCCTTGATTTATCAGTTACTTCTTGGATTACAGTGGCATCATTAATATTTCATATGAAGTTTCATAGAGAGAAATTTAATTAAAAGGGTGCAAATAATTTTACGGGGCTCCATGGCATTCTCTTTAACATTTTTTCCCCCACATAGATCATTTGGCTCCCAAGGCCGACTCCCGCCGCCCCATGGTATGGCTCTGAATTTGGACTATAAGTGCGAAGATATTGCGAGCGAAGCGATCAAGAAAATTTTACGAAATGTATTCTTATTTGTATAATATTTGAAATCCAGGGGGCAATTTCCACTCTGTGCCCTCCTGCAAGTGCCCTCGGCCGTCTGAAAGATAAATGCATGGAACACGTGAAAACTAATTCCATCTTGAGTATCCAATTGTCCTTGTTTTTCTTTCTTCCTCAATGTTTGCTTCCCCTAGAATGAACTCAATCCAAGGTCGGGGAGGGGGGAGGGACAATGCCCCCTTCACCCCTGTAGTTGTGGCACTGTTTGTGAGTGTCTCTTTATCAATTTCACGTCATCACTCATTTTTGCGATTAGCTAGAAGTTGCACAAAAGCAAAGCTAAGTAACAAAAATTAAATATCCACTCCCTCTCTCTACCATATGATTCATATGATATGAATCAATATTACCAAAAGGTAGACTTGGGAATCAAAAATTTAAGCAGTTCGAAGTTCATACCAACACATCAAAGAAAAACATCCGAACACATTAGGGAACTTTAATACAACACTACTCAAAATGCCACAACTGTTCTAGATATTGAAAATTGCGAAATCATTTCCCGAAGTCTGAATCTCGAAGAGAATCCCCCCTTGCATCAATGATTGTAAAATAGAACTAAAAATACACAATATTGCAGACTGCAAACTTCTGATGCCTGCCTCTCTACACAACAAACACATTCATTTTTGCAAGAAGAAAATTGGAATTTTACAAATTTGAAAAATCATCGATGTTATTTTCGTAGCTTATTGTAAGTTCACATTTAAATATTTCATAGTTCGAGGAGGGGCATGCCCCCCGTGGCCCCTCCCCTGGGTACGGGCCTGCCCATATTATATAATATTGCCTAAAATACCAACTTTTCTATTATTTTTTATTCATCTTTATTTCTTCAACTCAGGTTTAAGTACATTGTAAATGCATTTATGACCTAATACATGCAAGAAAATGCCCTATAAACTTAGAAAAATGACCTAAAAATTCTGAAAGATTTTTAAAACAAATTTATAAACTACCAAGAGAAATTCAAATTACAAATCAACGTTACAGTATCTACACATGCTCATTGCGTATGATGGTAGTACAAGTAAGAAAGTTCACTTTTTGTCATCTTTTACACTTTAAGTACTGAGTTGCAGTACACAACGAATGATTGTCGGTTTTTGGACAAGAGAGCCTTGTACACGGAAATTTTTTTTCTCGACTTCCACCTACACAAGAGTAGCTTACTTGAAATGAACAATATCACTTCCTGTTAAGTCACTTTCAATTCCATAGAGTGCAAATTGCTCCCTGACAAAATATCCGATGCAGAACACAAAACTTTGAACCTTTTGTTTTTTTTACAATAATCCGTCTGGCGACAATATATTTACTGATATAGGGGAAATCACATTGTTTGAGCTGAATTGTTATACAACACTTTGTGTCAACAATTATGCACAGAATTTCTTTGTTTCTTCAAACACAGTCATTCAGAACTGCGCTGAAGACAATGAGACGAGAGTCGGGAACCTCTCTCCTTCAAAGGGTTACATTTGCATGTAAAATGTCCCTTCTTTCACCAAAATGTAGAAAATTCATAAAATGACTTTAAAAATGGCCGAAAAATGACAAACGGTTTAAAAACTCTAAAAAATTACATTTACTTCAAAAAGGTTCAAAGAATTGCAAACAAATGCCCAAACAATGGCGTTCCCATTTATTCACTTACGTGTAAAATACGTTCCTATCTACTTATGCAATTTTTCTGCCTTACCAAAAAAAATATGCATTTGCATCAAAATCCTAGCCCTAGTTATCACATTACAAAGGATGTAATATTATTGAAATTCCAATTTCTCACTACCAGAGTAAAGAACCTGGATAGCTATTTAGTGACTCGGACAGAACGACACCAATCAGATGTCAGCCCACCCCTTCCTTTTTTTCAGCTCCACATTTATAGTAGTCAATCATTATTAAATTGTTTCGTTCTACGTGTATTTCGATGCCCGGCCTGGGCATGGATGTTCATTGTGAATGTTCTCATATGAATTTCATCATATCATCACTCATCCTCATCGCCGTGATTAGCCAAAGTGGCAGAAAACGACGTAAATAACCTAATTCAATCAATTGAGCATTCAACACTTTCGAATCTGCCCCCCCCCCCCCACAAATGCTTTGTGTGAGCCTGACATACGCCCCCCTTCTTCAAATCAACATGTTTTCGTTGCTGAAATGGCGACCCTCGGAAGAAGTTTCACCTACGTAGGTGACGTCACAGCAGGCCTGTAGCTATAGGGGGCAGAGGGGCAACTGCCCCCCCTGTAAAAAGTACAGAATACATATCTACCTGGAATTCTCACTAATCTTTACAATTTGATCCTGTATTACTCTAGCAACATAACAAAGACATTTATTGATTTTGTGATTTATGAAGGTGTGTGGGATTCCGTATAATGTCGAATCAGGATTTGGGGAATAAAATCTCTTCCAGATTCAAACTTCGGGAAATGATTTATCAATTTTCAGTATGTAGAACAGTTGTGATATTTTGAGTAGTCTTCTACTAAAAGTGCCTAATGTATTTGCATGTTTTTCTTGGATGTGTTGCTAAGAAGTTTGAACAGCATAATTTTTTGTTTCCCAAGTCTACCTTTTGGTAATAGCGATTCATGTGATAGAGAGAGGGAGTGACGTGAAATTGATGAAGAGACACTCACAAACAGTGCTGCAACCACAGGGGGGGGGCATTGTCCCCCCCCAATCTTGAACGGGAGTCCAATCTGGGAGGGGGCAAACATTGAAGTAAAGAAACATGACTAGCAGAATCTAAGAATAGTAGAACAAAATGGATACTCAAGTTGGAATTAGTTTTCAAGTGTTTCTTGCTATTTTCCTCCAGACGGCTAAGGGCACTTGCAGGGGACAAAGAGGCACAATTGCTCCCTCGATTTCAATTTTTTTTTACAAATAAAAGTACATTTCGTAAAATTTTCTTGCTCGCTTCGCTCGCAAAGTCAATATCTGATATTCTTATAGTCCCACGTTCAGAGCTATAGCTAGGGGGCGGCGGGAGTCAGCCCTGGGAGCCAAAACGATCTAAATAAAAAAAAAATGTTAAAGAGAATGCCATGTTCCCCGTGAAATTTGTTGCGCCCTATTAAATAAATATTGTTTTCAGTTTGCAAACATTTGATACTAAAAATTTTCCTGCTCGCTTCGATCCCAATATGATTATTTTCTGTAATGCATTCTAAATTACCCGAGAGAGAGGTAAGGCCAGATATATACTTCAGACTGTTGCTGCTTAAATGCATGAACAATTCTTTTGAGGAAATGGAGCGTTCACATTTGAGAGACAATTTGGCGGATGAATTGACCATGTAATGTATTTAAATTATATATATATTAAAGAAACTTTGAATACGTACACAATTTAGCGTTAACATGTTGCATATGTGTTTTCTTATTTTATGTCGCTCTATGTTACATATGTTTAAAATATATGTTGTATACATGAAAGTTATACTTGTCATATGTACAAAATAATAATGTTCGTCATTATTCTGTCCTTGAAAAATACGGTTTGTGTGCTTGTTTTCCATTATTAGCTAATATGAAATTGAACGTGTTGGAAAAATATTTCAAATAATTTGTTCAAACACAAATGCTTTAGCACCGACTTCTATCCCCTTTTGCATGATTTACGACGATAATAACGTCTTGTAATGCTACTATTATTACTACCATTACCACCACTATATTACTATTATTATTATTGGCACGTTTGTCCTGGTACTTGACCCCCCTCTCCAGATAAAAAAATTGTGGCTTCGCCTCTGCTCACAAAGAAGACTCATGCCCAGGCTCGAACCTGGAACCCCTGGCTTTGCAGTGTGTTATGTAACCATCCTACCATGTAGGTCGGCTAGTGAAAGATGTAGGACAGCTTACTGGCTCAAATATCAAACACGATGAAAATGTGATAGTGTTTCACAATTATTATTTCGGTTAGAAAGCGATAAAATTTGTAGTTCGATAGGGTTACACTAAGCATCTTATGAAGTGTAAATATCAATTTCAAATCTTAAGAATCATTTCTCTATGCAAACGCATCAAATATGGTAAGCAACATAGGTGTGTGTTATGATATCCATTTTATAAAGGAAAAGTTAAGTTTTAACCCTGACTGTTTGCATGATATCGTTTCAATAGCATGTTATATATTGCTCTCAGAATTTTAAACGGCAGTAAAAATAAATGACATTTGCAACTACGAAGCTTACAATGGGATTGCATCCATTAAGGACAGAAGATGCCTATTTTGATTGCTTGTAACATCGAAAGATGAATTAGAGGCGCAAATAGTGACTGAGAAAAGTTGCTTGCCTTGATGTCCTGCACACACTGTGAAAGTTGTCAATGTTATCAGGCGGCACCTTATGAATATAGGTTCAAGGAAATGACAAGTAGAAAAAAGCTGCAGTGAAATAAATACGATTGAAAATCTCTCAAATTACATTCTATTTATTTTCTTATATTTATAATAATAAATTGTGTCTGTAGCAGAAGTTGTCTGTTAAACCTACCTCAGGCACAACCTAATTTTTTGACAAATAATTATGTCAACTCTTCTGCTATGTAGTGGATTCTCCTCATTTTATTCATATATCTTAAGCCATTGTGTGACTGGTAAAAATTAGTATCAGAATAAAAATCCCTGATATTTGGGGTTTGTACTCTTCTGCTCAAAAAGTGGTGACGATAAGCTGCTCAGAGACTTCGTGCCGCGGAAATGGGGTAAAGCGAAGGAGGCCCCTTATATCTTTCGGTTTCGTACCATAGTCATTAAGGAAGGTATTTTTCAAAATGTAAAGAGGATACAGCATTTCCCTCGATAAAACTTGATAAAACATGAAATATTAATGATGACAGTGTAATCCAAGAAGTCGCTGATCAATCAAGGGATTCCTATTTGTTTGTAAGGTGTCAACACAATATTTTGCAAAATGGTTAACGTAGGCAAAGATTGTCTGAAGTGATGCAAGAGTCTTTCATTTGAAGCAAATAGAATCCATGGTGGAGTAAGGGACCCATTTTAATGTTTTAGCAAGTAGGCCTAAAAAAATGTAAATGTTTACACAATTCATCAAAGTGTAGATAATATGTAACCATTATTATTTAATTAATTCTATTTTTCTTGCCTAACACAACACAATGGTGTTCTTGGATTCTCGTTAGATTCCTTTGTGCGTAAAAATCTTGCATACTGGAAACTAGAGGAAAACATTATGAAGCACGATTTATAAACGTCTTCCTTAATCAGTGCTGCAGAGAAGCCCAAAGCTGTTGGTACATATTAATCGTCTATTAACATTATTGACCTGTAAATATAACGTAGATACAGTCCCGATTAGCCTATTTATGTTAAACTTTATCTTTGTATTCTTTGGTAGTCCGAAAAGGTCATTATCGAAATATTGTTATTTGATGTTGCTCGAACTTTTTTTGTTCGTTGGAGTTTCAAGATATCATCCCTTTCCTGTTACTTATCACTTTTGGAGGAGGGGGAGGGGGCATCTTCCAATGCAACACAATATATAAAAAATTTGCCCCCTCTAGGATTGACTTCGCCCCCCTACTAAAAATTCTGGCTACGGGCCTGCGTCACAGAGAAACTGGCTCTGGCGGGATTGTAAACACGAGAGTTGGGGGAAGAAAATGCCTGTAGGACCTTCAAAAGCGGGCCAAATCTGAATCAGATCCGCGAGCAGTTTGGGCATCGGGGTAATGGTTGCGGTCGTAAACTTGGGAACATTACGACAGTGAGTGAGTCCTAACTCAAGGTAACCCCCCCCCCCCTCCTCGAAGCCAATGCGTCGCTATTTTTCCACAGAAGATTTGAATCTGAAACCTGCGAAGATTGACATAACAGCTACTGAAGGGAGCCACGAAAGCTCAATTGATCATGATAATTAGAGACAGTGGCGTAGTGGCCGCCCGGCAATGCAGGGTGTGGCGAGGTGTAGAACCAGCCCCGCAATATTCTTTCTCTCTCTCTGCTTCTGAAATTTTATATAGCTTAGAAATTCAACAGGAAGTGTCGATTATGAAATAATTTAATTTACAAGACAGAAATCTGGTTTCCAGTAACATATGATACGACATCTTCGATAATAAGCAGGGGCGTTCTGGTTCGGCCAGAGGGGACCGGTTAACTTAACATATGTGTCCCCTCCGAAATGCAGAATTAACTTCCTTGCTCGCAGGTGGACATCTATAGGAAAAATCCCATATCTCATAACTAGACCTTGGATTTTTAGATGCTAAAAATCCTGAAATAGGTCCTAAAAATCTTAAGTTAGGCTCGAAAAATCCTAAAATAGGTTCGAAAAACCCTAAAATAGGTTCTAAAAATCCTGAAATAGGTCCTAAAAATCTTAAGTTAGACTCGAAAAATCCTGAAGTAGGTTAAAAAAAAACTTAAAATAGTTCAAAATTTCTGAATACTGCTGATTAGGTATAGTCACCGGCAATGAAAATGGGACACATATATCCTGAAATATGCACTATCTTGCATAACGTTATGTGTGTTGCCTAATCCTACGGCGATGGCAGAACTCAACATTGGAAATTTGCTATTAAAATCCACTCATCGCCGTATAGTTAGGCACCAATCTGTTTTCATGTTATCCACACTAAAACTCCGCAATTTTGTCTGTGAGGATCATCTTATATTCTGAAAATCTTACAACAAAAATATAGTGAGTGGTGCAAACTTCAATGCTGAAATGTTCGTTTGCAAGGCGTGAATGCCACAAAGCATGGAAGTGACGCGAAAGTGAGCAAGACCACACAGATCAGACCACTTTGTATTGCAAAGGTAACAGTGGAACCTAAAATAGGTTCTAACAAGCAAAATAGGTTTTTAGGCACTAAAAAACTTTTGTTGCGTTTTTTAACGAAACGCTGACATAACTTATTATTTCTTGCATGAATCCAGTATAGAAAGATCCAGTTACTCAACCAGTCGTTGCTTTGTTGCTGCACAATATAAAGAATTAAATTTGAAAACTCATGAACTTTTATCACTAATTTTAATTTTAAGTGTGGTATTTGAATGTAACTTCACATCAAATATTTTCAAGATGGCTCTAAGCCTTTTTATATTCAAATAAGAGCTGAAAAAACTCTAAAATAGTTTACACCTGTTCCATGTTACTTGAAAGTGGTCCCAAAACTCAGTTTGATGTGGAGTCGAATTATCCCTTTGCCCTAAGGGTTCACAGCGTATGGGTTAAATGTTACCACTATTTGGGAGCATTTTGTGAAGTTCATTTTTCTTCCATATTGAAATTCTGTGGACATTTCCTTCTTTCCAGTGTGTTTTTATTTTATGATCTACAGTGCTCGAAGTGGATACTCCTATAGCTGGTATGCTTGGTCGAGGAGGATTGGATTGATTTGGTGTTTTAAGTCCACTTTATGCACAGTAAGGCTAATCGGGACTGGACCTATAGTTTAAAGTGGGATCCGAACCACTTGTGCCTCCACCGGGTATCGAAACCGGGACCCCTTGATTACAAGGCGACGACGCTACCACTGCGCCATCGAGGAGGCCTCTTGGTCGAGGAGGGTCTTTGTGTTGATCAGCATGGAGACAATGAAGAAGTGGGGGATGCTTAGGCAAATTATCCTAGCAGGAGGGGATGGTTAATGGAAATGTACATAACTGGGGGAAAAGCACCCCTTTGCACTCCTTCTCCACACCCACAACTCCAGCACTGATGATCTATTATTAATATAAAAAGGTCTTGTTTCATGAAATATATCGAAAAGAAATGCTATTGTTGAAATTATTATTAATAATGTCCACTATTAATAAAATTGAAATCCTTTTTGGAATTCAGTCTTTCCGATCGACTTTCATTGAGTGACGAATTTTCAGTGAATGAAGTTCCATCACCGCCCTATTACCCGTCTTTCAAGGCTGGAGTTCCGCCATATTTCCTTCTACTAGATTTCAATTGAACTTGTGATGCTGGGTTAACAGTGGAAATCTAGAGGTCCAGTTCAACCCCCAAAACAGAAATGAGCACATTGTTGAATACATTAGTTACTATTAGTATTAGAAGGCTAATGTGAGGGGATTACTTTATATCATACATTTTAGTCCGATGAGAAGGTCCGGAAAAATGCAGATAGATACCTCAAAAATTTTTAGATCCAATTTGTGCAATTGAAAACAATATTGATATATTAGAGCGCAATTAAT
Organism: Lepisma saccharinum; assembly: GCF_977018435.1. Taxonomy (NCBI): domain Eukaryota; kingdom Metazoa; phylum Arthropoda; class Insecta; order Zygentoma; family Lepismatidae; genus Lepisma; species Lepisma saccharinum. The sequence continues at coordinate 72,514,296 of NC_139233.1, forward strand.
TTCCCTGGACGCCATGGCATTCTCTCTTTTACAACTTTTTTTAGATCATTCGTGCCCAATAGCTGGCTCCCGCCGCCCCTCTGAACTTGATGAAAAAAAGAATAGCAGATAATGCGAGCGAAACAAGCAAGAAAATTTTACAAAATGAATTTTTATTTGCATAAAATTTGAAATCGAAGGGGTAATTGCTCGCATTAGCCCCTGTCCCCCCTGTAGTTGAGTCACTGTATAATGCAGACATACAGGGTGCTCGGAAATTCCCCTTACAAACTCCTAGGGCAAGTAGAGGGGACTGAGTAGACAATATTTGGAATAGGAACCCATGTCCGGAAACGGTACGTTTCCGGACATGGGTTCCTATTCCAAATATTGTCTACTCAGTCCCCTCTACTAGCCCTAGGAGTTTGTAAGGGGAATTTCCGAGCACCCTGTATTTAAGCAATATATGTTTACTTTGGATACTTTAGGCTCACTGCCATTGTTAGTCAACCTTATTCTGCACAGTTGCTCGACTAACCTTGTGTTAATGCGAATACCACGCACCCTTCCCCCTTCCATCCAAACCGATTCTAAAGGCATAAGAAATAATGTTTTACTTCAACCCTATCGCCGCCCCACAGGTAGGTAGAAAACCTATACATAATAACCAAAACTAAAAATCAATAACAAGTCAATCAAACAATAGTTTAAAGTGGGATCCGAACCACTATGTGCCTCCACCAGGTATCGAACCCGGGACTCCTTGATTGCAAGGCGAAAACGTATTCACGGCGCAATCGAGAAGGCAGTTATAAATATCTGATACATAAAAAATATCAAATAAATTCCCTTATATGTATTAAATACTAATGTATTTTTACATGTTTAGTAATTTACTTTTATATTTAATAACATTATAAATATTACTGTACGGACGCGATAAGAAGCGACGTGCAATCAGAACGCAGAACGGCAGAACGTGATCAAATTCTGTCTCCTCGTTGGCTGCCATGTGGCTGGGGGATTTCTACGTTGCCACGTTCGCACAAACACACGGACAGGCTAGTCAGCTGTTGGCAAGCTCGGGCATTCTGGCAAGCATGAAACATTTTATATTCCTGCTCTACACGGCAACCGAAAACCTTCACTGAAAGAACCTTTGTTGTGTTTTTATTATGGTACATTGCAAGCATCAGCTACCGGCATCTTTTTACTTATGTTGTATCGTATCACAATTACCAACAAAAGAAAATGCGTCTTGTGTTATGAACAACACTGTGGCAAATCGTTCTCCTTTGGTTTCATGCCGCCTCTCTTTCCCTTCTTTATCACGCCGCGATTGTTGAAGCTTCAGAACGTACAAATGAAATGTATTTCTTGAAAATTAGGGCAAATTACGTATAAACAAATTACGTACAACTTCGTTTCGTTAACACGTTTTTAAATTATATTTTGAGGAACCTACAAAAATTCACCTCCAAAACAGAATTTTACAGAACTGAGTTACTGTATTACGGAGAAGAATTTATCAAGAACAAATCAATTGTGTGTGAATTGATTGATTGAGTTGGTGTTTTAAAGTCCACTTTATGCACACTACGGCTAATCTGGAATGGACCTACAGTTGGAAGTTGGATCCGAACCACTATGTGCCTCGACAGGGTATCAAACCCAGGACTACTTGATTACAAGGCGCCCGACCCTGTGGCCGAATGGTTAGCACATTGCGCTGCGACGCCAAGGGTCCCGGGTTCGAATTCCGGTCAGGCTTGGTTGTTTGTGAATGTCCATTCATCAATTTCATCATTTCATCACTCATCCCCATCTTCGCAAATTAGCCTAGAGGCACAAAACGCGAAGTAAAATAAACTAAATCAATCAAAAATCAATCAATTGATTACAAGGCGACAACACTTACCCTACCACTGTGCCATCGGGGAGGCACATGTGGGTGTGTGAAGTGAGATAATTTGGGAGCTATATGAGAATACAGGCTCTGGCAATGCAGAGTTCAATAAATTACAACGAAACGCTTGGCAATTGCTCGATTTCCTTAATATTAATGATACATTTGGTACATGTGTTATAATGCTTTGAGCTACCTGTATGTAAAAACATAAAAAAATGAATGAAAAAACAGAAGTAGTAGTTGAAAGAATCAGTTGTTTTTGCTTACCGGCTACCATTGCAGTGGCGCTATCCCAAGATCATCTTCATTGTTGGTTGGTAAAAGAACATCTTCATCTGAGCTACTACTGTCACTGTTGTCTTCCCGCCCAAGTGAAATTACAAAATCCTCCATTTGCTGCTCTTCAACTCCCTCCTTTTCCCATGCTTCGGAAATAATCTTCCTTGTGTGTTCTATAGCCGAACGCCACCTATCTGCTGTCACATCCCCGATAGCCCGTTCTGTCAATTGCAAAATTTTAGACGGTGTAAAAGGTGGCAAAGTGTTCCTCTGTGCTACCAGCCCTTTGACCTGTGCCCAAATAAGTTCGATTGCATTGTACATACAATGATAAGGCGGGAGACGGACCACCGTATGTCCCGCTTCTTCTGCAAGCTTGTCTATTCGATATATGGGGAACTGGGGTTTGTGTAACATAAGGAGCTGCAGTAGTTCAGCCTTCCTCATGTTTCTGTGGGCTCGCGAGAATCCTGAAGTAGGTAAATCCGGCAACAGCGCGTCGCTACCAGAGTGGGTGGTCCCACGCCGCTTGCTAGCGCGTCCCGACAATAATCATATAGGCTCTTTGTCAGTTGCTTGGTAGAAAATTTGAAAAGTTTCATGCACATACATAATATATATGTATAGTTTGTGTATGTCTGTGTAGACCACAATTTTCTTGCCCCCCCCCCAAAAAAAAAATCAATCTTCAATGATTTCGCGCCCTGGTAGGGTATGTAGCTGCCTGGCAAAGTCCTCATTCCGTAAATTCACGAACTGCATGAAATCAGAAAAAGACATATATTCCCCCCTCGTTTTGAGAAAACCTGTTTCACAACCCACCCCTGTCCTTTCTGTGGTGAAGGACACTCCAGTGGGACAATGAATCTCCCCCCCTATTTACTGGGAGCAGCAAAAGAAGACGGCCGCGCCATCTACTGGCCACCGATGGAAATGCAATTTCAAAGCGCAGCGAGGTTTAAATGTGGGGTAATCCTCTATACCCTAACTACTCTATGGTTCTGTCATGCTATTACCATAGAAAGCTAGTGGGTCTCACTGCAGAACATGGGCTGCTTTTTTCCTCTAAATAGACGAACAAAATTTATATCCCCTGAAAGTACGTACCTTCTACTTCCATTTTCTGGTGTTCCTTTTACGATTACTATTACATTATTGCGCGTAAAAAATGTTTTTTCTGCTACTAAAAGCAATGCATTTCTCCATTTGTTGCAGCATGAAGCTTTCCTAATTTCACCGAAATTGACGTCATTGTTGATGCACCAGTCTGATGCACGCTGGTGACAGTTCTGCGCACCGGTGAAATACGGAGAGCCGAAACGTGCATCAGCAGTGCCCCAGCGCGTCCACCGGTGGGTTCTGGAAAGCGTTATGTCTATGGCGTGGCGTTCGATGTAAATACTGCAGTAGTCTGTGTTTAAACAACGCATATAAGCACATCGTAAACAATCTGTGCAGTAAACTCGTACAGTAAAGGTAAACTTATTCGGGAAGGCCATTTGATCTGTCGCTGGTATTCGTCCTTAAGGAAATTTGTATATATTTTTTTATCGGCGTGGGACAATAGAAAGCACTTTCCGGAATTCGATAATAGTATGGTATAGTGAAAACACATTTCACTCGATTATTTTCTAATTATTTACATTTGTACTTACCTGTTATGCATAGAGGAACATTTTTCAACGTGGAATTTTGCTTTTTGCACTGAAAAAAGAGTAATTTTTTACATTACAAGTGTTTATTGTTCGTTGCTAATTCGCTTTTGTTGTACACAATATGGCGGGCAAATCTTGACTCGCGTTGTCTATTGTCAGCTAATATGCAGTGTTTCCCAAATCCGGGCACGAAATTAGATATTTTCAGTTGAACGAGGTTGTAACACTGCATAAATCGACAAAACACTCTCACAACGCCCCCTAAACCAGTACGCTATCACGGCCATAATGTGTTACAGATTCGAAGCAACAAGTAACAGTAAGTACTTGTAAATCTAAGAAATAGACATTGATATGCATTATTTCACTGTAGGAAATACAGACACGTCATGTTCTAGTGAAATCACGGCGAGGCTGAATCACTGGCTACGGGGTAGCATCATCTCAACACACGGAACATTGCACTCTTGTTCAGAAAGCAGATGGCGGGAGCAGGAACAGCGTGTCGGACTGAGATTTCCGCAGAAAACAACATGCATTCACATTAAAATTGATCAAATCTACTTTCAGGAACTTCCACAACGCTAAAGAAATGAGTTCCGTAAGTACTTTCTCCTGTAAATTTGAAGGAATCCATTTCCCTCATACGATAATGTTACCCCAAACTTATTAACCGAAAAATGCCACACAAACTATTCACAGAAGGTTTTTAAGCGAAAATTGATCCACAAACAATTCACGGAAGGTTAGGTTAGGCAAACAGAAAATTAGATTGGAAAAAAAAATAATTTCACAATGCAACCTTCACACGTCATCTTGTAAAACTACCTCGTGGTTGCTACACTAACAGGGGGTTACATAATCGAACACTCAGAACATTTGATTCATGTAGTCGACGGTAATGGTGGCAAGAGCTATCGTGCATCGCAGATACATTTATGTCGAAAAATACATGATTTACTGGACAAATAAGTTGAACGAAGGGATAAAACACTTCCACAAGCTTCCAAAAGTCTACAGAAAATCAGTTCCGTAAGTAGTTTCTCCTGTAAATTTGAAGAAATGTGTTTTCACTATACCATACTTACTGTTGTCAGTCACTTTCCGCCCGACCCTGTGGCCGAGTGGTTAGCACATCGCGCTACGACGCCAAGGGTCCCGGGTTCGAATCCCGGTCGGGTATGGTTGTTTGTGAATGTCCATTTTCATCCATTTCATCACTCATCCCCATCTTCGCAAATTAGCCAAGAGGCACAAAACGCGAAGTAAAATAAACTAAATCAATCAATCAATCAGTCACTTTCCGGAACTCCAAACAGCACTAATTACTTTCACCAGGTTTCGAAATTACTTGCAGTGTTGTGCGATACTTCTTTCCGATTAGAAACTAGCTGTCCTCCCCGATGTAGCAGTGGTGTTCGATAACTGGTAGAGACATTTGTTCGGATCCCACTTTAACACTGGAACCCTAACACGAAATTAGCACCCTTTAACACTACCCTGGGTTGCCTGTAACCCCACCTAAATATCCACTTATGGCTACTTCATTTTTTAGCAGGATTGCTTCAAATATACACAAGATGGCTTCTGCACTTGATAGGCCTTTTTATGACTAATAACATAGTAGTAATATGCGAATGCAATAAGGATTAAAATTTCAGTATCCGCCAAACATCTGAAATTCCTTTTTCTTCTTTTTCACATTGGTACTTACGTATTCTGCATTCCTAAGGATTCTTGAAGGTGCCATTTCGTTTTTTCAAGCAAATAATCTCAATTTTCGACATATCGAGTAATTCTTGTTTGTTCGTTTTCGCTTGAGTTACACTCAATATGGCGGAGAAATCTTCACTAGCGTTGTCCATGATCAGTGGTTATACAGTGTTGCAACCTTCTTCATTGAAAAATACCTACTTTCGTGTTACTTATTTTGTATTTTTTTTCCAGGTTCGAAAACACCATGAACCATGCAGGGATAGCCCCACAAACCATTCATAAGTAGTCCCACGAACCATTCACGGATAGCCCCATGAACCATTCATATAGGCTATAGCCCCACGAACCATGCACATTTCGTTAGGTTAGGCAAACATAGTTAAAATTGTCATGTTCTTGGAAAACAACGGTGTGGTTGGAAACACTGACCGGGGGTTACATTATTGAATGCCTGCAACATTTGATTCACGTTGTGGAAGGACATAGAAGCAACAGCTTTCATGCATTGGAGAGACATTAATCTTCAAAAATACATGATTTACCTGTGAAATAAATTAACTGATAGGAAAAAACACTTCAACGACCTTTCAAAAGTGTACGGAAAGTCAGTTCGGTAAGTACTTTCTCCTGTAAAATTGAAGAAATACGTTTTGTGGATACAAAAATTTTACCCAATAAGGGAAAACATATCATAATACAATGAAGTGTTGAGTGTTTTAACAAGTTCAACTGCTCCATTGCCTTAAGCGAGGGTACAACCAGTAATGACCAACACAATGATAGAAGAAAATACATGTATAACGTAATATAACATAACATAATGAAAATCCAGTATACAGTGTGTAGGTAACAGTTCGTTATATCAGATACACATTAAAATAGGATATTTTGTGTTTCGCATGGTTCGTACTTATCAATTGTGTATTGCGGAACATAGTTCAAGGTACCATTATGCTTTTTACACGTAAACAAACACAATTTTTCACACAGAGAGTAGTTTTTGTAATTACTTTCTTCGCTTCCGTAACACACAATATTGTGGGCAGAGGTTGACTACTGTTGTAAGTATGCATCGGAAAATACGTACTATCGTGTTCGTCATGTGTGCAAATTGTACATTATGCATGGGTAGCTGACGGATAGCCCCACGAACCATTTCCGATAAGGTTAGGTTAGGCAAGCATAGTAAAAAAAAGGGGGTTGGAATCACTGAAAGGGGGTTACATTATCAAACGTATGCAGCATCCGGTTCACGTAGCGAAAGCAATGGCACTTGTGCGTCGGTGAAATATTTCTCTTGAAAAATACATGGTCAAATAGATTCCACGATGAAAAAAAATATATCGACGAATGTTGGAAACCTTAGAGAAACTCATTTCCATAAGTAGTTTCTTCTGTAAAAATGAAGAAACGTGTCTCCGATATAACGAACTGTTACCCAGAGTGTAAGCATTTTTCACAAATGTCATGACGATGTCCTCTGCAAACTGGGGTACCTCAGTTTACACAGCTTGTTTTAGTTTTTTTGTCTACCAAACACATTTACAGTTCTTTCCCTGGGTTAGAAGACTCGGCACAGGGGTTGAGTGATCTCTTAGAGATTATTGAAGACCAAACTTCGGAGATGGTTAGGAAAAAAATAATACACAATGGTTCAATGTTGCCAACCTAATAATGCTGAAATTACAGGGAGTTTATTTTCTCGTTTGGGTTATTGGTAACCTCTGTTAGGGTTCCAGGGTTAAACTGTAGGTACGGTCATAATTAGATCATATGTGCACAAGAGTGGATTTAAAACAAAATTTCCTCTTATTAAGCTTGCAAAAACCATTAGACTTTTACTTGCAGTTTAGCTAATTAATTACAAGTTTAGGTATGATTTTACAATACTGGACAATTCCCCGATTTCTTTCATATTTCGCATACTCACTAATTTAGACTTCTTAATGGCTAGACTGCACAATCAACCCTTGTGTTTTACCGTTTGAAAGTGAAAAAACATATTGTGCGCAAGGCTCGAAAAATCCCGGTCGCCAGGACTCCAGGGCGACTTAAAATTTCAGCCTGGTGACTGTGATCTTATGCTGTAATATGTACGAAATTTTGATGATTCTAAGTCAAATTATAGCACAGCGTAAGTTAGCAAATGATTTTTTTTTTGAATCAACGTTGTGAACATTCAAGAGAGTCAGTAATAATTTCTTACTCTTTGTCCCCCAATGCCCCATTTCCTGTTTTCTCGAATGATTTAGCGATGTTTTGAATATCGTGATGCTCAGCTTCATATACAGAGTGTTGCAAATGTAGCACAACCCAAACTTTGAAAATGTATATCATGAAAACCGTAAGAGATATTTACACCAGGTTTTCTGCATTATAAAGTTTCATCCATTGAGATATTTTTCAATGCTTAAAATTATCAGTTTTCTCCATACAGAAAATTTAGATAAATTAATAACTGGCGGAAGGCAGCGTTAAAAATTTTCCAGAAATGCACTTTTGAATGAGAAAATTGCATAAGAAATTATTGAAGATAGATGTCTAATGAAATGTCAATCTTTCATTTGCGACCAATATTGGTCATGTGCAACATTTGATGGATTTTTTATTGGCGATTTTATGGGTTGAGTGAAAAGGTGCCATTTTTGGAACATGTATGGCAATGCTAGCAGGTCGAAATATTGTCAACAGACGCACGGCACATGTGCCTAAATATTGGCTATACATTTATGTGGTGAAAAATCATCAACCAAGATTTTGTGCCAAAATTGGACTCTTGAGAGAATCCTAGTCTGCCTCTGGTTACACTGAATTCTCTTCGCTCACTTTCGACGCTACTATGCCTGTTCTTTTAATTGATTCAGCATGGTGTATTCTTTGGAGCAGCACGTGTGCATTGCTGAAGAGTATTTTACTACTCATTCTTACACTCATGTGCAAGAGGTTTTCCAAGAAAAATTCCCTGCCTCTGCTGTACCTCACAAAGCACTTGTTTTATGACTTGTCCAACACCAACAAATGATCCCACAAATTGTTAAGAGTTTGGTATTATTATTGAAGATTAGGCACACACAGGAGATGTACTACGTAGAAATTTTCAGCGAAAAATGCAGGTTCAACCAGTACTCGAACCTAGGTCTCTGGCATACCATACGATTTCTCTAACCACTGAGTTTGCAATCAAGGGGTCCCGGGTTCGATACGTGGTGGAGGCACAAGTGGTTCGGATCCCACTTTAAACTGTAAGTCCAGTCCCGATTAGCCTTACTGTGCATAAAGTGGACTTAAAACACCAAATCAATCAATCTAACCACTGAGCTACTGAGCTGACCTCGCCTGATTTCTCGTTGTTGCAGTTTTACCTGTGTGGAATCGTCTCTGCCAGTGCTACCACAACGTGTTCTGTTGCCTTTGAAACACAGTAGACTTCGACATTGCCTGGTTCCTCCCAGCGTAGAGATGGTAATGCATTTTTTGCTGAAAATTTCTACGTAGTACATTTCCTGTGTGTGCCTGATCTCCAATAATTAACATCTCTACGCTGGGAGGAACACGGCAACGTCGAAGTCTCCTGTATTTCAAAGGCAACAGATCCCATTGCAGTAGCACTGGCAGAGAAGATTCCACACAGGTACAGCGACAGCGAAAATCAGGCGAGGCCAGGCCGGCTCAGTAGCTCAGTGGTTAGAGCAATGGCACGGTATATCAGAGACCTGTGTTCGAGTCCTGGTCGACCCTGCATTTTTTGCTGAAAATTTCTACGTTGGTATATATTGTTGAAAATCAATTCTCAGATGTTTTCAGCAAATTAACAATGTTTATTAAAATAATGTAATTGCTTTTATTTGGATACATGCTAACATAAATTTATTAACCCAGTGATAGCATACATGATTAGTTTAGTGGAGAAAACCTGGTGTAAATACGTCTTACGGTTTTCATGATATACATTTTCAAAGTTTGGGTTCTGCGACTTTTGAAACACACTGTAGTATGCACAATTGCTAGTATTAGGTAGTTTCCTGGTGCCTGATTATCAGAGCTGGCACCTAGTTTTGAGGAAAATTTTTCGAGCACTGGTTGTGCGCTAATTGTACGTATTTAACACTTCGAATTGCCACTGTGCAATCAGGCGAGGCCAGGCCGGCTCAGTAGCTCAGTGGTTAGAGCAATGGCACGGTATATCAGAGACCTGTGTTCGAGTCCTGGTCGACCCTGCATTTTTTGCTGAAAATTTCTACGTTGGTATATATTGTTGAAAATCAATTCTCAGATGTTTTCAGCAAATTAACAATGTTTATTAAAATAATGTAATTGCTTTTATTTGGATACATGCTAACATAAATTTATTAACCCAGTGATAGCATACATGATTAGTTTAGTGGAGAAAACCTGGTGTAAATACGTCTTACGGTTTTCATGATATACATTTTCAAAGTTTGGGTTCTGCGACTTTTGAAACACACTGTAGTATGCACAATTGCTAGTATTAGGTAGTTTCCTGGTGCCTGATTATCAGAGCTGGCACCTAGTTTTGAGGAAAATTTTTCGAGCACTGGTTGTGCGCTAATTGTACGTATTTAACACTTCGAATTGCCACTGTGCATTTCTCAATTTGAAGTTACATTTCCATGAAATAATAAAAGAAATACTACTACATTACTTGCCATAGCTGGTTTTCTTGAACCTAATCCATGTTCTAAACACACAGTATTGCCAGGTAGAAGTTTGGTTTTCAACGGGAATATACAAGCGTATTTCCACTAGGATTCAACTTTTTTTAAATCGTATTTTTTCATGTTTTCATTCAAGGAGACTCTATAGAAAAAGGCAGGTAGCTGGAACGTAGTGGAGCGGAGGCGGGGCCATGGTAGGGGTAGGGGGCGGAGCCCGGAATCGGGGGCCAATTAATACTACTTTTTTCCCACTTCCAATTGTTTCCTCACCTTAATGTTTACATTTCTGGAATCGTAGATTCATACCCTTTCCAACGATGTATCAAACATATTTCTATTAAGAAGGGTCGATTCGAAATTCTGTGGTTGAAATTTGTCTCTCAAGTGCTACGAGACTGACATTTTTTAAAGTGGCTGGTCACAATTAGCATTAATTCCCTCTAACGATGCACGGGAAGCCCCACAAACTATTCATGGATAGCTCCACAAACCATGCACGGCAAGGTTAGGTTAGGCAAACAGTTAAAATTTGGGGTCGAAGTAATATCAGGAATATATATTTTGTTCTTTAAGTATTCGAAATGCAAAATCTTGCGATAAATAATTAGCAACTGTACATTGTCGGTCATGGACCCGATTATTTTGCAAGTTCCACACGTGAGTGCCAAATTTTAACTGCAGATTCATGATTAGGAGCCGTAAATTATTGAGTATGCGAAATATGAACGAAATTAGGGAATTGTACTTTATTGTAAAATCACTCTCACATTTATTATCACTACATGTAGATATCCATTCCGTAAATTCCATCGGCAAACCAGCACCAAGCTTGTTTGTTATTCGGTGTAGATTTCTTCGTTCAGTACTATGCACACTGTTTAGAGTCAAGAACATTTAAAATGCATTGTTAAATATATATAATTGGTGTTTTTCTTCTTGACTGTGCATGCCTACGTTACACGCATTACACATATGTTGTGCTCTCCACGAGAAGTAGCATGGTAGCATTTTTTTCAGCTTTTTTGATAGCAGCAACAGCATGGAAATATTATACCAACTTTTCATTACATTTTCTATTTTTCACATTAGAAACACAACTGCCAATTGGCGCATTTAGCAGGAGGTGCACGAGGACGGATGCTGCTCCTAAAAGGGATGACTAAGTATTATAAAAAGTATTGATAGCATTATATTACAAGGATCAAAAGTGTTTGAGCAATACTTTTCCAGATAGTAGAAGAATAAAAAAAAGTAAAGCACAAATCTATTAATCTGGACTATATTTACTAGACACCAGAAATCGAATCAGGGGCTTGTAAGTTACGAGCTAATACTACATGAATTATTCTTATTCCTTTCTGTAATCATGGGTAACACACATAACGTAGAATTGCTTGTATATCACAAAAATCTGCTAATGCTCACCTTGTATTAAAGACATCCTGGTTTTGATACCGTGTGGAGGCACATAGTGGTTCGGATTCCACTTTAACTGTAGGTCCAATCCCAATTAGCATATCTGCGCATAAAGTGGACTTAAACAGCAACTCAACTCTATGTCCAATTTTTCATTTTTTCAGGAGCCCTCTTTAAAATTTCACATGATATATTTATTGAACCTTTGTCACCACTGCACTGAAAGTTTGTATCATTGCAAAGGCTGATACATATGTTGAAGTCTCTTGAAATAGAAGAAGTTGTTTCGTTAGGTACTTATGCTGTAATTAATTATTGCAATTTCAGATAGAACAATTGCACACACTAGCTTTGATTTGAGTGCCATAGATAGAACACTGCATTCTAGAAATGAGATGGAGGTGAAACAATTTCTTTATAAATTTGTCATTTGGTAGCAAAGTAAAATAAATTTTATATATATAAATTCATATTTTAGAAAATCATTCAACTACTTTGTAACCATTATTATTCAAAATGTGTGTCTGTTAACAACAAAAGTAAGAACTAAAGACTATTGCTAAGCAGCTCCCAAAAGTGACTAAGGTTAGAATGCAAGTGTTATATTTCATACTCTGATGGTGCTTGTTGTTGGATGAGTAAATTGTCGTAAGGTTTTATTGTCTCGTGGCGTTTGCATTCTCCTGGATGCTTCCAAATTGTGTACATGGACCAAGAAGACTCTCAAGATATCAATATTGGTTGTATGTAGACCACAGCCAAAATATATCCATTTGTTTACAATTTGGAGGTAGAACATTTAACAATGTATACTGGGTGATTTTTTTAACCTGGATCATTTGAATATCTTAAAGAAAAAAATCATCCTACAAAAAAATGTTCCAAAAAAAAAAGTTGATAGTTTGGAGGGGGAAGTTTAGTGGTGCAACAAAAGAACACCCCCTCCCCCTCTTGTAGGTGGGGTGGGGGCAACTTTGAAATTTCAAATAGAAACCCCTATTTTTTATTACAGATTCAGATTTTACGGAAAAAAATACATAAGTTTTGTCTGAAACATTTTTTTCGATTCGTGATAGATGGCGCTATAATCGACAAATTTTCATTTCTTGAATGTTTACACTTTAAAACCAATGTATTTCATTTCGCAATTCATTTAAATTCAAAAAATAAAACATTTTTGTTCCAGGACTTGAAATTGTTGTAAAACAAATAAATTTATTTTGAAAACACAAAATTACTCGACAATTCTTAGCTCTAGATATCTCGATGGCTAGTAAACTACATTCACTTCTCAATTACATTAAGTGTTCAAAATGGTGACCTTCAACTTCAATACATTTATTATTGGCACTTCGAATAAATGTACACAACTCAAAAGTACCTCTGGTTCAATTATGGCACAAGCGTTTTGGATTCGCTCTATCATATTTTCACGAGTAGTTGGCAATTCTCGATACACTATCTTTTAGGTAGCCCCACAAAAAGAAATCTGGTGAAGTAAGATCTTAAGATCTGGTGATCTGGCAGGCCAATTTACAGGACCTGCTCTGCCGATCCATCGGCCATTGAAGTCACGGTGAGTACTTCACGTGCTGCTCTCGAATAGTGCGCTGGACATCCATTATGCTGAAACCACATGTTCTGTCTCAGTTCCAGGTTAAGATCTACAAGTAATATTGGCAGTTCATTTTGAAGAATGTCACGGTACTGTTGACCATTCAAATTTCCATCAATGAAGTAGGGACCGATGAGTTTGTAATCAATAATTCCACACCACACGTTTACAGTCCATTTTATTTATTTATTTCAGGAATTGAATGCAACAGGTATATTACCCATTAATGGCGTTCAGTATACAATAATTTTATGATAACATTATTGAAATATTTCACAGATGAATGTAGTATATAGACAGAAAACATGTAACAAACATATAAGTCTTAGGTTCTATCGTAATTTATATAATTTAAGTATATTCCTTTTCAAAATTGCGGTCGGGCAAAATAAGTCCACACTGTTTTCAGTTTTGATGGTATCATTAAGTGTTGGATATTGTCAGAGCGTTGGTTCTATTACGGCGGAGGCCGAAGAGTTGCCTTCTTGGTCGTAATTTGCTTGAGGGGACATAGAAGTCAAGCTGTGACAGGGTGAAAGGAGCTTCAATGAGATTATTTAAAATTTTGTGGAGGAAAATGAGCTGATGCATGATGCGTTTGTTGTTGAGAGTTGTTAGGTTAAAATATCTGAGAAGGTTCTCACGGGATTCCATTTGAGGGTATATACCATCTAGTTTGTACTTTTAAGTGTCTTAAGAATTTACTTTGAATTTGTTCTATTTTGTTTATATCTTGCTGGGTTTAAGGGTGCCACACTATGCTTGCGTATTCAATTTTCACTCTAACGTAAGCATTATAAAGCATCATTAAGCTTCCGACATTTTTGAACTCTTTGCATGTACGCATTATAAATCCCAGAAGTCTGTAAGCCTCGTTTGTTATAAAGTTAACGTGTGCGTGAAATGTAAGTTTAGAATCAAACAGAACTCCTAGATCTTTGATTGTTTCTACCCGTTTTAATTTTTGTTTATTTATGCAATAGTCGTATTTTATTGATGTAGTGTTTTGAGTATATGACATTTGGTAACATTTTTCGCTATTTAAGATTAGTTTGTTGCTTTCACACCATTCCACAAGACTGTTTATGTCCGCTTGTAACTCGGTACAGTCGCTAACTGCAAATTCTTTTGTATATTTATAAATCGTCCGCAAAAAGTAGTTTACCCGATTGATTCAGATGTTCGTGAAGATCATTTATGTACATGAGAAAGAATAAGGGACCAAGGTTAGAGCCTTGGGGAACTCCGGATGTAGCTTCAAATTCATCAGAAGTATTTCCCTGAAACGTGACGTACTGTTTGCGGTTTGTTAAGTAGGATTGACACAATTGTAACATCGGATTCGATAGATTGTATGATTTCAGTTTTTCTATTAAGATTCTATGGTTTACGGTATCAAACGCTTTCAAAAAATCTGTATATATTACATCTACTTGAGCTCCGCTAAGAAACCATGTTGATAAGGAGAGATCACTGATCGTATGTGATAACGGCGCCCACCCAGCGTTGAATAACATGGGTACCTGGGGGAAACCCTGGGGGGTAAAGGTGGTCAGGGGCATGATCACATCACCCCATTCACGACCGGATCAAGAAACTGTGGGGCGTTACCCCCACACCCCCTATACGCCTTCATGCCGTGGTGCTATGCACAGGGGAGCACTTTACCTTTTTTAGCTTGGCAGGACTGCTATCAGCCTGTAATTCTCTACATCATTTTCTTATTTGTTTTTGGTATCGGGGTAATTTTTGCTAATTTCCAAATATCTGGAAATGTTGAGGTGGAAAGTACAAGATTGAACAGCGTGTGCAGGGGATATTTGAGTATCTCACCGCATCCTTTAAGTATGTAAGGCGGAATTTTATCGGAACCAATAGATTTTTTCAGTTTAAGATTTTTAATGGCATCTTTGATTTCTTTAAGACTAATATCTGATAGGTTTAGTTTATCGATTTCACTGTAAGATTGAATATTCAAAGTCTTATTTTTTCCATCATCCTGCCGGTACACCGATCGAAAATATTTAGCAAACGCTGTTGTTACTTCTAGAGTGTCAGAAAGTACTTTACCTTGATATTGAAAAGGTTCTGCTCTTTTTTGTTTTTTCATATTTTTGGCAAAGCTGAAGATGAGATTAGGGGTATGAAGTATGTTATACTCTGAGCTTGAAATATAATGCGTATATGCTTTTTGAATCCCTCGTTTAACAATATTCCAAAATTCTTTAAATTTCTCATAATGATGTTCAGCATGGGGAACGTTATTTTTCCATTTTTGCCTATGATATGCTTTTTTCCTGATATTCTTTATAATCTCCCGTGACAACCAGCTCGAAAATTTCTTCGGTTGAGTTTTCGTTGAAGGTACGCATTTGTTAAATATGTCATACACCATTTCATAGAACTTATCAATAGCAGCATTAATATTAGTGTATTTCTTCAGATCATTCCAATTTACAGCTCTCATAAGATTATACATTTTTAAAAAATCTGCATTCCTAAAGTTATAGTTATATTCTGCTTGAATTGAATTTTTCATGATAGATTTAAATTTAGTCATGGAAATGTCAATATTTAAAGCTGGGTGATGAATGTCTTCTGGTACGAGAGGATCGGATTCCCTTGTGACTGTTATGTTATTAACGTTACTTAAAATCAAATCTAACGTTCGTGCGTTATCATTTTTTATGTCATTGAAGCTGTTTAGTTGGTGGAGTGACATGAAATGACTCAATTCTACGCAAGCTACGTTTGAAAATAAGAGATTGTGATCTGCACCCTTTATCTGAGGGAAATTTAAAACCCCTGCAATAATTAGGGAAGACCCCTGCTCATAAAGTGAATCTAACGTTTGATAGAAGGAACTGTATACAGATCGATTCGTATTTGGAGGGAAATAGGCTACACAAATATGCATATTTATTTCGCTAATTTTTACTAACAAGTAATTTATCAGAGGGTCAATTACCGGAGTTTCAATTTTGATAGCTCGAAACGCCCTGTTTACAGCCAGAAGTACCCCTCCCCCCAAGCCTTTGTCAGAAGATTGTGCATCGTGATCCGACCGAAACAAAATATATCTATCGTCAATTACTTCGCTGTTACTGAACGATGGATTTAACAATGTTTCCTTATCCATGATTACATCAAAATCGTTATTTAATACACTCAGGTAGAATGTTTTGAGTTTAGTTCTTAAGCCCCTCACATTTTGGTAGGAAACACTTACACTTGCAGTTCCTTTATTGACATAATTGCTGGTCACTTGACCATTACCACTTACTTTTCTACATCTGGCCTCACCTCAGGCTCTCGTTCCTTGGTTGCTTCCCTGGCGCTTGGGATATCGCCGAGTAGAGGGAGGGGGAAACTGGTGACCTATTTGGGATATCCGGTTGTTCTCTTCTTTCCTTGTCCCGTTGGAGGTGGAGGGGGGAAACGGATTACAGCATGAAGATGGCTGGAATGCGGTCGTTGTCACTTGTGCTCCCTGAAACGTCACATTTCCATTGTTGGGGGTTGGAGGGAAAGCCTGTTTCTGGGAATTGGACGCAGCTGAAGGTTCTCGGGTCTCCATGCATTCTTGAAAGTTGCCATGGTTGTCTTCCAAGTCCCAAATTGTATATTTTCTGCCGTCGACGTTGAGATATTTATATTGCAGATGAGCTCTACACCCTTGCTGCCTGGCTTCGAAGAGATGCTTTTTAAGTCTCTGTCGTTGCCTAACAGAAAATGAATAGTCTTGCTCGATGTAAATATTTGAGCCTTTCAATTTGCTGCAATATCGAAGAATTTTCTCTTTCTCCGTATCGCAGAGGAATTTGCACATAATAGGACGAGGTTTTCTGGACCGCGTGCTTCCGGTACAATGAGCCCTCTGGATTGCGTTCGTTGGTAGGGAAAGATGAAGTTTTTCTTGTCGCACTGCGCTAGCCGATTCATCCCAAAAAATAGGGGTTTCTATTTGAAATTTCGAAGTTTCCCCCCCACCCCAGCTACAAGAGGGGGAGGGGGTGTTCTTTTGTTGCACCACTAAACTTCCCCCTCCAAACTATCAACTTTTTATTTTGGAACATTTTTTTGTAGGATGATTTTTTTTTCAAGATATTCAAATGATTCAGGTTAAAAAGATCACCCAGTATAAGCTGTTTGTAATATGTTGAAGCATCTGCACATGATATTTTCA
The DNA here is from genome assembly GCF_977018435.1 of Lepisma saccharinum. Taxonomy (NCBI): domain Eukaryota; kingdom Metazoa; phylum Arthropoda; class Insecta; order Zygentoma; family Lepismatidae; genus Lepisma; species Lepisma saccharinum. The sequence continues at coordinate 72,531,727 of NC_139233.1, forward strand.
TGGTTACATCTTATCATATTATCTTTTATCATTTTCTGTGCCCCTCCCAGAAAAAGAATTGCAACTTCCTGTTAAGTTCCCTTTGTTTAATTGCAATTTCATCATGCTACGCATTCATTTTTACATGGTTCGATTTCTATTTATGTCTTGACACATACTTTGGAGCTATAGCGATTACTTCTTGTATGTTTTCTTGAGAATGGATTTTAATTTCTGTATACTACATAATACTTTTCTTGCTTCCAGCCATTTGTTTAGTGTAGTCTTATTTACAGACTGCTGCTACCATCTGTGTCTCATGTGAGAGGTGTGAAGTGGCTTTCTGAATTGGTCCATTTACCGTGTGGTGAGCTATTTTGTAATTTCCAGTTGGCATAAACATTCCTAAATGTTTTTGTAGTTGGGAGGGTCTCAAGCATGACACCCCTTCGAACCTCATGTGGAGAACCAGCGACAAGTAAATATGGCATTACTCTGTGGAATGCCTTGTTGATGAGGAAACAGTGATGTTTGCGTGAGGTACTTTTACATCTTCTTACTGATAATTAAGACTTTCCGGATTTATAATCAGTTCTAATTTCTTTCGTGCCAGTGTACATCCTGAATGGTGCATGCTACGTTGAAATTCGAGGACTTTAGAGTAGAGTTGGATGTGGTCGGAAAAAACTGGCACAAAAGTGTCTCAAATCAATGAAAATACATGAGTTTGCAGTATTTTCCCTGTTCTATGGTTTTCCATTTATCTCCCTACTGTAAAATAGACAGTAATTTTTGAATATAAAATACAATTTACAATATGAAATTCATAGCTAGATATAAACAGTGTTTTCAAAAAAGCAGACTGAAGTTACAGATGACGAGCGACACAGTCTCCTTCAGTATAAAGCAAGACATTCTCTTGCATGTACGCCACTGAGTAAACATCAACATTTAAATTGAAACGCAAACATGTAAAAGGTTGTTTTAAGTCCATTGCATGGTCAGATGTGCTCATCAGGACTACACGTTTAGTTTTACCCCTAGCTTACCCGTGCTGTACAAGGAACTTACATACCAGGGGGCGACTCACAGACCCACACTTTATTTTTTGATCACTAATATTCAAGAAATAATTTTGTTATTGAATCACTGATTCCTTTGCTGATTATATATGTGCAGTTATTTATTAATTGTAATAATTACAAAAATTACTACAGTGGAACCTTGATAATTTGAACCTCAATATCTCTAATTTCTTGATAAGTCGAACTTTTTGTAATCCCCTTGAATTGTCCATGACACTCAATACTAATTTTACCTCAACAACTCGAATAAAACCTTGATAAGATAAATTTTTGTACAGTTTATGGGATGCTGTTTGAGTTCAATAACTCAAAGGTAGAGTATGAAAAACCTCTATGAGTCGAAGTTAAATTCTAATCACCTTTATAACTCGAAGTTTTAGTCACACGGACCTCAGTAAGTCGGAAGTGTAGGGTGCGTATGTACAATGTGAGGTCATCAACAATGGTGTTGGGACTTGAACTCCCCCACCCTGCCGTGCATGTAACCATCATTGTTAATGTGCTTTAGACCTCTATAACTCGAAGTCAGCGATTTTGACCCTCAATAACTCGAACCTTGGTAAGTCAAAATCCTTGATACCTCGAATTTTTTCTTTTTCCCCTCAAGTTCGAGTTATCAAAGTTCCACTGCATCTTTAATAAAAAATAATAACCAATTATTGCATGACTGTCTCACATGTATTTATTTTATCATTCACTAAAAGTCACAAAATCCATAATAACTTTATGATTAATGCTTTTTGTTTGTAGAAATACAATTGTTTATTAAATATTATAATTACCATCATTACCAAACAATTGTACACTGTCACTGGCATGAGTGTCTCGAATGAGATGCATTCAAAGATGCATGTGGTGGGCCTGGATGTCCCCTCGTTACCTCGGTAAGCTAGGGTTAAAATTGAATGTGAACCACTATGCAATAGCTTTTTATCGAAAAAAAAAAAAACATTCATTTAAAAAAGCCGGCTTTTTTACAACTCTACTTTAGATTGAAACTCACCTACTTCCACCAACTTTTCCCCTCTTTTCATTTTTCGCTGTGTGCACTAATAAGGGAGTTGGCTATGGAACTGGACTTTTGAGTCTCCCTCTATTTTATAATAAATGGGAATTTAAACATCATATTCATGTACATTAATTCAAACAATATTATATTTGATTTCTGTTAGACTTTTACTTTTGAATATTAGGAATTTGCCTATGAAAATCTGTTATCATTCATCACCTAACCTAGCAAACCCTACCCAAACCTAACCTAAATCTAACATAACTCCAGATCCCATTGGCATCCCATTTTAAAATTTTGTATACTTCTTGAGTAATAGTGTATGTATAACATGTAATTTTTTAAAAAATTAATAGACCCATTTTTGAGAAAAATGGATACCAAAATTTTCTTTACATCACCTTCAATTCTTTTTTATCATGGCATAGACATGCTACATCTTGTGTGAAAGAACTCGTAAAGACCTTTACAACACCATCCGAATCACTTCTGTTTGTGCCCTGGTTGTCGAAATATTGTAATTTAAAGTGAACAAGATGGTGGAAGAAATTGTCAAAATCGAACAGTTTGCAACACTGTAATTTCGGAAATACAAAAGATAAGGATCTACAAAGTTGCATATTTTCCTACCTAAAGTGGTCCTTCCAGTATACCAAATTTCAAATGAATCAAAAAAATGTAAGGTTGAATAGTGCCTCTTCACTTGTTGATTTCACATGGAATGCCCCTATAGCTGAATACGTCTTCCAACAGATATAAAGGGACTACAAACAAAAGACCCTTCAGCTAGAAACTTTCGCATGCCTCCCCCTTCATCCCTGCAGCTCTGACCAAGATGAAGTCTGCTCCACCCCTCCCCTACCACGGAGGACGATGCACACACAGTTTCTACAGTGCCATCATTTTGACGCAACAGAGTTGAGGAATAGTAGCAAAGGGAAAATGAGTTGGGAGAGTTGAGCTGCAAATGCATCCCAACAGTTGCACATCTGTTGTGCCGAGTATAGATACGTACAGCCAGTATTATTGCACTGTCTCTTATTAGATTGAATCTGTTTCCAACACTTCAGAATTTGTTAGAGTATATATTTTCATCATCATTGTTCTTTTGTAACTATGGACCTCCGTTTTAACTAACAAGAAAAGAATATATATAGTATTGTGCTGTTTCTGTTACATTTAGTTCTTTGTGCTTACATCATGTCCATGTGACCAATTTCTGCTTTTTTATTTTCAGTTTGCTAAAATGAATCATGAAGGAAAAGAGATGCCAAATATTGAAATCTTAGAAAAAAATGAAGCTTTTTCAAATGAATTGTTCACCGAAATATCAAATATTAGTTCTTGTGTCAAGATTGCTGATTCAGATTGGTAAGTTAGTGCATCAAGACTTTGCAAATTTTGCTCCATAGTGTTTTTAATTTGTTTTCAGATAATCATTTTTGTAAAAAAAATATAAAATAAAAATTCTTTAAGTATTTTGAACATGTAGACTGCAGTTTTGTAGTTTTCAATATCGAGCATCAAAATGGAAATCAACAGAATTTTCCTTGAATGTGCTGATTACGATAAAGTGAGAAAGTACTCTTGTATGACGGTCGTATGCATCTGTCACTCCGTATATCCACCCATGTTTACTGCGAAGATGTGAGAAAAAACTCTTCAAGTCATAAAGACAGATGGGTAGACTGATGGACTTATCAAATAATAACTTATGCAACAAAAATAAGCTTGACCAGCTAGTCCCATTGACCAAGAGAGGCAACAATCATTTAAAAGTGAGGTTTTGTTATCTCGGAAACATATACATGTGATGATCTCACATTTTCTGCACATTAAATGTTAACGAGATATAAATTATGTTGTTTTGCATGTCTGTCTATCCATGGAAGTCATGAAACTGGAAGTTGACACATTTTTAACATCTAACAGGCATGGTGCCAGATTGTAACAAAGGGCATTGGGTGGTTCCGTGGACCACCAAATTGAATTTACCATTTCCAAGAGTAATCAAAATAATAGCTAATATTTTACACAAATTATCATGTATTTTGGTCCTTCTTCATGGAATTATGATAAACCTTTATCCAGTATTTTTGTTATTTCCATGTTTATTAATCAGTTTATCTAATGCTACAAAAATCGGACACATATCTGTAAACGTCTCTGTAAATATATTGTCATATGACTGTAAAATACAAGAAATGCTTTTTCGATGGTCAATTATCACAGAACAAACATGCAGTTACTCAAATATAACAAAATCACATAGCAAAGTCGCACACAAAAAATTCTGCACAATGTCAAAAAGGGGAAAGCATAATGGACGAAAATGTTTCATTATCACTTTTATCAGAATCCATATCTGATAATTCACTTCCCCTTCTAACTTCTTTAAGTGTGGCAATGACATTTCCATCTAAAACACGGATTGCCAAATCTGATTCTCGCACCAGGTTTCATACCAAAAGACTTACCTAAAGTGCGTCGCATGGTCCTTGGTACCCATGAGTGGCTACTGCTCTGAAACTAAAATACAGGGAGCGAAGTGGCACCGGGGTGATATTCTAAAATATGAAGCTACTGAAAAGGATAGAGAAGTGCATGTTATTACTTCCGAGAACGAGAGCATTGTACTAAGCAGAAGGTCCCAGGGACTATGCCACACCTGTTACGGCTTAATGCTTTGATATCACCATAAGCATGAGTGTGAAATTTCGTGAGTTTAAAAACTGTTCTTGTCCATTTCTGAGAAATTACTAAAGATAGGAATATAAAATTCGGTGGAGAGAAACATCTTAACATATCATGATATAAAGCACCAGTGGTTGTGTGTGGGAACATTCCAATAGTTTGGCATCTTTCTTGCCATGTAATCAAGAGGTTTCAGTTTCAATACCCAATTGAGACACACAGTGGTTTACATCTCAGTTTAAACTGTAGGTCCCATCCTGATTAGCCATTATGTGCATAAAGTGGACTTAGAAACAAAACTCAGTAACTCAATGTTCCATAAGTCATATTAGTGTAACTTGTTAGACATATTTTTCCAGTAGAACATTCCTTGAAGCTCATGAAGTTTGTGAAGATCCTTATGGCTTTTGTAAAATAACTTCTCATGCAATCTGTGTAGTTTGCTCTTGTATGAACTGTGCAAAGCAGGATACTGATTGAAAATTGTCAACCACAAAGGTCATCCCGATATTAATGCCTCATGTGCTGTAAAAATTATGTGAAGGAGGAACAATTGGAAAGTTTGTGTGAAAATAAATACACATTTTGGGTAGCTAGTAAGGCTATTCAAAATATTGTCCTTTGTTGTTATTTTTTCCCCAAGAAATATTAGACTTTTTTCAATGCAACTGCATGTTTGTAGGAATGTACCACTGCTACATAATACATTTCTCATTCACTTTGGTGCATTGTGGTAGTCACAGAGGTATACCGAATGCCAATTTTTGGAGGTAAAATTTCTATTTTCTACTTCTTTGTTTAACTTTCATTATTTGGAGGTACATTGTACAAATGTCACCTACACTACAAGCCTTGTCATTTCAAAGGAAACTCATTTCCCTACAACAAATAGTTCTAGAGTTTTTTTTGTTTTTTACTTTGCACGAAAAGTTTGAAAAGTGTGAACTTGAAGAGTTTCCATCCTCAGAGGCTGTGCATTCACGAGAGACTCCATCCACTAAAAGTTAAACCAATATGATTTGCTTCTTTCTATGGGTTACTTTTTCAAGTAATTATTATTATATTTATACTAAGTATACTATTGTACTTGGTAAAAGAATTCATGTCATCTTGCCCATCTCTATATAAATATGTCTTTCTATTTTTAGTAGTGAACTATCAGATTTCAGTTTGAAATCACAACATGGGGCATCTAGTAAACATTGCATGCTGCTCGAAAACAGAAATGTCAAGACAATCGACACACTGTCAACTTCATCTAAAGAAATTTCATCAGCAAGTGCAGAAGACGAGAGGATGGAGATTGAATCGTCATTCAATAATGAGTCAAAGGAATTTGATTTGGCTGTGGAAGCTCCTTTAAATGGCAACTTGAACTTGATGTGTGATAGAGAAAGAAGTATATTAATTCCCTATTTGAAAGAGCCTGATTTTGAACTCAAATTCGAAGCACAAGAATTTGCAGCAATTTGCAAGATAGAACATGAACTCACATCTGAGACAACCTTAGGACACTCTGTTAACTCTCAGCAAGATGTAGTGGAGAATGAAATTAACAGAGAATTTGAAGAAGAGGCTCATACTATTAAGATTGAAGAAATTTTCATTGCAGATAACCCTATCGAGCTTTCTGGTTTGAAAGCTGAAGATGATTTTGAAACTCCATGTCTGAGGTATGTATTTTATATAACACACATTAGAACTTATCCTAATAACACACATAAAATTATACAGGTTGTACATATAGTCCGGTGACACTAAAACATTTATTGTAAAGAAACTATTAGTGTTACTGAGTGATACAGCACATTAGTTGAACGAGTAAAGTTGATAGTTTTTTGTGTGTGTGTGTGTTACAGTTGTTCCCTGTAGTTCAATTTTTCTCGCTGCTAGATGGTGCTTTCCGGAGCTGAAAATAGAAATTTGTGCACTGCATTTTGATAAAGATTGCTACAGAAATATCCAACTGAGATTTATAAGCAAATACAGAAAAGATGTCCCAAGGAGGAAGGCAATCTGATGTTGCTTCATCATGTAACGTTATGCTTGCTGCGTTAATTATATAAAGGGGGAAGCTACCATATATTAAAAATTAGGGGCCGGGGTGTTAGCAAGCAAAATTAGCATAACGCACAAAAATCTTTTGAGTTGAGGTATTTGCCATGTTGTTCACAGCCCCTGAAAGTTCTAGAGAACTTAAAATTTGTGTGGGTGGCAATAGAGAGTAAAACTTAAATAAACCTGAAATGCAAATGTTGAGTCAACAAAGTTATATTGTCGAAACATGTAAAGTTCAACTTAAATGCCTGTAAGATAAAGTTTTAACAATTGCCCAAAAATGACAAAATAGAAATATTCCAGTCTGCGTGAGCATTGCACAATTTGTATTAAACACAATCTAGTCTACCGTCACCACTAACAACACAAAATTATAGTTTGCCAATCTTGTTGAGTAGTTGCGAGTCAGGTTGAAAATGATCGTGAGAAGTTTGCAGTTAATACAGTATGATACTTTTATTCAAGTTTTCTTTCACAATAATGTTTATATTTATGCATCAATTAACAAGTGCTGCTCGTTTAACAGCAGTATTGATCACGTAACTTAAACAATTACTCTTGGTAGCAATTCCTACGTCCAATTATTCACAACAGCATATTCCAATATTATCCTTTGATTTGCCAAGACTTTAATAAACAGTTAATGGAAAAATCAATAAGAGTGAGTAATCAAAAACTCTCATGAAACAACAATTACATTACAATTGGATTTTATCAATTTTTGATTATCAACATTTGATTTTGCAAATATATAAATATATTTCAGGATTTTACATTAAATCAAAATAAAATCAATCAATTGTTCTTTTGACCAGCAAAAAATCCTCCTATATAACGTTGCAATGTTTACTTATTTAAATTACGTTGCATGAATTAACCTTTAGACTCCCAAGCAGGTTTACGAAAATACCCTCGTTCTCGCTTGGGCTTCTTGGCGGGAATTTAAAATTCAAACACACTTTGGATAAAATTTTTATAACTCTGGCATTATGGAATGTAGGTGAAATCAAGGTTTCCTTTGGCAAGAATATTTATCGCATCAAGCATGATAAGATGGACACTGCCACCATGTACGATGTGTCTGCCGACTGTGACGTCTTGTTCCAATTCGTTCTTGTTCTTGGCAATCCATCACAACCCATTTTTTTAATTATTTTGGAAGTACGTGCGTTCCCTTGGATATCTCCCTGTAATAGAAATAAAATAACACACCCCCCAAAAAATACATATGTGCAAATATATATATAAATATATATATCTTTAGTTGTTCTATCACGGGTGGTTCACGTCCTGTTAGGAAGAAAACCAAGGATCAGACAAATCAAAATGGGCAAAGGTCAAACTACTAAATCCCCGTTTGTTTTTTTTGCAAGGTATTAAATAGTGCGTCGATCCAATTCCTTCTCGCATATACCGCCAGCTGGTCTGGAGTTTTGTAGTGGGCTCGTCAAGTCCCACTCCCGACGAACTAACGGGTATATGACTCAGAAAACATACAATTGCTTTTTGGCCCTTCCAAAAAAAAAAAAAAAAAAAAAAAAAAAAAAAAAAAAAAAAAAAATGCCTGCTACCCAAGAAATTATACAGGGAAAGGTGAACTTATCCTAAACGGTGGCCATCGCCCTCCTTCATTACCTGAACAAGTAAGATGTGTATTTTCTCAATATGCTTTTTATTTCTTTAACAAGTGGACATTTTGATTCCTTACAATAACAATACGTAACAACGTGTTCTCTATAAATAAGTCCCCTCAAACAAGAATCTGTTAACAATTACCCCCCTTGACAGATTTCACAAAATATTTACAATGACAATCAACGTAGACCATTCTTTTTATTTACATTTTTTGTTGGTTCCACTATCTCTTACAACACTTATCCTTACAAAAACTATGTCCATATTCATTCCTTCTCTTAACTTCTCTCATATTTTGCAGGAATTAGCCCCGCCGATAGGAAATTATTTGCAACTTAACTCGCGATGTTTTCTAGACTTTTAAATAAAAAAAAAGGAAAAGGGGAAGCGAGTGATTTAAGATTTATCAATTACAGTAATACGGGAAATTAAATCCTTTTGGTAAAATACTTAACTCCATGTCTTATAAGCTTCCACGTTCTTGTCGAACATCCTAGGTGTACAGGAAGATAAAGGCTGAGTCACGCCCACATTGGCTGAGGCGGCTATCACGTTGTGGAGCACCGTTGGTGGAGTTGATGTTATCGCGGTCGCAGCTTGGAGAGAACTGGCTCGCCCAACAAGGAAAACGTCTGCCCCGAGAAGCTCGCTAGGTGGCATTGTCGTCGATCCCATGCGAGCTTCTGGGAGACACGAAATTTCTCAGCGAACTAACAATCCTAAGCATCGGGTCTAATTCTTCTTATACGGGGTGGGCCGAAGAATGTGGCGAAACGGGATAAACAAGTTCCGATTCACCACAACCTCCCCCACCTTTGAAAGAAAAGAGAACCTCAGGCAACAAATAGCAAACACAAGAGACATGTACCAAGGAAGGCCAAAAAAAGGTGTATAAAACCCATATCAAAATAGCATATACCCTCATACAAAAACCTATTTTTGTTCAATTTCCAAATTTTTACAATTTTTTTTGTTTTTTTGTTAGATCCTGATTAGTCCAATTAAGCAAAATAATATAAAATAAGATATACAATAAATAATGGAATAAATATCCAATAAATATAAAAATAGGCATAAGTGGAACCATTATTATAAGGTAGGTGATACCAAAAATACCAAGACAGAAATATAGCTTAATGAGCACAATAATATGCTAATAAATACGATGAATGAAAATGAATCAAGGCCTTGTGAACACATAATGAGGCTGAAAGCTAAAACTTCGACGAGAACATGATGATAATATCAAAGATTAAGTGCATAGTATATACTCTCATTGATTAAAATAATCGTCCTGGAGCAATAACAAAAAAAAAATTTCCAGGGAAGAACAACAAATTGTGGCAAAAATACTTATGTTCCCATATATATATCATCAAAAAGTAGCACGATCCACCTGAAAAGGAAATAAGTGTCCAGTGCACTGTAAAGTTTCTGCATGAAAGACATCCCAGAACTATCCAGCGGTGACCACCAAACACTCCCACAGGGTCGGTATTCAAGTCCCAAGATTTCAACACCATGATGAATCCATCAAAGGATGAAGAAATGATCAGTCGATCTTCCTTATCATCATCTTCGTGCATCCTGCAGCAAAGGTAAATAAATATGGAAGTCCAGCATCATCTTGCGAACAAAACAAAGTAGATCAATGCTCAAGAGAAGAACATGAAGTTTGCTGGAAATCTAGTCAAGTTTCGACCAAACCATGTCGAAGGGAACAAGACAATAATATACTTTCCAAAACACCATACTGAAGATCGCTACGAGGAAGATTCGAAGATTCTTCATACAAGAAACAGGGCAAAAATTTTGTATAAGTAGCACTGCCCAAAAACACAGGATAGAGTGGATCACTACCACGATCAAGGCACTATATATTCACTTGTGTGACTCCAAGGAGAGTACGAGCCAATATTCACACGTAACAAACACAGGCATTCCTCAATACATACCTGAATTCCCAAAAAAATTCATCTGTTTGGTGCAATCCATGAACACAAAGTACAGTTGCAGTCTGAGATCCAAAAATCCAGTCCAGATCCAAACATGCAATATCCATGCAGTATACCAAGAACCAGCTGCATACAGATGTACTGAAGCAAAAACCATAGCATAGACGAGAAGCAGGTGGAAAAGGAAAGCGCAGCGTAGCATGCAGAATCTAGTGGCACTGGTCACTGACAACCAGGTTGGTAAGCCACATCATCAACAAATCAAATTCTCCAGGAAATGTACATGCAAAAAATAAAATAACCAAAATTACTAATTATAAAAAGAAGAAAGAAGAAAAGATATAGAACAGATTGAGAAACGAAATATACACTCTGGAAAACAATATTAAACAGATGAAAATGACAAGATTCTACAGAGCAAGACATACAAGTTAACACAACTGCTCTTACCGTCGAACATTTTGGGGTGGTTCATTAGGCATACGAACTCTACAAGTAGCCTGTACATGTCCCCATTTCGAACAGCGACGGCACTGAATATTATGCCTAGACATACCAGTTACATTATAATGACCACCACTAAAATTGGTGCCTGAAGCCAATTGATTATTAGAAGTCGTTGCCATTAACCTATGTGTATTTGTATTCATAGTCCTTTCGTTCAATGGCGGAGCTCTATAAAATTTTCGCTCCATGGGAGAAATATCCTCAGAAAAGGGTAAATTGAAATGGCAAGCGGCCACATCTGAACCAGCTTCGGAAAGAACATCATCCAAAACATTCTCGTCCCGAGAATGATAAACCTTAAGGTGCATAACATGCATTTTTTGAAGATAGACCTCAGTTTTTGGGTCAACTAAAAGGGCAGTAACTGGCCCTAAAAATTTTAGAATCTTTGCGGGACCAGCCCATTGTTCCATTAACTTAGCAGCAACATGATTTAAGGCATTACTTTTTGGAAAGACCTTGTATAAAACCAGATCACCCGGTTTAAGTTTAACAGATTGATATTGAGGATCATATCTGGCTTGCCTTTTTGTGCCAAGCCTTAACTAAATTTTGAAAAACTTCAGCCCAAAGGGTAGCTCTATTATAACGAATATTGTTATAAATACCTTTAATTGTAGACTGTGTTTATTCTTTGCTAAATCCATGTCAAAAAGCGTAGGTTAATAACACGGACCTTGATTTAAACTGTTTACGTGTTTGTTGATGGAGTTCAGAATTTCCTCACTAGGTGGCAGCAGTCTGCGGCGCTGTCACAAATAGTATGATTTTACTCAATAGATGGCCTTTGCTGTTTCTGTGTGTGTAGATAATATGTATTGGTATTTAAAAATTAAAACTGATTACTACAACATTTTATTGATGGTCATTGTGATAATTGTTACGGCAATACTTATGTAGTAAATTCAAGGATTTACGTCGTTTTTGTGAACTTAAATTGAAAAAAAGTGATTGATATGAGGGAGAATGAGTGTGCATAAGATCTCTTGGAAATAGAAGAGGAAGAAAAAGGTTGACCGGAACCGGAACTGAACGCGGAGGACTTCCGGAAAGGAAAAAAAACACGAAGGAGGTTGCCAAGGAATATGCATGGATAGGAATCGAACGTTATCGGAATTGTAAAGATAGTGCAAGTTGTTATGCATATCACTTTTTAGGCACAAGACTTTGAGAATCATGTACATGTACAAATATTAAGACGAACGACCGTCAGATCAGAAGATGAATGGAATTTTCTGCCGGCTGCCATAGTCACATGGTTTGTATTGGCTGCAGAGATGTGAGTACAAAATTCTTCTTATATCTAAATGTCAACCGGATGGTTGTATAAGGAACTTTGAAAACGCTACGTTCTTGTGTTCTACGCATGCTAGCATTTGTGTGATGCATCTTGAAACATAACAAAGGGAGTTGCACTGTTATTTTGAAACGCTACAATTTCGAGAATTGGATGAACTATAAAACAATTGAAAGGAATAAGAATATGGACCCATGTTGTGATTAAATTAACGTTTCATAACTCTATATGGTGGAATGAAAAATGGTGATTTTCGCTCTAGGTCATGTGACCTTTTCTCGAGTAATTGAGCAACTTTTAGTTGATGTATGGAACCTCTCATAGCTGATATCAGCTTTTATATGTAAAACAAGTTCTTTGAAAGCATATTTTCATTTATTGATTAAATTTGAAATCCGTCTATTTTTTCTTTTTAGTTTAATCCTCCTATGATAAGGGAGATTATGCTTGGGTGGTGAATGTATGAAGCATTCCATCTTGATTTACGTGATTATTCAGATATGCTTGATAAATAAAAGCGCAAGTGTACATCATGAAAATCTGTAATTTATTGGGCAGTTTCTTATGTGGAACATTTACTTGAACAATGACGGAAAGTTAGTAGTATTGTGGATTAACGTCTGTATACCTAAAAGTGATTATTTCTTTTTTTTATATTCTCGGTTAATAAACGGGTATTTCTGAACCACTGTGTTACACTTTCGCCTAAATGATTTTCCAGTGTATAGATATTTTGTATGTTGTGTACTAATGACAGTCTTCACTTCCAGGAGGGGGAATTCTATTTCACACTGGTCATCATTAATCATCATATAGTTATAAACAGAATTCTTCGGGGGTCATCTTCAAGTAATGCGAGGGATTCAGAGTAATCTTTGGTAATACCAATTAAATTAAAGAAAAGTTAAGGATTTGCACATATGTGAATTAAATGCAGGGTGTCCCATAGGGTGATATATATCTAAATGAATATTGCCACATAAGTTATGGACATCAGTTGAGCATAGATCAGCATACATATTTGTAAAAGTGATAGATTTGAGTTAAGATTTGGTTTCATTGGCAGATTGGGCGAATTTTCGATTAATACTTTTAATTTTGGAGAAGTTTCAACTGTGGCACCTGTCATTGCTACCTATGCTATGGGTAAGGCAAATAGGGATGGGTTTGTCGGTTTGGTATGTAGTCGGAAGTTAGGGAAAGGTTTGGGGAGATATATAGAGGTTCCTTATCACATGGATGAATGATGGATAAGCCTTCCACTGTGAGTTCGTCATACTATCTTGAGTAGGATTAGCGCCTAAATCATCCTCACCATGGAGTTCCCAATGGAAACCAATCAGTCCATCAAGATCCCTTCCAAACAAGATTTTTGCCGGCGAAGTTTTAGTGCTTTCATGGACGGCATTATTAAAAGCAAAGGCAATCTGCTGGAGAGTTGTATCCCACTTTCGATGATCAGCCAAATGATAACAGATAAGGGAAGACTTTAAATTGTGGATGAACCGTTCAGCAAGTGAGGGATTTGGATAATGAACACTAGTGTATATGTGCTTTACAGACTGTTCAAAAAGAAAAGTATTAAAAATACTAGAACGGAAGTAAGACGCATTGTCAGAAACTAATTCACAAGGACTTCCAAATGAAAGAAATAAGGCACGTAATTTCTCAATAACTTTTGCAGAAGTAGCAGCACGTAGGGGAGATAGAGACACCCATTTTGAAAAACTATCAACTACTACTAGAATATAAATGTTGCCTTTTGCAGAACGCACTAAGGGGCCCACAAGATCAATGTACAGGGTGGCTCAATAAGTCACTTAACACCCTCAGTACAAGGCCACTGCGGCATGGAATTTGAAATTGGCGATGACCAATCATTGCCTGGCCAAGGGGGAACCACATTGACGCCACCCACACGGTCGGCGGCCATCTTGATGTCCGCCATCTTGAATTCAACTTTAGAATTTTAAATGGGAAGGGGGTCGTGCGACATATCAAAATGGGCTAGAATTTCACGAGAAATGCAATGGTGAAGGTGTTTTCGACGTATCTTTAACCAGTAAAATGTTATGGCTAAATTCTTGTACCAATTTGCTCCTTTTCGAGGTGTTAGAAAAATGCCTTAAAATTTGTTTAGCGCATCGGTAATGCATCGAGATCAAAGTGGCATCTATGGAGAGACGTTCGCATGCCATTGCACATTATTTTAATCGTATACATCCATGAAGAGCTGTGCATTATGAATGGTTGTCGCGAACAATTTACAGTGTGACGCTTCCATTGAATTAAAAGTCCTTCACAGTGACAAGGCTAATGTTTATGTTCATAAGGAAGTTTATAAACAGAATATTCGATGATTTTTATCTGATAACTAACTGGACAAAAACTGGTTCATAACGTTCCCATAAGTGTTCTGGTGTTCTTCCCTATTGAAAAAACTCTGTAAAAAGTACCTTCTTCCATAAGCAAGGATGAAAAAAACTGTTTATTTAACAAATCCAAGTAGCCCTAAGCATTTAAGGTTCCGTTGATGGAAAATTGACTAACCAATCGTGTTCCACACAGCACGCCACACCATTAACTTACCAACACTAACCATTCAGCTTTGATCTGTCGAAAATGGGTTATCAGATAAAAATCATCGAATATTCTGTTTATAAACTTCCTTATGAACATAAACAAGAGCCTTGTCACTGTGAAGGACTTTTAATTCAATGGAAGCGTCACACTGTAAATTGTTCGCGACAACCATTCATAATGCACAGCTCTTCATGGATGTATCCGATTAAAATAATGTGCAATGGCATGCAAACGTCTCTCCATAGATGTCACTTTGATCTCGATGCATTACCGATGCACTAAACAAATTTTAAGGCATTTTTCTAACACCTCGAAAAGGAGCAAATTGGTACAAAAATTCAGTCATAACTTTTTACTGGTTAAAGATACGTCGAAAAAACCTTCACCATTGCATTTCTCTTGAAATTCTAGCCAATTTTGATATGTCGCACGACCCCCTTCCCATTTAAAATTCTAAAGTTGAATTCAAGATGGCGGACATCAAGATGGCCGCCGACCGTGTGGGTGGCGTCAATGTGGTTCCCCCTTGGCCAGGCAATGATTGGTCATCGCCATTTTCACATTCCATGCCGCAGTGGCCTTGTACTGAGGGTGTTAAGTGACTTATTGAGCCACCCTGTATAGCCTTCTCCAAGGATGACAGATAATCTCTGAAGATAAATAACCCGAAGGTTTTCCCACCGCCAACTTTGCACGTTGACAAAGATTATAAGATTTAACATAGTTATGAATATCAGCCTGTGCTCCTTCCCACCAAAAGAGAGACATAATTTTACGCATTGTTTTGGCTATACCAAGATGAGCTCCTCCTAATGGAAAATCATGATAGTAACGACATATAATGTGCTGTAACATTTTAGGAAGAACAATACAAGCATGATTAGCTCGAGGAGGCTTCCATACTAACAAATTCTTATAAATAGCATAGTGTTTCATTTGCTGACCTGACAAGAGATAATCTCTAATCCTCTTTAACACCGAATCATGAAGTTGAAGATCAACTATATCTGATGTAGAGAAGGGAATAAGTTTTAATTTGGGAGCAGAACAAGCCATGTGAGAAGAACTGGTTAAGCTCGAGGGACATAATTGAAATTCTTCAGGGGAATGTATCCTGGACAGACAATCCGCCACTGGGTTTTGTTTCGAAGTAATATGTTGAGTCTGAAAGGTAAAATGCGAAAGGTACAATATCCAACGTCCAAACTTGCCATATTGGTCTGGATGTTGCAATAACCAGGATAAGGCCTGGTTATCAGTCTGAAGAATAAATGGTTTACATATAAGATAGTAGTTTTTCTTGTATGTACACATTGCTTGCATTATAGAATTATTTTCCTGTAGTTTACGGTTATTACAAGCATAAGAAAACAGTTTTTATTTGTGACGTTTCAGGAGAACACACGCTCCTTTCATCAGACATGAAACGTCACAAAGAAAAACTGTTTTCTTATGCTTGTAATAACCGTAAACTACAGGAAAATAATATAAGATAGGTTTCAAACTTTTTAAACCCAAAGATGATAGTACTACATTCTGCCTCATAAATGGATTGGCGGCGTTCCAAAGGAGTACGCTTCCTGGACGCAAAAGCTATAGGACGCAAGGATCCATCAGAGTCCCGTTGGTGCAACACAGCGCCTAAAGCGAGCCCAGAAGCGTCACACTGCAAAACAAAATCCTTAGAAAATTCTGCCAAGGCAAGAACAGTATGTTCCATGAAACTCTGTTTTAAACGCTGGAACCTAATGTTATCTTCTTCAGTCTAAACAAAATGGACATCCTTTTTTCGCTTATCAGATAAGAAGGCTGTAAGATCAGAATAGGCGGGAATAAATTTACTGAAGTAACCCATTAAACCAAGTAATTTCATTGTTCCTTTGACTGATTTTGGAGGCGGTAACTCTTGGATGGCCGCAACGCGGTCTGGATCCATCACAAGTTGTCCCTGCTGAATTATATATCCCAAATATTTAATACATGGCGACATCCAAACACTCTTTGAGGGGTTAACTGTTAAACCAGCCTCTCGAAAGGCCTGAAGAACAAGGGTTAGATGTTGCAAATGAGACTCCTTATCAGGGGAAAAGATAAGTACATCATCCGCATACGTAACTAGAAATTGATATTTAAATTTACCTAACACTTTATCCAAAGCTCTATCCAGCAACTGTGTACCCAAATTGATCCCAAATGGAACCCTGGTGTAACGATAAAGACCCCACAGGGTACAAAATGCAGTAACATCCCTACTAGCTTGATCCAGTTCCAACTGATGGAACGATTTGTTGAGGTCCAAAACAAAAAAAAAAATTGACGCTTTTTGCAAATATTGTAAAAGCAAATCAATGCATGGAAGAGGTTATGCGTCATAAGAGATCAAGTTATTAAGAGCTTTATAATTGCAAACCAAACATTTGGACCCATCCTGTTTTATCAACCAAAAAACATGGGGAAGCATAAGCCTACCGAGAAGGCTCCACAATATTTTCACGAATCAAGTCATCAATAGCTTCACCCATAAGCATAAGTTGATTCAGATTTAATTGATAAGGACGAGAACGGATAGGTATATCAGACTTAAGAGGGATATGAACTGGACCAAGACGACATTTACCAACTCTCTCTGTAACCACATCATCAAACAATGCAAATAGTTTATTTAACCTAACACTAAAAACATCTAATTGCAAAGAACAAGATTCATTAACAGTGATGGCATTCTGTGAAGTAGGATGCACCGAAGTACAAAATGGAACGCCCTCATTCCGGTAGGGGAATGAAATTAAATTATCAGAAAATGAAATGGAAACATTATGAGACACCAAAAAATCACTTCCCAAAATTAAATGAAAAGGGAGATGATCAGCAATCCAAACAACCCATTTCCAGGACAAGAAATTGATTTTAAGGGGGACAAGCACTTTTTCTTTTAGCGTAGCGTTCAAACATGAACATGGGGATCTTAAATAGGGATGTAACTTGCCCCTCCCGATTAATACTGTTGATGGTAGAGACAGCCCTAAACGGACAGGTACAAATATCTAACTTATCATTAAAATAAACTCATGATTCGGTTTAGACTGGTGAGCAATGCGAATGGCTGATAAGGGTGTAGACTAGCTTACCCTGTTCAGTTTAGAAATAAGCGTCACCTCTCGCCAAAGGCCAGTGTTCTTACCATTTCCTGTGAAAGGCTTACCCTACACATTTCTGAGCAGGAGCTGACAAGGTCTGCCAGTGTCAATATTTCTTAATCGAAGGGATATGCTACGACACCCCTCTTGTGAGACAATTTCTAAAATTGAAATTGTAATCATTAAAAGTTTAAATTGAACCTTCTGCCATTCACCAAAATTTAAAAGGTTTTTTATTACACTCATGCTCATAAATTAAGGATAATGCTGAATCTTGTACAAAGAAATATTTGATGTGCACGTTGCAGCTTGAAATGATGTCTGGGTAGTGTACCAAAGAACATGTGTTGACTATGACCTTGATCCAGTGTGTGGTGGCGCTGTAAGCAGACAAATGACTCACAGGAGCGAAACTGCTGACCAGAGTACAGTGCCTATAGGAAGTGTGCAGTTGTGTTCGGTTGTGCGAATGGTGAGTGTGTGTGTGAAATGGCTCAACGAACACATGATGATGTAATGAGGGGAAGGATACTTGGACGGCTAGAGGCAGGCCAAAGACAGCAGGTCGTGTCACAGGTGTTCCATGTGCCACAAAGTGTCATCTCACGATTATGGCAACGATTCCAACAGACTGGAGACTTGTCTCGGCGCTACAGCAGTGGACGTCCACAGTGTACAACACCACGAGAAGACAGGTATCTCACCGTAAGTGCACGGAGACACTGACGGAGTACTGCCGGGGGCCTTGCTCGAGACCTTGCAGCTGCCACTGGAACAGTTGTTTCCAGACACACTGTGTATAGACGACTCAACAGGCACGGTTTATTCGCCCAGAGGCCTGCAATTTGCATTCCACTGTCACATGGTCACAGAGTAGCCCGTAACAACTGGTGTAGAGAACACAGGACATGGACAATGGAAGAATAGTCTCAGGTACTCTTCACTGACGAGTCCAGGCATAGTGTCAACAATGATTCTCGTCGTGTAAACATCTGGCGTGAACCAGGAACCAGATACCGACCCGGTACCATCGTCGGAAAGGACCAGTATGGAGGTGGTGGTGTCATGGTGTGGGGTGGCATTATCCTGGGTTCACGTACACCCTTGCATATCTTCGACAGAGGTACTGTAACAGGTCAGGTGTACTGGGATGTTATTCTGCAAGACTACGTTCGTCTTTTCAGAGGTGCAGTCGGTCTTACGTTCCTCCTGATGGATGACAATGCCAGGCCACACCGAGCTGCTATTGTGGAGAAGTACCTTCAAACAGAAGACATCATACAAATGGAGTGGCCTGCCTATTCCCCTGACCTCAACCCAATCGAACATGCTTGGGATGCTCTAGGCCGACATGTCGCCGCACATCTTCCACCTCCTGGTACTCTTCAGGAGCTCCGACAGGCACTGGTGCAAGAATGGGAGGCCATACCCCAACAGCTGCTCGACAACCCCCTCCAGAGTATGCCAAGCCGTTGTACTGCATGTGTCAATGTGCATGGGTATCATATTCCATACTGAAACCTGTGCACATGCTCAAAGAACTGTGGAACAACATTTTACAATCTCCCTTGCTTTGTATCATATGTGCGCTCTTTGGTTTTTCTCGCGTTTTCTGCAATAAACAGGGTTAAGCAGGGTATGTGGATGTCTTTCTTGTGTGTTCAACATGTGTCTGTGCTACCAGAACTAGTTTGTTTCAGTGCTGTATCGTGGGGCACCAAAACCTCTATTATGCTTAATTTATGAGCATGAGTGTACATGAAAAAAGGTTACATAAAATAAAATAATAAAAAAAAATGTCGGAGACCCCTCACCGAAAATTAAATGCAACAAAATTAAGCTCAAAGCTTGACTATAGAAAGAAAGTCTTCTGGTTACATTAGCCACTCGCTGGAAGAGTCTTGTGTAATCAACAATGCTGACGTTTGGTCAACATGCGATAGCAAGTGTTGTTCGCAGGTCTGTGGAGTCAGCGGAAAGTTCAACACACTGGCTCATAACTCGAGACATGCGAATGGCTTCTGCGTTTCGCATAACAACTCGAGGAGATAAGTAATGGCCTCTGAACAAGTGCTAACTAAGCGCCGAATGTAAGCCGTAAGAAACCTTGAGGTCGTATGCTCGCAGTCTTCTGCCTCGTCAGGTTGACAGTTCGAGGCGAGAGCAAAAAGACCGTGGTAAACACCAATCTCCACTGGACTGCGCGGCATTGACATGGATGCACTGAAGGCAATAAAATAAACAACACAAGCAGTATTGGCTATCCGCAACCACACGAAGAGAAGAATATAATTGAAGAATAAATTTTTCACTTGCTATTAACGTTCGTAGCACACGAACGTGGGCACACTATGATCTGCGAAGTCAGAAGGCAGGGCAATCCAGATACACTCAAACCCTGGAGTCCTGGGGTACGAAGCACTGTTCCGGGAAATACATGGTCCTTGACCGATCACAATTGCACTGGGGGACCGGGTTCGAATCCCGGTGTGGAAAGTTCAGGAATACTGTTCAGCACAGGTCAGATGAAACACGTTGGCAGTGGGGCGGGTGAACACAGGGATTGGAGAGCCACTCCAAGTAGCGTTTGCAAGCCCCAAAATATGCATTGTACAATGGCGGACACTGGGAGGTATTTATGATAGGCCCCCGAAAGTTCACAGCAGACGCCATTGCATATTTCCGGCACACATCGTATGGCGACACATTTCGTATGCTGGTTGCATACGAAAACGTAAGGTGTACCATGCCGTTGCATACAGTATGCAATGTGTCCGGGGGTTGCGATGCCTCGGTCACCCCAGGAAGGGGAACACTAAACATGGCCACAGGTAGGATGAAACTGCTCACAGGTGGCCTGACAGGTTGCTGTTCCACAGGGGTGGGGTCTCAACACATTTGGGTCGTTGACTGTACCCGGAAAGTTCCAATATGTCGTGAAGTACACTGCCTGGCCTTACAGAGCAAAAGGGGCGATGTACATGAAAAATGCTCATGCTTCTTCTTAAGAGGGTTAAAGTCGTGGGAGGGGGGTTGCTCTGTAAGATGACATTTCTTCTGATGTTTCTGACGATGTTCCGATCCTGGGATGTCACTTGGGATAGGATTTTCGTTGGTGCTACGCTGGTCCCAATTGGTGGTAGATAATAGGAACGGGCGGATATGACCAAAAAGGGGATAGGTCGTTCTGATTGCCGTGATTATCGAAGATGCATAACAGCAGCAGGGGTGTCTTGAGGTGAAAATCCCTGACGATTTCAGCTCTCACACTGGTGACATACACTGCTGAAATCCAAAGGAGGCTGGTGACCTCCAAAGCCTTCAGGAATGCGTTCTTCTTCCGGTCTCAAAAAAAGTTGCTGGACTACTTTCGAAATTCCTTGAACTCCTGGAATTTCCGAACAGGGTAGGAAACAGGTAGGACATTGAAAAGACTACATAGCTCTGTCAGTCAATATTTAAAATATATAAAAACTGTGTAATCGTCTTTTATAGGCAAGTGAAAATCATGAGTAGAGATAAATAAACAAAAAAAAATAAACTGCCCAATAAGTGATATAAATTATAAAACAAAATTTGAATGAAGGCTAAATAAAATAAAAGGCGGAAAATATAGTTTGACGCCTTAACCCTGGAACACCATTAAAATGAAAATATGACCATCAAAAGTAATATGTGTATATATTGACTAAATTATATAGCCCATGG
The DNA here is from genome assembly GCF_977018435.1 of Lepisma saccharinum. Classification (NCBI taxonomy): domain Eukaryota; kingdom Metazoa; phylum Arthropoda; class Insecta; order Zygentoma; family Lepismatidae; genus Lepisma; species Lepisma saccharinum. The sequence goes on from NC_139233.1 coordinate 72,553,374, forward strand.
CTTCTCCCAAAATATAGAATAATATGCAAAATAAACTGAAGTTATGACATGGCACTAAATGCCCTTTGTTGGCACATGATCAATATACAATAAAATAAACTAAAATATCTAGGATTAAATATTGATAAATATATAAAAGTAATATGTAGATGGTATAAAATATATCCCGTGGTATCAGAAATGTCAAAGAATTGTAAAAATAAGGAACTGACGAAAAAAAAATAATTAACTAAAATTTGGTGACGTCACAACTGTTAAAACGGACAAGTAAATTCGGAATCATTAAGATATAATAAAAGAGTAGATGACATGGCTCCAATGAGGTTAGGATCATTAATTACGAAAGATACATAATAAAATGGATGAATAAATCAAGGCGAAATAGTGATGCATTGTTAATGCTCACTAGTCAAGGTTGGTTTGCGACTCCATACGCCTGACGTATAGCATAAATAAACGGTTAATATGAAGTTCCAAATTAGTAATAGGATAACAGTAACGGGAAAATGGGACAAAAATATTTCATGAAATTTTGGTTCGTTCGCGATTGACTGATTCAATTTCTCCATGGCCAGTCGAAAGTCAGTCCAAGCTGAAGAATGACAATGAAAAATTCACAGAGGTATTAAAAAGTGGAGAAATTGTTCGAATAGCTATTTCTGTATCTAAAGCCTTACGAGTATGGATAATTTCATCATCAAAAATCAATTGATCAAAATTCGTATAATTAGAGAAAAAGGATGTTCCTTCAGACACTGTTGTGAGTATTTAAATTGCCGTTTAAAGTTTGTGATTGGTGGAATTTTCCTGTGCCGGAAACTATCACTCCTGTTCGAGTGCGAACTTTCGTGAGGTGGCCCCCGACGTTGGATTTTATTTCTGTAGAACAGGAAATAGTGGAATTATGAAATAGGATATTTGTTAAGCATTTATTATTATCGTGAATTGAAAGCTCCATATGAATACAAACGTAAATAAAGGAATTAAATTTACAATGACTCAAGAATTTTCACAATTTGGGTTTGACCATTATGTTCCATTTTATACGATAATTGGGGAACCTTAACCCGGAACCATTTATTATAAACAAAAGTGCCAACATTGATAGTCTAATAAACGGGAGAAATAGCATTGCGGGGTAAATTTGGAGTTTCTAACAAAATATGAAAAGAATGAGTGGATAAGTCATAATTGACAAGGTAATTGACATTGGTTAAAGCGTAAAAGAGACCCAGATCCATCATATATAGGGTGTCCTTAAAGTCAGAATGAAGACTCAGAAAAACATGGAGCCAATCAGGAGAAATCATATGATAAGAAAGTTTATTCATCGATAAATCGGTTACCATAAAATCAATACGGGTAAATAGTTCTGAAGCGTGGAGAAGTGCCATTAGATGCCTTTCTTCCGTATAGATGTGACAAAATTTCGAAACTAAATCCGTTTTAAGAGCAATGAGAGAACGTTTGAAGATTACCAAAATGTTATTAACAACTCGGAAAGTCTGGATTTCGTCTTTCTTCATTTCCTGTAATTCTGCCTGAATCTGATCTTGATTATGTTTTAGAGCTTGAACAGAGGAGCTAAGGTGATGAATTTAAAAGGAGTTATAAATTGAAAGACCCACCGAAAATAAATTCATTAAATTATAGAAAATCGATCTTTTCCCTCGAGTGCTCCCAGACACATTTCTCCACACCCCATGGCAGTTCGGCTGGCTATCGCTGGTTTTAAAACGACAAGGGAGGTAAAGTGAAATTTTGCGCAAGTATTGTTGAATATGATCATGGGTATCATTTTGAATAGCTGACCACTTAACACAGCCTGAGTGGTTGTCGGTCCGAATGTTAATATCAATATGAATATTGGCAGTTGTATATATGTAATCGGAACTGTGAACCATAAGGCCTTGTTGTTCGTAAAATAAACTCAACCCACTTACAAAAATATCCTCATTTTCATTTGCAACTGTATATTGAAAGGTGGGAAGGGTTGTCAGGAATAGAAAAAGACACCTCCAATAAAATTGCGCAATGTCAGCCATGCTTGGTATCTGGGAGAGAAAAAATGTTTGTGACGTGAACAAATTGATCTAAATAAACGGAGAAAAAAGGAAAAAAAACGTTAAACAATAATAACAAAAAAATCAAATTAAAATTGCTCAAAGCAAACCATAAACATCACGGGTGTGACCCTAGGATGTTGCCTTGACCGGTCTGAAACCGTTGGCAAAATAGCGGGGGGGGGCGCGTTTGTCTCCCTTAGGTAAAAATTTCGCCTTAGAAAAGAAATTAAAACGGAACCGTAAACGAAACATCAAGACGCCGGGCTGGGAGAAAAGGTATAGGATTTGGCATGGGCAGTCACAATTAGCCAGGTTGATGTTGTGCAACGATTTCCTCACCCCTACAAATAACCTGGGAAACACGTTCCTTTCGTATGATATTACTTCAACTAGAGTCTATGACGTGTGGGAGATTAATATAAAAACACAATTACTCGCTATTACCTACTTTACAAAGATTAACACGAAATTAATCTGTAAGAAGTAATAAATTTCATTGGGGAAACATTTGAAAATTCTGAAGGAACGAGAAAAAATCGCATAAATAAGCGCCCTTGAAGAGGCTCTTATTAACACCTCGGTTGGAGGCTAGGAATTTCAGTGTCGAAGCCACCTGAGTGTAAAGTTCATCTACAACAAATTCCGCATCCATCCCGACACTTGATGAAAAGAAAGGTGTCATCAAATTCTCTCTCTCGGAGACTGAAATTGGATATGTTTCTTCCGCTAACTCAAATCTGGAGTAGAAACTGAGCACGGAAGTGGCCTCGAAGATGATAACTGCGAGGGAAGTGCAATTCAGCATAAAACATGAACTCGAGGAGTCTAGCTAAAAACATCTTTCAACTCTGCTGGAGGTTTGATCTCAGTCGGGGGGGAAAGAGGGGGAAGGGGGGAAAGGTATATGGCTGCCGTTCTGGATGGGCGGAGCTCCCGTGAGTGATGACCAATAACAGGAACGTGTTCTTCCTCTGCGAGGAACACGACGATAGAAACTTAGGACTGGTAACGAGGGAGGCGGTGCCAAGGAGCAAATAGGAAGAGGAAGAAAGTACCTGTCATGAACTTTTGTTTCTTGATGTACCTGGAGTTCCACGATATATAAAGCGGAGAGAAATAAAAAAGGAGAGAAGTTTGCTCGCACCCCCAAGCTGCTACAAACTCGGTTGCATAACTGCTAGGGGAGTGCGTGGAAAAGCAGCTTGATTATATGTCGTCATAAAACATGTTTTGAATGAAGGGGACAATTGGTTCAGAGTGGGGCTGGGGGTCGTCGGTTCGAGACATCTACGTTTTGTATTTTCACCGTAACTCCTTTAACTTTCTGTACTTTAACAGGATTAGTTTGAACTGAGCGAGATGAGGTTGTAACATCTAACTTTAATGGATTAAGAGTTTGACATGCAACATTAAATGTATCTAGATGGACGGGGGAATTTCAAGTGGCAAAATTTCGTTTGGAGTACCTGCTTCGTCATAAAAAGGGTCTTGAAAAGTAAAAACTGACTCAAGATTTTGACATGTAACGGGTTGGTTGGGACCACTGTGCCAAGAGTCGCTATCCGACTGGGATATATTTAAAAATTGTACACTTGAAGACATATTTACTCGTTCCATTTCCCTTGGGCAATTATTTTCCAAAACTTTTAACTTTTTACATCTTTGCTGACAACAAATAAAGGCAATAATTAAAATACAAATAAAAACTAATGTTAACGTAATTACTGAACAAATGATGTACGGGTATTGGAAAGATCTTACGACCACTTCCTTGAAGGATAGGGAATTGACGTGAGAGATAAATGCAATTAAAATTAATAAATATAGGAAAAACTGCATCTTGTTGAATTAGGTAGCAATTATTGAACCTAGACTAGCTTAAATTACCACAACTGTTAGTTTTAGTTATTATTGAAAAAAATGAATTACTTTTCGGCCAGTAAATGTCAAGTCAATAAATTTGATAAATCAGATATTTTTACACAAAATAAATTAAAATTAAATTTATCGGTGTTTTTTTGTTAGTTTTAGAAACAGCGCAATGGGTGCAATAAATAGGAATTATTCAAGGAGGGTCAAGAAGATAAAAGTCAAACTGTCTGCCAGGAATAATTTTAACTGAAAATAGATAAAAAAAAATATCTCGTCAAACGTATGAAACTTCACACCTTGCTTATTACTAGCACAAATTACATGTTCTAAATGAGAACTTGGTTCTCTGCTTCATTTTAGTCGGCTTACGCAGACTTCTTTCTTCATTTAAGACTAAATGTCATGGGGACATTAACATTCCTTACGTTATTAACTATAATAACGGGTCTTTTCACACAACTACCGGTAGGTTTAATATACACAAAGAAAAGAAATATACACTAAATAACGCTTGTGCCGCACTTTCGTTGCTTTAATTAACTAAGTGAGCTCACTGACATATTTAATTCTTTGCATAACTCATGCATGGATGGAAAAATGCACATATATTTCAGAGCGTGTATATAAATAACTTCATATATAAAACATGCAATTGCCTAACAAAATAGTTTTACATCTACGAGAAAACAGCAATGGTGCGTACATTAGGTTTTATATGTTTGGCGAGAAAACGAATTGGCATATTGATACTTTAGGGAAATGGGACGAAAAATAAAATTAAAATAAAATATATAAAAAATTATAAAAATAAGGTTTACACAGAAAGTAAACAATTACGACATGTGCTTTGGGCTACGTATGGTCGGTTACTGGTTCGAAATCTTCCTCTTGAAGAGATACAATATTCGTTTCTTCCTCACCCCCTGAAGGGCGGTGATAGCGTTTTAACCTTTGTACCGCGACTGAATCGGACACAATCTTGCCTCGTTTATTTTCGTATTCCACTAAATAGGAATTGATATTTTCCTTTCTTACTATTACCGCGGGCCCAAAATAAACACCTGAAAAGCACTTAGCCGTATTTGCCTTCTGAGTGGGGTTATATAATAATACCAATTCACAGGAGCGTAACTTGTTGCTTGATGACATCTGTCATAATACTTCTTTTGGGACTCAAATCGTTTACGTAAATTTTCATGAGCCGCGTCTCGGCCCTTGTTTAGCCTTTCAAGTTTGTCTGTGTTCGCACTATTTTCGCAGGGATCTGCGTGAAGCATATTTTCCCAGGGCAGGTGGGCTTCAAACCCATGCATCAGGTAAAACAGACTAAATCGACTTGAGTCGCCGCGTGTAACATTATACGTAAACACTGCTGGTTGTAGATAGGTAATCCAGTCATCATGTTTTGGGGTTACAAAATGCTTAATTATACTCTGTAAAATACCATGACCTCTCTCCTCTAATTCCGAAGTGTTATGATGATACGTGGTAACAAATTTTAACTGAATACCGAGTTTAGCACTAAGTTCTTTAAATACAGAGGAATTAAATGAACCACCTCTGTCACTGTTTAAAATTTTTGGATATCCAAATCTTAATATTATGTGCTCGTAGAGAAAGTTATCAGCCGTTTGAGCAGTGGTATCGACAACAGGTGCAGCAATCATATAGCGGGTACCAAAGTCCATGCATGATAAAATGTATTTAAATTTTTGTGGGCCACTGGGAGGGAAAGGTCCCGCGAAATCTGTAGCTAGACGTTCAAAAGGGCGACAGCTTGGAAAGGTCTGGAGCTCGCCTTGTGGCAACCCTGTAGGGCACTTGTTTGTTTGACAAGATAGGCACTGGCGACATTTGTCCTGTATAAAGCGTTTCATATAGGGAAAATATATGCGATTGAGCGCATTTGAATATGTTTAGTAAACCCTAAATGACCACCACCACACGGGTGAGAATGTAATTGTTTTACTACAGTATGACGTAAGGACTTAGGTATTCAAAGTAATTTCTTACTTCCCCCACCCATCTTATGGTTCCTGTATAAAAGACCATTTTCCAGCACATAATAAAAAGCCTGTCTTTCGAAGGGGGGTTGGACGTCATCTGCCCCCTCCAAAACTTTTATGATTTCTGAAAAAAAAATGAGTCGTCACGCTGGTGTTTTCCCACATCTATTGATTCATCCTGGAGAAGAAATATACGAGGTTCGCCCAATTCTGGCGATTCGTCGTCCGGGGGGTTGGTTGACTCCCTGCTAATAGCGTCTGAAATATTTTGTGTAGATTTACAATGAACGACCGTGAAATCGTATGAATCAAGCTCTGCATTCCACCGCGAGAGCTTCAAACTCAAATTACGGGTGGTACGCAAATAACTGACTGCTTTATTGTCTGTTACAATTTCGAAATGTTTCCCAATTAAATAAAACCTAAAGGTTTTGAGGGCATACAGAACCGCTGATAGTTCTAGTTCCATGATGGACAATTTTTCTTCCCCTTTTTTGAGTGTTCGACTTGCATATGCTACAGGAAGGAAATCATTATTTGCATTTGGCTGTGTTAAAATAGCCCCAAGGCCTTTCAGACTTGTGTCACAGTAGACGCGTGTTTGTTTAGAAGGATCATAGGGTAGCAAAACTGGGGCAGTTATTAAAGCATGTTTTAAGTTTGTAAAGGCTGTTTCTTGGTTCTCCCCCATACAAATTTTTTACCTTTGCCCAAAAGGGACTGGAGAGGTTGGGCCTTCTCTGAAAAGGATGGGACGTATCTATGGACATATGAACATAAACTTAAAAATCGTTTAACTTGTTTGGTGGTGGAGGGGGTGCGGTAAGTCTTAATAGAAGAAATAATACGGTCACTCAAGCGTAGGCCATAACGCCCCACCAAGGGCCTCCCCCATGGCGCAGTGGTAGCGTCATTGCCTTGTAATCAAGGGGTCCCGGGTTCGATACCCGGTGGACGCTCAAGTGGTTCGGATCTCACTTTAAACTGTAGGTCCAGTCCCGATTAGCCTTACTGTGCATAAAGTGGACTTAGAACAGCAACTCAAACCAAACCAAACCAATAACGCCCCAGCAAATGTCCAAGGGCGAGTATCTCAAAATAACCAAATATACATTTGTGTGGAGAAATTTTCAACCCAGCGTTTTGTAGACACTGAAACAATTGTTCCAGTGTTGTCAACATTTCATTAAAGGTATGGGCCCAGGAAAATCAATCATCCATATAAAAGGCGAAGTTATCACTTTGCATTCTGCTACACGCCAATTGAACTGTTCTATTCATCGCTGCTGGAGAAGTAATATTACCCTGACTTAAAACATTAAATTCAAAATGACCTAGGTTGGGAATAGAGAAGGCTGTGTACTGTTTACTGTCTTCCGTTAGTGGTATCTGAAAGAATCCTGAACGTAAATCTGCGCTAGAATAGTACTGCTTTCCACACATATCGTGCAAGATAGACTGAATGGAAGGCATGGACATCGCATCGAACACAGAGCGTTTATTTAAAATGCGACCGTCTTGAATAAAACGGTAACTTCCGTCACGCTTTTTCACGAGAATAACTGGCGAGTTATAAGGACTTGTACTATCCCGGATTATTCCTTGTTTTTCAAAGTCTAAATTTGTTTCTTTATCTCTGTTTGCAAATGTACCGGGATCGGATATTGCTGCTTATGGAACGGCATAGGATCAGAAAGCTTTATCCTATGTTTGTAATTGGTGGCAAGGCCCATGTCATTCTCGAACCAACTGAAAACATTTTTGTATTTTAACAAAAGCTCTAAAAGTTGATTTTTCTCATGTTCCTCCAATTGAGGATTAATGTCAAATTTGGATATATCCACTTGTGGGATATCGTCGCTTTCTGATTCTTCCTTTGTTAAATTAATTGTTAGAGAACTATTTTCCTGATCCACCATTGCCAACTCACAAGTTTCCGCACCACCGATCCGAGTACCTTTGCGAATGACAATTCTATAATTCAAAGGGTTGGATACCCAAACAAGTTGTGTAGCAGGGTTGAGTATCGACCTTGGTACCATTATGCCAGATTTAGCCTGAAAATTTGCATCCGGCTCAAGTAAAGTTAAATTCTGATTTTCTGTGTTGACTAATTTTAAAGGGATGCACAAATGTGATCTTGGTTTCACAACAATTCGTTTAGAGGCCACATATTCAGGCTCAACAGTATGTACCAGCAAACCTGCCAATTTAACTTTAACATCAAAAGCTTTCTTCGAATCAAACTGAATGCGGTTGCGTGGGGGAGTGCCAAATCTGCTGAAAGCCAATTTATTGCTTTCAAAATCTAGAGTTGCATTTTGGGCTTTGAGAAAATCATTACCAAGGATGGTATTATGACCAAAATCTTGTACCACCCTGAAGGGGTGCCTAAATGTAAATCCATTTAGAGAAAAATCTAAAAGTACAATTTCTTTAATTGTTAGACAATTATTCGTGACACCTTTAACTAGAGTGTTGATTTTAAACCTCCTAGCATGGGCAGGAATACCCTTGTCACTTGTTACACTTATTTGGCTCCCACAATCGACAATAAACCTTTGACGTTCCCCATTTACATTGGCATTTACATAAATGAGGTCTTCAGATGGGAAAGTAGAGACTAAAATCTTTTTACTGCCCGCAGGTATGTCTCCATTACTTGCGGTTAATTGGCGTTTAAATCCTCTGGATTTTGAAGACAAAATTCTTGGTGGTGATTAGGAAAACCACATTTATAAGAAAGTTATGGGCCATGCCGGTCACCTTGATCGGAACGATCGCGGGGGGGCTGGTGACCCTCGCCCCCCGGCCACGCTGAAAATTGGAACGGTTCTGAAACCGGCTGTTGTTTGAACGATAACCTCTACTTCCCCTGCCTGAAAGCCTCGTCTGTTTGAACCACGATTGTGATTAAAATTACCCCTTTGATAATTTTTGCCTACAGTGTGAAAATTGTCATTATCATGTGACTGTAAGACTTCCTTGACTCTTAACGCTAGGTTGCTGACCTGCTTAGCCAATGCTTCTACAGTGGACGGTTCTGAAGTAGGGAGAGACGTTTGTTATCTTTTGAAAAGGTCCAATTCAGCTTGCAAGGCTTGCTGTTGATTAGTCATTTCTTGATTAGCCCAAGGTGCTGGTTCCGGAACAACTGCTGTGGTGCTAACTACGGGGTTCTGGGGAGGAATGGATGGTAGTGTCACCAAAAAGGCAAAGGGTGTGGACAGGCAGGTGGTCCAGGAGTGCCTTATGTTCGAGGACTACGTCGATTGCATCAGAACCAGGTCATCGGTTCTACGAGTGGAGCAGTGCATCCAGAGCGTCGGCCATGTGTTGACCACCAACCAGGTGAGGAAGGTTGCCCTGGATGTACACGACGATAAGAGATGTGTCCTCGAGTGTGGGATCCACACATTCCCGTGGGGCCATTATAAACTGAAAACCAGCAAAGCCTGCACCAGCTGTTGGAAGTCTCCTAATTTCTTTCAATCGCTTTTCCATACTCAAACGCATCTTCTTCTTCTTCTAAAAAGGAAATAACTCCCGCTGTGTCCTACGGGACAAGAAAGGGGCACATGAAATGCCAAAGGGGCAGTTCCCTTGTGGGCTCAAGTGTGATCATTTTTTTTTTGTTACAGTGGATTTGAAACTGTTCGGTCACTCGCTCGTTCTTGACGTCATACACGAAAGTTTTCTCTGAAATGAGGATGACGCTGCACAGGGTATCGGCAGACAGGTCATCGTGGAACTCGCACACAATCTTGATGTTTGTGCGATTGTTGACCACCACCTGCTTCCTCTTCGACGTGTTAATGATGAACATGGGTCTGCGAACTATGAACACATTGGGGGTGTAGTACACGTCCATGTTGCCAGCTGTCACCTTCTTGTAGGCCATGTACGCCTCGTACAGTTTCAGGTAGTCATCGTCTGCAATGTTCGGTTGTAGTTCTCATGCGGGAAGATCTCATTCCTCCCATTTTGAGGTAGACGTTCTTGATCTTGCAGTTGTCGAACTGGCTGGAATCTTTCTCCTGGTTGTTCTCCATCCCCGCCTGGAAGAGCACAACCGCAAACTCTGTCATGTCATACTAGATGCTGTTGGACTGTGTGGCCACATCAAATTCGAAATGATTGCCGGAAGCAGGTTTCTGCATGCACTGGTAGCTGTAAAACTAGATGGGCACTTGGGGATTCTTCAGGATGTCGGCTTTGTACTTGAGGGCGTGGTTGGATTCATATTCCACCATGGGCATGCACAGCTCCATAGACCTCACGGTGCACTTGGCAGCATCGGGTAGTGTGTTGGGAAGCAGGGTGGTCCCGTCTGGACCCAATGTACTGTACTCGTCGTTGTCATTGGCAGCTCTGTGAAAGGTGATGCACAAAGTGCCCTTCCACATAATCTCTGCATAGTCGGAGAAGAAACCGGGTAGCAAGCGCATGGGAAACAACACCGTGTGGCTTTGGGTTTCGATGTTCGTGCTCGCTTCGAATCCCCCTGCTTGGTAGTATGCAGCATCGGCCTTGGATAGCTTCAGTGTTCCCACGGCTGTCGAAGTGATACCAGGGTAGTCGACTCGATCGATGACTGTGCCATGCTTCCTAACTTCCACCTGCGAGAACAGGTACGGTACAAAGTTGTCCACGAGCCTCAGGTTTGCGTTGGTCGGGAAAGCTTTGCCACTCTCTATCTCCACCTCGTCGAACTTGATGTACAGGTCAGCTCTGTGAGGGTGGATGAATCCATCCTTGACGTCCACATCGACCTCAATCTCTCGGTTCGGTTCATTGAGGTTGGCGAATGTGCGACAGTTGGGAGGGAAAGACTGCTACTCGTAACTTTCGATTTGCTCCATGATGGTTATTTATTTCACATTGATCTCCATGATGGCAGTGGTCGTGGCTCCAGCAAAATCTACCACCTTGCCCTTCTTGTTGGTCACCGCCAACTCTATGTTGTCTATGTGATTGCAACACACAGGAAAGTACATCGGAGACGAGGGTGCATAGATGATTGTCTCCATGAACTCTGAGTTTGGTTTGAACTTGGCAATGATCCCCATCTGCTTGTGGCTGCCTGTACCCAATGGCAATGGTTGTACCCAATGCCGCAATGTGTTCACCTAGCGAGGCATCTAGCGACAAGTCTTCCGAAAGCCACATGCTCCAACTTTCTGTCAGCATCGTGACGTGCGTCGAGATTCATATCGCGATATGTAAGCGATGTCGGTGTCCAGAGGATTCACACCCTTGTCGCCTCTCTCCAGTCGCTGTTCTAGTTTGGTACTGGGGCCGCAATACTGGTAATCTGGCAGGTGCATCTCAAAGGGCAGCTTGTTGATGATGTCGTTCACGAGACCTCGACCCTCGGCCACATTCACAAATTTCGGAGCCAGGGTGTTGATGATCTTGATTTGGTACAGAGCATCTGTCATGATCAAAATTTCTGTTTAACTTTCGTAATCCTCATCTGTGTAATCTTTGGGTTGCTTTTTGGTGATGAGCTCCCACAGTCGCACCCTGCCCGGATACCTGGCCCAGCTGTTCTTCTTACCCAAATTGACTTTCACATCGTCACCCTCGAATGTGACTTTCGATTTTCAGATTTTTCAATCTACACCCTCATTAAGTTCCATAGTCGGGTACAATTCGAACACCTCATTCTCGAATTTCCCAGTGCTTAGGTTATACCTTGCCAACGGACCCAACTTGACTAGCTTGTCTGAAGAGGTGTTGCCTAGGGCCTGACATTTCGGTGATGGTGCGAGTTCAGATGGAGTAGTGTGAATGCTGGATATCGGTGTGGGTACAGCATAATTTCGAGCAGTGAGCCGCACAAGCTCGTTGATCAAGTCATTGTTTTGATCGGTGACATCTTTGATTTCTTTACCGACTCTGCTGATGGAATCGATGATAGGTTGATCCTGACGATTTTTCTCTTTTCGTAAATTCCACGATTCTCAGATTTCTACCCCTTGAACCGTTTTGCCAGGTAGTCGAAAAGCTTCAGGTTGTCGTCTGCAAGTTTGTGTTTGCCATTGTTATTTTATACAACGTTTATGTAATGTTGCAACATTCGTGAAGTCGTTGATTTTGTTTGTGTTTTCCATTATTCGGGTTTCCTCGTCATGTCGATCCTCACAAATCCAAGGTCGTCCCAACATGACATGCAGAATTTCGAAAATTTGTTGTAAATCAAATCTCCACCCACAAAGTCATCATGCAAGTGCTTGAGATTGGTGAACCCCTTCTTGAACGTGCATTTGAACTTGCTGATCCTTACCTGGTCTCCTACTTTGTATTTTGGTTTCTTGGTCGTAGGTCTGTACTTGGGACAGTAAACGGTGGAGATCAAACGTAACCTTGTTGGATTTGTCAACATCTGCAGGCTTCATGCGTATTGTGTGGTGGACTGAGCTGTTGTAGTCCTCCATGAGTTCTCGCAGTATGTCGACCCACTTGTAGTTACCCTGAAGCATCAACCGTTTCCACATGCGTGCTTTCAATTTGCGATTGAAGCATTCCACGATGCTGGCCTTCAGGTCGATGAACATCGAGTAGTGTCAGATGTTGTGCTTTCGCATTAACTCTCGAAAAATCGAGTTGTGGAATTCCTTCCCATTGTCCGTCTGCAGGAAGGGCGACCGTCTGCCAGATTGCCGGAAAATCGAGTTGAAGGCTTTCGTGACACACGCACCAGTCTTGGCTTTCAACGGCAGGGTCCATGCCTATTTGGAAAATGTGTCTATGACAGTCAGGAGGTACTTGCGACCCTTGTTGACTTTGTGCAAATTCTTCAAATTACCACTGCTCATTTCGATGAGATCTGCCTGCCACAGGTTGTCAATGCCCTTGGTAACCACCGGCAAGCGTTCGTAGTTGTGACATGCAGGTTTGTGCAGCTCGTCAACGATGGCTTGCTTGGACATTGAGTGAGAGATTTCGCCGGAAGGAAAAGCTTACAGAAAACTGGTTATCCTCAGGGTACAATTGTTTGACTTCTAAGAATAACCTGTCTCCACTTTCGACGTCAAAAACGGATAATTGTTCATCCTCGTGTATTTTATACTTGTTGGTCCCGCCGTCCCAATATGCGGTCAGTATTTGAAGCGCTCTGAATACCCCGTCCTTTCTTTGTATGATGAAGAGTGCAGCCTCAGGATGCTTTCCATTTTTCCCGTATCTAAATTTGAGAAACCAAACAGTACCGTCGAGGAAAAATTAGTGAGACTGGGTGTAAGAATATAATTTGTAAATATTGGCGGCACGTTCGTACATCCAATGCCCTTGAACATTCGGAACACTGTGAAGCCTGACAATCTCGACGGAGAACATATCACGTGATTCTGAATCATCCAATCTGCTCAGCACCAGTTCCAGGTGTTCCCGATGGTGCGAACAACCTTGTCGCAACTGGGTTTGATCCTCACATCGACGTACAGCTGCTTGAATTGCTCTTTCAATTCATGAAGCTTTGTACCGAAATCGGGCAAGGCAGAATCCTAGTTCGCTTCGAGGGCGCCGATCTGGAGCTTGACGTTTGTGACGATCTGCTGCATGCTTTCCACAAGCCTCAACTTGGAAATTTGGGTTGCAAGGTCGTGCACTTGGGTTCTGATCTCAGCAAACAGCACATGGAGGTCGGCAATGTTCTGGTTGGTAGGCAAAGCAGCAACCGTATCTCAAAGTTGTGAGATTTTGGCTTGGATGTTAATGACGTCGTTGGATTTGAGTATTCAGTTCATGGCCCGCTTTACAGCTTTCAGTTCCTGCGATGTTGGCATGATGGCCACCATACTTTGAAGTAACTCCAGAGCCTTTTCACTGCATCCAGTTCGGTGGCATCTGCCACAGTGTGCATGGCATCTTGAAGTTGCGCCACAACATCCTGGGTAGGCGTCTATCGCTGTAACATTTCCAACTTGTTCTGTATGTTGTCTATCAGGTGGTGTCAATGCGGAAGTTGGGATTCGGTGTTCCGACTTTCCAACTTGGAGATCTACTGTTGAACTGTGGCCAGAGTTTCGGCGAACCGGGAAATTTCAATTCCAGATATTCCTGGACGTTTGAGAGATCGCTTTTCATGGTTGCTAATGTATCCTCGATGTGGGCTACAGTGCCTTGAATTTTCCCAAAATGCTCGTAAGTCTCGAGCTGGAGTTTCATGTTGGCTACGCTTCAAGCAATGGCGTTCAGTTTGCCGGAAGAAGGCAGGTAGTCTATGAAACTTTCTAGAGTTCGGAGTTTGGCTTAGACCTCAGCGATGGCCGCGTGAAGGGCATCCGTTTGAAGTTCCATCTTTATTTTTTCCAGTGTGGGAAATTCCAAGGATTGAAAATGCTCGCATAAACCCGCACAATCATCCTGAGTCTTGATACTCTGAACAATGGATTGCAGCTCGGTCTGGGTGCTGCTCGTTTTATTCTCTAATCGCTGTTTCAGTTGTTCCACGTCGTTGGTCCGTGCCTTGAGTTCGTGTTCCAACTTGCCAATGCTCACCTCCACGTTTCTGAGGTTGTCTATGGACACGAGATCAGTATACTCTTGCAGCAGGGATTTGAGCTCGGTATCGATTTTGAGGTTGGGGTCCAGGCACTGAGACTGCAGGCTGCCTATCTCAGTCTGGGGGCTGGAGTTGAGCATGGACTGCAGGGCCTGCAGGTCTCGCTTCGCAACTTCTTGACCCTGACATCGAGCATAAGAAGCTCGTCGCCATGGTCGTCGCAATTCGTGTGACTGAAGATGTCGATAGGCATTGCTACTATACTTATTTATTATAGGGTAGGTGATTCGTAACTCAATGAAGAGAGGGATGAGTTTGTCGTAATCACCCAGAAGCTCGACATACAGGCAATCGTCGTGTGGTGAATCGGAACTTGTTTATCCTGTTTCGCCACATTCTTCGGCCCACCCCGTGTAAGAAGAATTAGACCCGATGCTTAGGATTGTTAGTTCGCTGAGAAATTTTGTGTCTCCCAGAAGCTCGCATGGGATCGACGACAATGCCACCTAGCGAGCTTCTTGGGGCAGACATTTTCCTTGTTGGGCGAGCCAGTTCTCTCCAAGCTGCGACCGCGATAACATCAACTCCACCAACGGTGCTCCACAACGTTATAGCCGCCTGAGCCAATGTGGGCGTTACTCAGCCTTTATCTTCCTGTACACGTGGGACGTTCGACAAGAACGTGGAAGCTTATAAGACATGGAGTTAAGTATTTTACCAAAAGGGTTTAATTTCCCGTATTACTGTAATTGATAAATCTTAAATCACTCGCTTCCCCTTTTCCTTTTTTTTTATTTAAAAGTCTAGAAAACATCGCGAGTTAAGTTGCAAATAATTTCCTATCGGCGGGGCTAATTCCTGCAAAATATGAGAGTAGTTAAGAGAAGGAATGAATATGGACATAGTTTTTGTAAGGATAAGTGTTGTAAGAGATAGTGGAACCAAAAAAAAATGTAAATAAAAAGAATGGTCTATGTTGATCGTCATTGTAAATATTTTGTGAAATCTGTCAAGGGGGGTAATTGTTAACAGATTCTTGTTTGAGGGGACTTATTTATAGAGAACACGTTGTTACGTATTGTTATTGTAAGGAATCAAAATGTCCACTTGTTAAAGAAATAAAAAGCATATTGAGAAAATACACATCTTACTTGTTCAGGTAATGAAGGAGGGCGCTGGGCGCCGTTTAGGATAAGTTCACCTTTCCCTGTATAGTTTCTTGGGTAGCAGGATTTTTTTTTTTTTTGGAAGGGTCAAAAAGCAGTTGTATGTTTTCTGAGTCATATACCCGTTAGTTTGTCGGGAGTGGGACTTGACGAGCCCGCTACAAAACTCCAGATCAGCTGGCGGTATATGCGAGAAGGAATTGGAAAGATTCAGTATTTAATACCTTGAAAAAAAAACAACTGGGATTTAGTAGTTTGACCTTTGCCCATTTTGATTTGTCTGATCCTTGGTTTTCTTCCTAACTGGACGCGAACCACCCGTGATAGAACAACTAAAGATATATATATATATATATTTATTTGCACATATGTATTTTTTGGGGTGTGTGTTATTTTATTTCTATTACAGGGAGATATCCAAGGGAACGCACGTACTTCCAAAATAATAAAAATAAAAATGGGTTGTGACGGATTGCCAAGAACAAGACGTCACAAACTATATGGTAGCAGGCACGGCCACGTATCCTGAGGTGCTTTCGCTTCAGTGTTTTATTTCCGCCTTTGACAAACTCCGTTTAGTTCTGTTAAACAGGTATGCAGTGAATTTTTTTGGCGAATTGAATTTATTCGTGTTTTGCTTAATGTATTGCCTTGCCGAATTGCAGAATTTTCCTATAACCTCTATCTTTGATTATTAATAGAATTTGTTTTCAGGATTTTTAAATTGTTTAAATTTCAGTTCATTTTGTTTCCTCTTGATTATTATGGCTCATATTTTTGAATCTAGTACCTTTAGTTTTCAGATACCCACTACCTTGGCTGGTACCAAGCATTTTAGTAGATCTTTAGATACCATACCTCAAAGTCCAATTGTTGCGATGCCCCCTCCTGCCCCTTCACCGGTGGCCTTTCAGAGTTCGCCACTGCAGCAATCACCTCATTTACTTAATCTTAAACTTAGTCCCTTTTTAGGTTTTGTTACACAACCCTTGCCTAATGGTGACCTTTCGGAAGTGCAATACCAACTACGTTACAATACAGTTTTGTATTTACTGCAGGATTTTAAAGTACATTGATGGTATGGATTTTCGTCAATTGTTTCATTTCCTTTTGACTGTTGAAAAAGTAATTAAATTAAATATTTTTGATATGGAATCCATTCTTTTAGAATGTCTACCTCATACTTCTGGTATATTGCGATCCTGTTGGTTGGATTTCCTTCAAAACAAGTATCCTTGGACAATTTTTCAATGCGCTCTTTGGCAGTGCCTGGTCCCACGCAATGCCTTGCAAGACTTAATTACAGCTTATGTCTCGAGAAATCAACAACAAGCGGAAAGCTTATATTCTTGAGATTATTGAGGCTACTAGAGTTTTGGAATTTGCTTGGAGCGAAAAATGCCTTCTTGAGGAAATATTAAATAATTTGTCAACAGATACTCGCTCACACCTTCTAGGACAGCAGAAACCTATCTCTTTAAAAGCATTTCTAGACATTGCTCGTAATATTTGGGCAATTGAATTAAATGAAGGGATTCTTGGAGCCGGTTTATCAAACCAAAAAACCCCCAATAAATCAGCTTATTCAAAATGTAAAGTTAAACAAAAAAGGTCTATTGCTTACTCTCTCCCCCAGTAAATTGTTTGAACATGCCCCTACTACTTGCCTCAATATTGAATTCAATTTCACACATTCGGGATTTTCTTTTCCTACAATTGTTGATGACTGTAATCGTGATGTGAGTTCTGATATTTCTGGTAATGATACCTTCCCTGTAGAGGAGAAAACTGCTGAAGGCACTGATTCATTACTTCACCTTTCTCGTTTTTCTTCGGACCCTTTGGTCCCCTTTTGCCCTGTAGGTATTTCAGACTTATGAGGTCGCTCTGTTCGTACCTTATTGGATACCGGGAGCTCCATTTCTTTAGTGTCACGGACATTTTTTGAGACTTTGAGTTCTAGTTTACCCCAGCCCACACCTAGTTTTCTTATTTTACGAGATGTTTGTAATGGTCTTTTGACACTAACGTAGCATATCCGTTCGATTAAGAAATATTGACCCTGGCAGACCTTGTCAGCTCCTGCTCAGAAATGTGTAGGGTAAGCCTTTCACAGGAAATGGTAAGAACACTGACCTTTGGCGAGAGGTGACGAGAGGCCAAGCGAGGGTTTAAATAGGTGCGCATAAGAGCGACACGAGGTCTTTTAATCTGGAATCATCGGAGAAGCAGGAGCTACTGGTCTTATTTCTAAACCGAACAGGGTAAGCTAGTCTACACCCTTATCTGCCATTTGCATTGCTCACTTCAGTCTAAACTAAATCATGAGTTTATTTTAATGATAAGTTAGATATTTGTACCTGCCCGTTCAGGGCTGTCTCTACCATCAACAGTATTAATCGGGAGGGGCAAGTTACATCCCTATTTAAGATCCCCGTGTTCATGTTGGAACGCTACGTCACGTCCAGGTTCGGGAGACTAGCGACAGTAAAAGTCAACTGCTCGTCATTCAGCTTGCCAGCGAGAGCGTCGAAGCTGGCCTGGAGGAATCGCAGCGAGTCTAGGAACCAAAGCTCGATGGTCGCTCGCAATCCTGGGATGGACACCCACTTGCTGACGCTGATGTAGTGCTTCTCATTCTGCGCCAGGACGTTGATCCATTCTCTGTCGTAAGCAAGATGCATAACCAGGTGGTGAAAATAGTAGCCCGAGCTATTGTGGAAGAAGACAGACACAAAGCGCGAGTCCCTGGCCTTCATATTGCATTTGCTGCACCATGGACCAATATAGCTTCTGGTGCCATAATGGTCATAATGTCGCACTTTCCTGTTGTCGACGGTGAAGCTCTTGGTGCAGACAGGGCAGGTGGTGGCCTCATCATGCCTACACTGATCATCGGGGGACGGACAGTGGCAGCATGGGCTTGGGGGCTAACAACACTTTCCCTATCTCTCGGGCCTCCTCTACCATCCTCTCGAGGAAGTGCTTGGCCAGGTCGGACCATGATATACGTACGATTCAGGGCCAACATACCAGTGTTGCCACAACACAACATAAGCAAAACTCGAATCCTCGTGGAGCTGGTAGGTGGTGGTGGAGGATAGGTCAGAATCAGTATTGCAGTGGACAGGGGTTTGAGGAAGGCCTCAAAGACCGCTATGATGATTGCAGGGTGCTCTACCGTGGCACTGTGCATGCGAAACTGCTGAACCGCATGTGGTTTGGGCATGAGTATTCGTGTAGGTTGCGGGTGAGCTTCTCGGCAGCGATGTCGGGGCCTCGAGAGTGCTGGTAATCATCCTGTTGTCGGTTATCGAAGGTTATCAGGCACCTTCGACACACCTCGATGTGGTGATCTTTGACCTGAGACCAACCGGCAGAGCGTGCGGACGAGGTTGTAATGGTGGCATGAGTCGCTCTTGATCAACAACAAGTTGATCTCTTGCGCACCCCCATCATCCATGTAACTCACCCGAATGGAATGCACCAGATGCTTCTCTTCGGTGAGGCTGTAAACATTGATGCTTAGCCGTAGGCCCAACACATTGCACGCATGCATCTCGAATCTACCGATGTCGGAGATTTACACAGGGAAGATGATCCCGACCATCGCATCTTCGAGCTCCGGCTCGAATGTTATGTAGTGGGCAGTTCGGTGTGGGTGGTCTTTCTTGTGGACTGGGTGCAATGTTGCCAGCAGCGACCAGAGAAAGAACTTGTTGTCATTGTTCTGAATATTCAGAATCGCCTTCTTGGCCTTAATGCTAGGTGGCAGGTGGATATAACTCGACCCCTACAGTGGCACAAACTTGGGAAGTTTCACACAGAGTTTGTGTGGTGTGCCACACAGCAAGCCACCCCAGCCCTTAGCCTGGTGCTCCTCCTGCTTGGTTACCAGCTCCTCAACAAACTGGTTGTAGATATTCGGGAGGTTGTCACCATCTGCCAGATGCAGCGTTTTTGTCTTTGAGTGATGGCAAAAACTGTATGTTTCATCGGATGGCTTTTTATACTGGCAACATAACGATGCGTAAAATTTTGTGGAGTGCGTAGCCAGTACATCGCTGAGGATGGAAATAATGGTGGCACGCTTGTCCTCCAGAAAGCTACACACATCGCAGGAGCCATCCAATGTAAGGACAAAATCTTCCAGCAAACACTCGAAAGCAGACTGGTGTGCTTTGACTGCTGGTTTGATGTGTTTGGCGGATGGCGGTGCAACGAGGAAAGTTGCTTCTGCCTTCCTCTTGGTGGAGGTGGACGATTGTGGCACAGGGGTGCTGGTGCCCTTGCAAGTGAGTCGATGCTTGTTGAGGTACAAGATTGTCAATCGTTTGCCACACCCGGAACACGGTTCCATAGCCGACAAACTCTTGCCAGGCACGTAGGTACGATAATGCCTCGTATAATTAGCGCTAGAAACGCTTTTCTCACACGAGGGGCAAGTCTTCATAAAATGCATGGTGCATACGTTTAGAGTGTCTTTATTTATATACAAAAAAAGAATTCAAGGGAGGGAATTTTTTTTATATACAGATAGTTTTGGGATTGTCTTATTTGTATACGTGATTGGGAAAACTAAACAACAATAATATTTCATGCAACAAATTGGTAATACGCTGAAGCCTCGTTATTTATATATGTATGTTCACAGCCATGAGAAGTTGTCAGGCACCAAGCAGGCACTTGCTTCCGGTACACTACAGCTAGCAAGGTTGGTAAGGTCTCATGTGACAAATTGCTAATATACTGAAGCCCCCTATTTATATATGTACGTTCACGGGGTGTCAGAAGTCGTCAGGTGTCAAGCAGGTCACTTGCACTTAGGTATACGCTACAGCTGCCATGTCGGTAAGATGTCATGCGACAAATTGCTAATATGTTGAAGACCCCTATTTATATATGTATGTTCACAGGGCATCAGAAGTCGCCAGCTGCCAAGCAGGTCAGTTGCACATCAGTATACACTACAGCTGGCAACTCGGTAAAACCTCATGCGACAAAATGCTAGTATGTTGAAGCCCCTATTTATATATGTATGTTCACAGAGCATCAGAAGTCATCAGGTACCAATCAGGTCACTTGCACTTCGGTATACACTACAGCTGGCAGGTCGGTAAAACCTCATGCGACGAATACCTAATACATTGAAGCCCCCTATTCATATATGTATGTATGTTCACAGAACGTCAGAAGTCACCAGGCACCAAACATGCTGCTTGTACTCTGGTATACACTAGAGCTGGCAGGTCGGTAAAACATCATGCGACAAATAGCTAATACATCGAAGCCCCCTATTTATATACGTATGTACGATCACAGAGCGTCAGAAATATGCCAGGCACCAAGCAGGCTTCTTGTCCTCCCTATACACTACACACCTAGCAGGAAAGTAAGATGTCATGCGACAAATAACTAATACGTTGAAGCCCCCTATTTATATATGTATGTTCACAGAGCGTCAGAAGTCTGCAGGTACCAAGCAGGCCTCTTGCACTTCAATATACAGGGTGAACAGAAACCGTAGGGACAAAGTTCAGGAGATGATTCCTGATAGGTAAAGGAACAAAAAGTTCATATCAACATATGTCCAGGAATGTTCGGTTAGTCTGTAATAGAGCAATTAGTACTGGTACACATTACATGGCATGGCTTTCATCTATGTTACAACAGGTGTTCAAAGTGGCGTCCTTGTGATGCAATGCAAGCGTCCGCACGTCGCATCATGGATTGCCTCACTCATTTGAATGTTCCAGCCTGTACCCGAAGAGCATCACAATCTACACGGACACGCTGTTCAAGGTTCTGCACATCAGGAGCTAGCTCAGCATACACAACACTTTTCAGATGCCCCCACAAGTAAAAATTAAGGGGGTTTAAGTCCGGTGATCGAGCGGGCCATGCCACAGGACCTCCTCGCTCCGATCCATTTTCTGGGGAAGATGTTGTTGAGGTGTTGACAAACAATAATGCAAAAATGTGCTGGCGCTCCATCATGCATCAGCCACATTACCTGTCGTATTGCCAAAGGCACATTCTGAAGCAATAGAGGCAGATTGTTCTGCAGGAATTCCAGATACGTCTGTCCGTTAAGGCGTTGTGGAAGAACAAATGATCCAAGTCAGTGGTCGCCAGTAATCCCTGCCCAAACATTGATGCTGAACCGTTGCTGATGAGACGATTCAACCATTCCCAGAGGATGACCCACAGATGACGATTGTGTAGGTTGACAATGCCATCTCTACAAAAGGTCGCTTCATCAGTGAAGAGGACTGACGACAGAAACTCCAATATGGTGGTGGCCTGTTGCAAAAACCAGCGACAAAACCATTACCTTGGAGGAAAATCAGCTGGTGATAATCACTACACACGTTACAGGTGAAAGGGATAGTAGCGGTTTTAATGCAGGATACACAACACCGTCGCTTGGCTTACACCATGCTGGTGGGCCACTTGCCTGGAGCTTGTACTGGGGTTGTTCTCAATATTGTGTAGCACATGTTTCTCCAGATCTGATGTACGCACATGCCGCGGCCGCTGTACGTGTTCGCCTGTATGAAAGGACCCATGCTCACACAAGTGAGCTGTCTGTCCAGGTATGTGACTTGATAAATCCATGCGGCACTCGACCATTTACATCTGCTTGACCGTATACGAAGACCATCCCGTCTTGTTCCTGGTACGAATAACGGACCATGTTTTTTCAACGTATCTCCAATCACACAATCTGCAACACAGAAAAGCACACTGTGAGTGTTGTTATGAGAGGATGATGTCGTTCTTCAGTGCCATATAACTTTGCAAATATGCGTTTCTGGACATATGTTGATATGAACTTTTTCGTTCTTTTACCTGTCAGGAATAACCTCCTGAAATTTGTCCCTATAGTTTCTGTTCACCCTGTATACTACAGCTGGCAGGTCGGTAAAACCTCATGCGACAAATAGCTAATATGCTAAAGCCCTTGTTATTTATATACATATGTATGTTCACAGAGCATCAAAAATACACCTGGCACCAAACAGGTGAAGCTCCCTATTTATATATGTATATATATATTTACAGACCGTCAGAAGTCACCAGGTACCAAGCAGGCCACATGCCCTCCAGTATACACTACAGCTAGCAGGGGCAGTACCACTAATGCTTTTTTTTGGGGGCAAGAATTTCTAATACACGTAAACTTGGTTTATATATATATGTGAACTTTCACATCTGGAAAGCTGTGTGTGTGTGTGTGTATACAGTACTTTTTTAAACCTAAAATTAATTTATTACGAAAAAAATGCAAAATATCCCAGTATCAATTCGATCCATCTATCTGAATCGAAGATACTGTTTACATACTCCCATATCACCATATGCACCAATTAGTCTCTTACACTTTTGTGCTCAAATAACAAGCTAATTGGCAATTTTTTCAAAGTAACTAATCAATAACATAATGGTTACATGAGAAATATGCAAATACGAGGCGTATTTTTTTAAGTAAGTACCGTTTTGATATGTACAAAAAACAAGTAAACTTTTTGTAACCATTTTATTGTTACATGAAAGACCACACTTTTATCTACTTTTCCACATAATTGCCACCAATATTAAGACACTTATCATATCGAACAAGAAGCTTTTGTATTCCATTGTCATAGAAGTTTGCCGCCTGATTTGACATCCACTGCAACACGGCCATTTTGAGGCTATCGTCGTCATTGTGGCGCTGACCTCAGAGATGCTTCTTCAGTTGCAGAAACACGTGGTAGTCACTGGGCGGTAGATCGGGGCTGTATGGAGGATGATCAAATTGTTCCCAGCCAAATGATGCGATGAGATCTTGAGTTCGATTGGCCGCATGTGGACGGGCATTGTCATGCAGCAAAACGATCTCTTTACTCAGCATGCTGCGCCTTTGGTTTTGAATGGCACGGCACAGTTTTTTTAAAGTCTCACAATATGTTTCGGAATTTATTGTGTCACCACGAGGCAAAAATCAACAAGCAACACCTCCTTCCTGTCCCAAGACACTGTACACATGATTTTCCGGACTGAAATTGTCTGCTTAAACTTCACTTTCAGGTGTAATGTAGGCCACCCATGTTTCATCGCCTATGACAATTTGGCTTAAATATGCGTCACCTTCAGCTTCATAACGCCCAAGAAAAGTCAAGGCACTACCTAAACGTTTGCTATTGTGCACCTCAGTTAACATTTTTGGTACCCATCGTGAGCACAATTTTCGATAGTTTAAGCGTTTGGTAACAATTTCGTAGGTAACAGTTCTTGAAACTTCAGGGAACTCCTCTGATAACGAAGAAGTTGTGAAGCCTCTGTTCTCTTCCACTTTTTTATCGACTTTCTGCACCAAATCGACAGTGATCACTGAGTGTCGCCCACTCCGTTCCTCGTCATGAACATTCTTTCGGCCATCTTTGAAAGCTCTTACCCATTTGCGTACCATTCCATCAGTCATAATGTTTTGTCCATACACTTCACAAATCTGACGGTGAATTTCAACTGCTTTCACGCCTTTAGCACTAAGAAAACAAATAACATCGTGTATTTGACAGTCGGTGGGATTCTCATTCGGCGGAGGCATTTTAAATATGCAAAAGCAAATGTATACATGATCGATTGTTGCCGCAATGGCGTCTGTGGCTTGCCAACAGATGTAGGTACACAGTGCACATGCACGGGACACCGACCGCAGCGCTGCAGCTGCGGAATTTCAAAATGGTACTTAGTTTAAAAATATGCCTTGTAGAAGATATTTTAACAATATGCAACGTCTAGCAATTGGCTATGTCAACTCAGGAGCGCTCTATCATATGTCTTCAGATAAACGTATTGCTACCCGAAGACGTTTAACCTTTAGTCCCCCGCCGTTCCATATGTGGAACAAAAAAATATGTCCCTGTCAGCCGCGGTTGCATATATGGAACAAACAGCTTTAGATACAATTATCGAGGGTTTGCCACACTTATATGTGTATATGGAGGTTGAAACACTGACAGTTTGGTTCGGGAACATGTGTTTACGAAAATTCCAAATCCCCTCCCCCCTCCTTTCTCGGAATATGTCACGTGTTTGGGCTCACACTTGACACAATGAATGCTTGGTATTTACGATGTTGTTTTCCTCCAAGCTTCCAACGCTGTGATTTAGTACTGATAAGGCACACATTCTTCTTTGTGTTTAGACCTGGTGATCCAGCCGAAAGTAGTAGCAGGGGGGGGGGGGGTCAAGGAGAGGCTGGATTGGAAGAGGTTTAGCGGTGTCAGCTTTCTGTCACCTCTATGTTAGAAATGCAATGAAGCCTGACGACAGCCCGAGGTCAGAAGCCAGAATCATGAGTCTATCCAGAAGTATAGACAAAACAAAGGATTGCAAAGGCTCCCTCCCCCCCTCTGTTTAGGAAAGGCCTCGCCATAGACGTTCAGAGCAGTGGCTGTGAAAGACCGTGTTTTGTGCTTTCCGATTGTGTGCCCCCTGAGCTGTGTTGAACTTGTGTTGGGTAATTTTTTTGTGATATGTGCTTCTGATTTTTTTCGTTCGCACTTGCATCTTGTGTAGCTACTGTGAATCCATTTGTTCCCTGTTGACTCGGCTCTTTGTGGAAATATGTCCGGAAGGAAACAATTATGCGTTAGGGAGATCGATGAGCTTTTATATGATATGGACAATGAATGTGAGAGCATGGGATCAGATGTTGATCAAGATGATGACTTTGATGATGATGTTGATGTGGGGGGGATATCTGATTCTTCTTCAGATGAAAATGACTCTCCTCTCCCAACAGCATCATCGTCGACGTCATCAAGTTCGTCAACCTGGGGCCCGCACACCTCTCATGTTCAGGGTCCAACTCCTTTACCTTTTACTGGTCGGCCCGGACCCAAGACCTCAGATTTGACTCCTGATTCTTCACCCACGAACATGAATCAAGTTTCATTCTGTTGCGAAAGGTCCATTCTTTGAAAAAAAAAAAAAAGCAAAAGTTCCAGTTTTTCCCCAAAGTAGCTGGAGAAGAGGGGGCAAACTCCACATTTTATGTTTTTTTCATTGAAATTTCGGAGGATGCAGCCCCCGCCCATAACCCCCCCGTGGTTGGGGCATCCAAATTTTACATGGTTGCAGGCACCAATGTATTACCTGCAAAACAAAAGTTATCCGAAGTAGATTGGTCCCATAGTGCCAGAGTTATTACGATTTTTCTCCATTATGTATACGAATTCAAATTTCGCACTCAAAGCCTCGGCGACACTGGGCTTACTTTCGTCAGACTGCGTGGCATACTAAAGGTTAAAATCTTTGAGTATTGAAAAAGTTTGACGTCCGAGTACCCCACACTCTGCGAGTACATTTGTTTGCTCCTAGATGGCACTGGCGACATCATCCCCCTACCATGGCAATTCACACTGTGTCCCCTTGGCACCCGTTGGTAGCATCAAATTTGTCATAATTTGTTATATTAGTTAATTTGTCCATTTTTGGACAGTAAAATTAATCAAAAACATTAACTGTACTTCAAAAATTAAAATTGTTTGTATCTCATGTCGAACTAGAAGTAAAGAAGTCAAACACTAAGCATGCATGCAACATTCGCTTTTCAAAGTGTAAAGCGAATGTTGCATGAGGGAGAAGAATAAAACAGGAAACAGGATAAAACAATTTATTATTGTGAAGGTTACGAGACCGGAAAATTGAACAAGATCACGGTCAGTACAAATTACGTTATGTTTTGTCGCAACAGTAGAAAAAAGACAGGTAACATATGGGGTCTGTATAGAACTACAATTTTAATAAATTAGAATTCCAAAATCAGTATATATTGCATTTTGATTTCATACCCTTACATAATATGTTTGTGTGGAGCATAGGTGCATTGCCTTAGTCACATGTTACGTATTAAGCTGGTGGTCCTGGGTTCAAATTCCACTCAGTGCACATTAATCTATTTTTTCGGCACCAATCCTCAATGTTGTGAGGACACCTAGCAAATTATGTGATGGTAAACAGTTCTAGAAGGTCCTAGAAACTTGTAGCAGCAACAGCTACTCGCATAATACAAGCAAATTGATGACAGAGAAAGCAGCTCGAGCATTGTTGCCAGCTATAGGCATGCGTGTTGTTCTTAAGAAATTATCTATTGATTGATTGAATTAAGGAAACTAAAAATTACGGATTGTTACAAAATTGAGAACATGAATTATCGCGAAAAGTACAAAGTACGTTATTCTTGCTCTCTATGTAGGCTTAAGGATAAATTCATTTCTTTATTAAAAGAATTATCAGTTGTGCCTGAAAATAAGGGCTGAATGAAACAAAATATAAAAAAAGAACACACACTAATAAATGATGGCATGAAGCATATAAAAAGTTGCTATTTATAGGTGAAATATTATTTAATTATCCTGAAAACTAGACTTTTAAATTAAGATCATCGACCAAACAACACTAATATATAATCCTGGCCAGCTGACTTAAAAAAGAACACCAATCATGACATTTGAAGCAGGTTTTATACAATCACTTTGTCTATGCATTCGTTAGTTTTCTTTCTGAAATTTAGTGTAAGCATGTTTGCTCGATGCCTGACTTTTACCATTAAAAAACAATTAGAATGAATGATATTTCTATCATATGTACCTTAATTTCACAAACAGTATGACCACAACATCAAAGAATGATTTTCCGATAATTTCCAATTTCAAAATATGATTAAGACTTCTCGCTGTTATATAACCAGCATAGCACATATCCTTTCACGATAATCTTCCTGTGGGTTACTTGAAACAACAAATAAGCTTCTTATCTCTAGAAAAATGAACCAATCGTGAGACTTCCAAGAGATACCTGGCATTCCTAGCATCCCTAGAAGTGGTCCACAAATACACCCGTTACCAGGAGAGTTGAACACAACTTTAAACTGCACCGCCTTCGTACAATGAAAAATCCAATTAAACCCCATGCATGGTGCAACGTACACAAAAGACTTAAAAAATACTGATTTCGCTAATGAACTGTAGTGATCACTATTTAATAGAGCAATTATGTGTGATTGAATCACTTCTACAGGATCACGATGCATTCACATGACATTTAGGCATACATCTTTATCATGAAATACAAATCACGTTCTTCCGAGACTTCCTTGCAAAACATTTTTTGCTGGTTTGCACTTTGTACGAAATCCCAGGAACAATAAATAAAGCAATGTCTAAAATATAAATATATGTTTATTAAATGAATGGTATTTACATTAACATATTAAAAATGTTATGTATTAACAGTTACTTTGTAATTTCGTAAGTTAGATTGAAGTGCATGCCGATTGTGATACAACAGCTATATAAATAAGAACTATGGTTGAGTAGGATAGTGCTTCCGAATCTTGCAAAATAAGTTATATTGAAATGGCATTCCAAATAAAGGTGGAAATGAACTTGTGTTAGCTATAATAAATTCCCTCAACAAAAGAGAACATTACAAGAAATGTACACCATGCACAACTTAACTTGCTGTACCATGGCAATGAAAAACTACATATCTGAATATATATCTGAATATATATATATATATATATATATATATATATATATATATATATATACACACACACACACACACACACACACACACACACCATCACACACACACACACACACACACACACAGCCTCGAGTTTTTTTTTTTTTTAATGAAACATGTGGGCATACTATGGTACTTTACATTTCATTTCATTGTTCCTTTTCTTCTGAAATGGTGGGAATTCCCAATGTACCTTGTACATAGAACCGTTGATTAACAAATGTGACATTGCAAACAAAGAAGTAACCTGCTATTTCCAATTAATAGCTGGTAGAACAGAAGGATCGTATAATGTTTACCAGTATCCTTACCTTTCATGTGTACAATGGACAATTTCTGAATGGTTGTGTATTTTGAGCAAACAAATATGTGTTTTTAAGACATACATTTTAATAAATGCAACATGATATTTTATGTTATATTTTATCTTGTATTTGATTATCATAACTGGTCAAAAAAAGGACAAGTATCCTGTTAGACAGTATGTGCATAAAGGGTGACCTCACTTCAACATAGTACAACCTGGACTGCTTTTTTTTGCAGACTAACGAGGCTCTGGCAACTGGCTCTATGGTCAGTATAAATCTTTGTGTTGTCGTGTTTTTTGTCCTTATGTGTGCCCCTTTACAGCCTCACCTTTTACCCTTTGTCAGAATATTTTAAGTTTTTGGTTATGCAACAAAACAGTACTGTTATTTGTTATAGTATAGGGCTGGACCCCGTATAATGTGACGGGTGCAAAATAGTGTAAGAGCTAATGCACCCAAAATTTCAATTTTAATTTCAATCAAGTATGTGTGTGGACAAGGAATAATTTCCAATTGGTTGGTAGTGTGTTTTGTAAGCAAATATGTACACTTCAATGTGCATGCACGAAATTGCATACAGTAGACTCACAATTATCCAAGCTCATTGGGACCAAGACTATCTCGGATACGGGAAAACTCTGATAATATGGAGTAATGTGCTAATAGGTCGTAAATGACGAAACAACACTTAAAACTGTATAGTAATTATTTAGTACTTTATTACATAAATGAGAAGATTACTTTTTCAAAAAGTCTTTCATAGTTTTTTGGACACACCTTTTCCGTTTACCACTCATACTACATTACTGGCTTAGAATAGGCCTATACACAGATTTTAAACACCACCGTAACAATCGGATACACCGACAATGTAACGAACACGTGCAGCGCAGACGGTGACTTGACTCCAACTTACTAGTAAACAAATAGGAGTTGCGTTATGAAGTGTGATGTTTTCCAACCACTCCCTCGGTTAACCCGGAGCCTCAGTTTATCGGGACTCGGTTAATTGCGAGTCTACTGTACCTGAACCTTTTTCTTAATGATACATACATGTATACTATGGCACTTTACATTATGTTTGATTATTCATTTTGTGATTAGATGATAGTCATTCAGAAAATGTACATGGAATGGTTTATTAATATTTTTTTTCTTTCCGCGGTGGCTCAGTCGGTAACGCTTCTGACTACCATGCTAAAGGTCCCGGGTTTGATCCCCGACCGGTTCAAATCCGGGAACTTTTCTAACGATGGAAGCGGCCCCAGCGCCCACCCAGCGTCGAATAACATGGCTACCTGGGGGAAACCCTGGGTGGTAAAGGCAGTCAGGGGCGTGATGGTGATCACATCACCCCCACTCATGACCGGATCAAGAAAGTGTGTGGAATTACCCCCACACCCCCTATACGCCTTCATGGCGTGGTGCTATGCACAGGGGATCACTTTACCTTTTTTTTGACTGTGCTCTTCCAGTTTGTTCCGAATATGATTGAATTTCCATTCTCACAGTTATTAATCAGTAGGCTGCATACTAATTGTTCTTTTTGTTATTAAAACTCACATTATATTCAATAACATATATTATTGTACAGTACTTAAGTATAACTAAATAGTATATAGTATGTGGTGTAACTATGACTAAATAAATAGGTTAGGCAATTTTTCTCTCTTTCTTCTATTAAGTGCATACTTGAGTAGGTTAGGGAGGTCAAGTTTGGTGCTTTCAGCATTTATTTTAGGTTTCTACTGTTGTCACTTGCCGTTCGTGGATACACCCACTGTGATTCAGAATGTGGAATGATGAAAGTTTGTGTTGAGCATTTTCTCCACTGCAAAATGAATGTTCTTTTCTTTTCTGTTATGTTAATTGAATTAGGTGAATTATGATTTTAAAAGTTAGTAAGAGTAATTCCCTACTACTTTTAAAGATTGTGGGCTATATTGTCTAATGTCACTGATTGCTTTTACATTAAATGAGAGTACAATACATGCATTGTCTGTTTCTATATCAGTTGCTTCATTTTATTTAAATCAATATTTTCAGTTAAAAAAAAGTAAGCATGTAATTGGAATGGAAGTTGCCCAACCCTGTGGCCGAGTGGTTAGCACATCGCGCTGCGACGGCAAGGGTCCCGGGTTCGAATCCCGGTCAGGCTTGGTTGTTTGTGAATGTCCATTCATCAATTTCATCATTTCATCACTCATCCCCATCTTCGCAAATTAGCCAAGAGGCACAAAACGCGAAGTAAAATAAACTAAATCAATCAATCAATCATGGAATGGAAGTTATAAAGAGGCATACATATGATGCACTGGAAATCAGTGTGGACAATGATTGATTTTGATTTGAATTTAAAATTTTGGGTGTGTCAGCACTAAGGCTATTTTGCACCCGTCACATTATACGGGGTCCAGCCCCTTATCCTTACACATAACAACTCTAACGTTGCAGAACTAAAAGCATAAAATATTAAAATCTTCTGACTTTCGTTAAAAGCTGAGACTGTAAAGGAGCACTCAGCACAAATAAGGACAAAACACAGGACAACACAAACAAAATTATACTGGCCATGGGGCCAGTCGCCAGAGCCTCGTTAGTCTGCAGTCAAGGGTGTACTATGTGGAAGTGAGGTTGACTATTGGGTGCACTGTGTGGAAGGAGCACCCCTTACACCCCAATGTGGACAATGACAATGAATAGTTTGGTGAATAAGTATACATGTGGAGGTTATATTTTTTAAAAGAGTCGTGTGATATTTTGTGTTTGTGGTTAAGTGCATTGAAGGTGGTAGCCTAATGTGTTCTTTTTTCAAAGGAAATCGAGGTATGTTTTCATGTAATATGAGCATATAGTTTTGACCTGCAGGCAAAATTAATAAATTTGAATAATATATATGTATTCATGATGCCATTATTGACAAAACTTTAAAAAGTACAGCCGGCCTGCGTAAGGTCCCAGCTTCGAATCCCGGCCTTGGCATGGATGTTTGTGAGTGTCCATCCATCAGTTAATTTCATCATATCATCACTCATCCCCATCTTCGCAAATTAGCCAAAAGTGGCACAAAAGCGATGTCAAATAAACCAATTCAATCAATCAATCAATTTATAAAGTACATTGTTACAGATTTCTCATTTAACTTAACATACGATTTGCATGAAATTTAACTTCAGCATGAATTTATAATATGAAATACGAAATAGGAAAAATATTTTTACTTTAGAAGTAAATCGAACTTGTGCACATTTTGCGATGGTATGCAAATTATGTGTTGAAATCGGTTTGGGATAACCTTTCAACACAACAGCTGGCATATGAAATTCCGCCATCTTAATTCCAACACAACATAGCGCGCTCTTAAGTATTTTAATCAAGTCAAAGAGTGCCTTTAGAGATAAGGCTGACAGTAGAGATCTGTTAACCTTAATGCAGTTTGGACTAATACAGTGTTATGTTGATGTGATGTTCTTATATACCCAATAGGCCTAATACATGTAAATAGTTATGTACATTAAACATAGATCACAGCACTAGGCAGAACATATAAAATTAAATATATTGTTTATAAAAGTGTGAAGCTAGAAGAACCTGATAGCTAATATTGATTGTTAACATGAAAAAGAAAGGAATGAATGGAATGATAGAGATATATGTGAATATTACCATTGAAGTTAAAAGTTTCTTCAAGTTAAAGTATATTAAATTGTAAGAAGGTGAAACACGAGAAATTTGTGTCTTTCCTTACGGCATATACAAACCCAGAGTGGAAGTTTTGATATGCGTTCCAATTGCAGCACCAAAGCACTTTAGGTTGCACATCACAATCGCTGCACCAACTCTGCTAGCACGTTCCAGTCATGGCACTGAGTTCACACACTATTGTTGTTAAAAGGTGTAGTTGGCAGTGCGTTCAAGACGTGGCCCCAAGGGCGGGGAAGTTTTAGTTTAGCTAAATGCCAAAAGTCAGAGGGGAAAGAGCAAAGTGGTTAAGGACTGTATAACGAGGAGAAGAATCGAAAATGGAACTAACAACTCCTATTTCCTCAAAAGACCCATTAGAAATTGCGCAAGATATTAAATTAGAAAGGGCCAAGGAAAGAAGGCAATATATATTGAAACCTTTGGATCTATGTTGCGGCAGAAGAATAAGTTATCCAAAATATCCTTGTGTGTGCCTCACAACCAAGCCAAAGAAGGAAGGCAGTATGGGCCATTGAAGGAAGTCCCTTTCAACCAGAGAAGGAGGAAATCCGTCCCAACCAGAGAAGGAAGGAAGTCCATCCCAACCAGGGAAGGAAAGAAGTCCGTCCCAACCAGAGAAGGAAGTCAGAATTATAGAAGTGAACTACTTATAATAGTGAAAAAAAGACTAATGCCATAGAGAAATGAATATGTAGAGAATATCAAGAATACTTAGATTGAATAAGAAAGCTATAGATATTCCTGTGTCCGAAACAAAAATGATATTGACATGTATTGTAAAGAAAGTTACCATAATATATTATGACCTTTAATCTCCTTTGGAAGATCTTTGCTTGTTTTGATTCACAATTATAAAAATAACCCATTACCCTAGAGATATATAGCTGTGGTAGGGATTTGCACCCCCAAAGGGAGATAGCAACGTTTCATTTAAATTTATTGAACATTGGATGAACCGGTTATTGTAGAATTTTTACTATTTTGCCTACTAGATTTGAAATTGAAAAATATATGTGATGCTTGAAACCCTGAATTGGGTTCTGCTTCCCCTGAAGAAAATCACTGTCAATTTGACCAGAAAGAGTTATATTTCTTTGAAGTTTAGGTTCCATTTGATTTGCAGTAACCTGCAAAATATTGAACAACTGTCAATAATTCATTTTTTCTACAATCCATATTGAATAGTGTTCGGAAGATATGCAGCTGGATGTTCTCACAAACAGTGACGTTTTTAAAGGTTTCTGGCCTGTGCGACATTACGGAGCAATTAGTAAGATGCTGGTATCCTTATATCTTGTTTTTCGCCAAGAATGAAAGGGCATGGGTTCATATTCCACTATCTCCCTCCACTTTTATTTACAGTATTTTTTTATTGTTAGTGAGCTGAATATAGACTATTGATAATTACAAAGTTAATGGAACAATGTAGGGCCTCCCGATGGCGCAATGGTAGCGTCGTCGCCTTGTAATCAAGGGGTCCCGGGTTCGATTCCCGGTGGAGGCACATAGTGGTTCGGATTCCACTTTAAACTGTAGGTCCAGTCCCGATTAGCCTTACTGTGCATAAAGTGGACTTAAAACAACAAATCAATCCAATCAATTAATGGAACAATGCAAAATTTAACACGAGGCTTGCTTTGAGGAATTCTTCTTCTGCACAGTTTTTTATTGTTAATGCAATACTCAGCAGAAGTTGAATGGTATTCAATCGATTGCAAGAATTTAAGGTAAAATCATTTTTTCGCCTTCAATTGTCCTTCGTAAATTGCATTAATACAGACATTAGAACCAATTCATATATTATGAGAAGCATGCATACTTCATTTTTGACGGAAACACAAAATGGGAAAAAATACGCTACTTAATGGTCATATTTCATGTTTTTGAAAGGTGTGAGGTGCATTTTCCTATCATGTTTTGTGGGAAAATGTATATTTCATGATCATTTCGCATGACATTACTTTTATATTTCTTTTTGCAAATAAATATTTTGATAATAACACAACACACCTTACGATTTTTGTTGGCACAACGAAATAATTTTTGGCACTAACTATTTCTTGCATTCCACATATAATTTTTCCCCTTTATTTTATACACATAAATATTCGGACTAAGCTTTAATTTTAATGTGAGACAATTCTTAAAAATGTAATTCAGTGTACATTATAAAGTCAGTAGTATTAAGAAAATTGCTAATTTATTTTTCACATTCCAGCAATTTTGACAAGAAGGAGTTTACCATGCTCTGCTACATTGATTGCATTGGGGATTGAACACTTCATTGAATGGTTTATTTTTGAAAGGATCAATATCCTCATGAATTCTGAAATGATGGATCAAGAGAGATTTTTGGGGGAAGGATCTTGGTGATTTGAGGAGTCTAGGGGAAGACATAGATGCCTATCCAGGAGCTGTGGAAGTAATTGAACAGAAAGTAATGGATTCAAAGGAAAGTATAGTAAATTCTACACATTTGAAAAAAATCAATGATGATTCAGCATCAGTCATCATGGAGATAAAACATTCGAACAGCAATTTTGGAAACCATGAAGATATTTGTTTATTTGAATATAACGGTTGAAATAAATCCTTCCCCCAAAAATCTCTCTTGATCCAACATTTCAGAATTCATGAGGATATTGATCCTTTCAAAAATAAACCATGCAATGAAGTGTTCGATCCCCAATGTAATCGATGTAGCAGAGCATGCAAAAGGAAGGGGCATTTGGATATTCATTTGAGAAATAACAGTGATGAGAGTCTTGTTTTCTCTAATTGCAGGAAGACTTCGGGAAAGAAAGGTCTATTGATTTCTCACTTATCAAGTCATGATGGTAGACAGCATTTCACGTGTACTCACTGCAACAAAGCATTCACAAGGAAAGGTAGTTTGGTTTCTCATTTACAAATTCACGATGGTATTCGTCCTTTTGTGTGTACTCACTGCAAGAAAGCATTCACACGAAAATGTAGTTTGATTTTCCATTTACGAATTCATGATGGTGTTCGTCCTTTTGTGTGTACTCACTGCAGCAAAGCATTCACACAAAAATGTTATTTGAATTCGCATTTACGAATTCATGATGGTGTTCGTCCTTTTGTGTGTCCTCACTGCAACAAAGCATTCACAAAAAAAGGTGATTTGACTTCCCATTTACGAATTCATGATGGTATTCGTCCTTTTGTGTGCACTCACTGCAACAAAGCATTCACAAAAAAATGTGCTTTGACTGAGCATTTACGAATTCATGATGGTATTCGTCCTTTTGTGTGTACTCACTGCAACAAAGCATTCACACAAAAATGTAGTTTGACTAAGCATTTACAAATTCATGATGCTGTTCAGCCTTTTGTGTGTTCTCACTGCAACAAAGCATTCCCACTCAAATGTAATTTAACTGAACACTTACACCTACATGATGGTATTCGTCCTTTTGTGTGTACTCACTGCAACAAAGCATTCACACGAAAAATTTATTTGACTTCCCATTTACGAATTCATGATGGTATTCGTCCTTTTGTGTGTACTCACTGCAACAAAGCATTCAAACAAAAATGTAGGTTGACTTCCCATTTACAAATTCATGATGGTATTCGTCCTTTTGTGTGCACTCGCTGCAACAAAGCATTCAGACAAAAACATATTTTGACTTCCCATTTACGAATTCATGATGGTATTCGTCCTTTTGTGTGTACTCACTGCAACAAAGCATTCACACGAAAAGGTGTTTTGACTTCCCATCTACGAATTCATGAAGGTATTCGTCCTTTCATTTGCTCTCACTGCAACAAAGCATTCACACAAAAACCTATTTTGACTGAGCATTTACGAATTCATGATGGTATTCGTCCTTTTGTGTGCACTCACTGCAACAAAGCATTCACACAAAAACATAATTTGACTTCCCATTTACGAATTCATGATGGTATTCGTCCTTTTGTGTGTACTCACTGCAAGAAAGCATTCAAACGAAGAAGTGATTTGACTTCCCATTTCCGAATTCATGATGGTATTCGTTCTTTTGTGTGTACTCACTGCAACAAAGCATTCAAACGAAGAAGTGATTTGATTTTCCATTTACGAATTCATGCTGATATTCATCCTTTTGTGTGCACTCACTGCAACAAAGCATTCACACAAGAACATATTTTGACTGAGCATTTACGAATTCATGATGGTGTTCGTCCTTTTGTGTGAACTCACTGCAACAATGCATTCACATGCAAAGGTGACTTAACTGGTCACTTACGAATACATGATGGTATTAAGCCTTTTGTGTGCACTCACTGCAACAAAGTATTCTCACACAGAGGTAGCTTAACTGCTCACTTACGCCTACATGATGGTATTCATCCTTTTGTGTGTACTCACTGCAACAAAGCATTCACATACAAAGGTAGCTTAACTTCTCACTTACGAATTCATTATGGCACTTGTACTCAACCTTTCCTGTGTACACAGTGCAACAAATCATTCAACACAAGAATGTAGTTTGACTGTGCATTTACGAATTCATGACGGTACTTGTCCTTTTGTGTGTACTCACTGCAACACAGAAAGGTAATTTGACTTCCCATTTACAAATTCTTGATGGAATTTTCCCTTTTGTGTGTACTCGCCTTCACACAAAAACATATTTTGACTGAGCATTTACGAATTCATGATGGTATTCGTCCTTTTGTGTGTACTCACTGCAACAAAGCATTCACACAAAAAGGTGTTTTAAGTTTACGAATTCATGATGGTATTCGTCCTTTCATGTGCAATCTGCAACAAAGCATTCACACAAAAACCTATTTTGATAGCATTTACAAATTCATGATGGTATTCGTCCTTTTGTGTGTACTTACTGCCACAAAGTATTCACACAAAGAAGTGATTTGAATTTGCATTTACGAATTCATGCTAATATTCATCCTTTCGTGTGCACTCACTGCAACAAAGCATTCACACAAAAACCTATTTTGACTGAGCATTTACGAATTCATGATTTTATTCGTCCTTTTGTGTGCACTCACTGCAACAAAGCATTCGCAGAAAAAACATATTTTGATATCCTATTGACGAATTCATGATGGTATTCATCCTTTTGTGTGTACTCACTGCAACAAAGCATTCACACAAAAAGGTGTTTTAACTTCCCATTTATGAATTCATGATGGTTTTCGTCCTTTTGTGTGCAATCTGCATCAAAACATTCACAAAAAACCTTTTTTGACTGAGCATTTACGATTTCATGATGGTATTCGTCCTTTTGTGTGAACTCACTGCAACAAAGCATTCACATGCAAAGGTGACTTAACTGGTCACTTACGCGTACATGATGGTATTCGGCCTTTCGTGTGCACTCACTGCAACAAAGTATTCTCACACAGAGGTAGCTTAACTGCTCACTTACGCCTACATGATGGTATTCGTCCTTTTGTGTGTACTCACTGCAACAAAGCATTCACATACAAAGGTAGCTTAATTTCTCACTTACGAATTCATGATGGCACTTGTATTCCACCTTTTCTGTGTAGTCAGTACAACAAATCATTCACACAAGAATGTAGTTTGACTGCATTTACGAATTCATGATGGTACATGTCCTTTTGTGTGTACTCATGCAACAGAGCATTCACATACAAATGTAGCTTAACTTCTCACTTACGAATTCATTACCTGTCAGTGATGGAGACCCATTAGTCAAGTGTCAACTTTAGAGAAATCTTCCAAGATAAGAACTGTCAAGGGGATGTGTTTTTGTGTGGCTAGTTACCCTTGCTCTGTGTATATACAGGGTGTTTTGAGGCTGATGATACATACTTTCAGGAATGATGGAGAAGGACACATGTATCAATTTGAGATAAGGAACCCTGGTCCAGAAACAACTTAGTCAAAAGTTATAAGTGAAAATCAGGTGTATGAAGATGTAATACTTTTATTCCCTGCATAAGTTTCACAAGCTGCTACATTCACAACAGTTGTTCAAAGTGGCATCCCCCAGCTTTGCTGCAGGCATGACTTCGTCACACAAAGTTCTGGCGTACCCACTGGAACAACCCCGGGGTCGTTCGAACAATGTCACAGGCAGCGAGAATTCTTGCCAGGAGATCCTCTTCAGTCTCAACAGGTGTCTCGTACACAAGACTTTTCACATGTCCCCTCAATAAGAAATGAAGTAGTGGTCAGACCAGGTTACTGAGCTGGCCACGGAACAGGAGCACCTCTTGCTATCCACCTTTCATGGAACGTCTGACACAGATGTTCACGTACAGTATGTTCAAAGTGAGTTGGGTCTCCATCATGTTGGAACCACATACGTTGACGAAGATCAAGTGGGATATGTTCCAACAACGTGGGGAGTATGTCTCGCATAAACACAAGGTACACTGGTGCAGTGAAGTGGGGAGGAAGAAGATACGGGCCTATTAGATAATAATTAAATATGCCTGCCCACAGGTTTACTTCAAATCTGTGTTGATGGCTCGTCACAACTGTAGCATGGGGATTCTCACCGGCCCATACATAACTGTTGCGAGTATTCAGTACTCTGTCTCTCGTGAAACAGGCTTCATCCGAGAAAAGAACATAGACAGGAAAGTTAGGATCGACCATACAGCGTTGCAGTAACCATTGGCTGAACTCGACGCGAGGTCCAAAGTCAGCAGGAGTCATAGCATGTACTTTCTGACGATGGTAGGGGTTGTAGCTGCTGTTCCCGTATTATTTTCCACACAGTACTCTGCACGACACCCATTTCACGTGCAACTGATTGGGTGCTGATTGCAGGCTCCTCATCCACACGTGCAAGCACTGCTTCTTCCAATTCGGGAGTCCGTACGTATCGTTGTCCTCCTCAATCCTGGTATTGTGGTTCCACAAGTCATGTTTTCTTTAACCGTTGGAACAGTCTTGGAAACATGGTGTGGGTCGGATGTCTCCTACGTGGGTACTTGGCCCGATACAACCTTTTGGCCTCCTCCCTACTGTTTTCATTTGCTTGTCCATACACGAAAATCATGTCTGCAAAGTCAGCTACCGTGTACTCCATTTCACTACGGCTGTTCGACTGTTACACTTCAACTTGTAAACACAGACTGCAGTCGACCGACCTTCACATCGGGACTGACCATGTCTGAGATGTACACACCACGCCATCTGCAGTGCAGTAGTGGAGTTTCTTGTCCCCACTCCTCATGATTGTGTACGAGACACCTGTAGTAGTCTGAAGAGGATCTCCTGGCAAGAATTCTTGCTGCCTGTGACATTGTTTGAACGACCCCGGGGTTGTTCCAGTGGGTACGCCAGAACTTTGTGCGATGATGTCATGCCTGCAGCAAAGCTGGGGGATGCCACTTTGAACAACTGTTGTGAATGTAGCAGCTTGTGAAACTTATGCAGGTAATAAAAGTATTACATCTTCATACATCGATTTTTGCTTATAACTTTTGACTAAGTCATTTCTGGACCAGGGTTCCTTATCTCAAGTTGATACAGGTGCCCTTGTCCATCATCCCTGAATGGTTGTATCATCAGCCCGAAAAAACCCTGTATACAGAGGCTGTTCAGCGTATATTTGACCAAACGCGATTCCTTTCCTCTGCACTCAGTATGAACTCGCCCAACCTTGGTCGGGCATGTTTGTCAGTGTAGTGTCCTTTATGGATGTGAAACTTGGAAAGTAACAAAGAAAATTACTAAAGACCTAGAGACATTCATAAACAGATGCCTAAGGAAACTTCTGGGAATATATTGGCCAGATATTATCTCAAATGAAGATCTATGGAAACGTACGCAAGAGGAACCGGTGGCAATACAGATCAAAAGAAGAAAGTGGAAGTGGATTGGCCACACATTGAGAAAAGATCCATCGGAAATAGAGAAACAAGCATTGAGCTGGAATTCACAAGGACAACGTTGGAGAGGAAGGCCAAGAATGAGTTTGAGAAGGACAATAGAGCAAGAAATATGGGAAGCAGGAAAGGCCTTTTACGAGATAAGGAAGATGGCTGGAAACAGAGTCCGTTGGCGATGCTTCGTTGAGGCCCTATGCTCCGTAGGGGAGTAACAGGAAATAAGTCAAGTCAATCAATTAAGATGTCACTTGATATTTCCGACCGCCATGCAGATAAGGCATTAGAGTTGGTCAAGCCATTCTACACCTCATATTTGTGTGAAAAGGGATTTTCATCTCTGATTCAAGTGAAAATCAAGTGCAAAAATAGACTTCACACGCATTCAGATTTTCGACTTAAGTTAACCACCATTGAACCCAACATACCCCAGCTTATGCAGAAAAGGCAGCCCCAACCATTACATTAGTTTGGTGAGAGAAAGAAATGTTTTCAATTTCAACATGTGTGTTTAGTTAGATGTCAGACTTGAGTAAATTAGTCTTTTAAATTACATATTTACTTTTCTAGAATGTAATATATGTAATTTGTTATGTTAGGAAAAATAGTATTACAAACTGGATGCACACCTATGGGTCCCATGAAGTGTACAATATCCTTCAAGGTGGGTCCCGGACTGAAAAAGATTGAGAACCATTGGTTTAGACCATTCATGCAATCATTGAAGGAAAGCATTCACAAGTATAGAAAACCAGTTTTTTTGTTTGCATCCGTGTAGATGTATCTCCAATGAAGCAAAATCGTGAAAGTCATTAAAGATTGTTATTACAAATCACTGTTAAATAGAAAAATTTATATTGATTTAATTTCTTATTGAAGGGTAACAGTGTGTATTGAAAAATAAAAAATAAAGTATTATTATTTTCTTTCCCAATCTATACCTTGTCCCAGCTATCTGTAGAGCAAGTCCGCACATAGCATCAGAGAAGCAAGGGAAATCGAATGCCCAGAGCAAAGCAGTACATGCTTCTGGGAAGGCTGGTAACTGCAGTCGCTTTCCCCCACTCCACGCAATTACATCTCTCTCACATCATGAAACCTGTGTCATGAGAAAAATTGAAATTAATTGAACAAGATATTTTTTTCCACAGATACGTTGCTAGTTTAATTTAATTTCACTTATCTAAAATTTAATTGGAAATCAGCACAAAATTATTAGATACTATGGTTGGTTGTAATTTATGTAAGTCACTGGTGTAGAAATTGTCATAAATCTTTTTTTGTATAATTGCAATGAAATAAATACATGAAAATATTTCACATCTCCTCCCTTCCTTCCTTTCTTGTGAGTCTTTGGCAAGTATTCACACACCATGCATAATTTTCTTTCAGCACAGAATAGAAATGAATAGCATTGTGCCCATCAGGAAATGTTGTTACGCTTCCCCCAGGAGACTCGAGCCCAAGGAATGATTCCTTAGACTTCACATCATGGTGCGGATCCATGAATGATGTTATTGTGGCTCAATTTTAGCTAATGTTCAAAATAAATTATAGAAAGTTCAATCACAATAGTTATTTCTATTGATTGCCTTATGCGATCTTAGCTTTGAATATTCATTGTATGAATTTATCTTCGATACACCTTTTACTGGTTAGCATTTATATTTGACAGGGCATGTAGATTTTCACTTCTTCAACTTGCTTAAGAGGTAGTGCTAAGCAATCTTATACCAAACAGGGTGAAAAATCAGCGTCTCCACTGAGTCAAGTTATTTCTTTGTAATGTCTTTAATTCTTAAGCATATCAGTGTTTAATTGTATGCAGGTTTTTTTTCAATGAAAACAGAATTTTTAAAAGCTTTGAAGTTTACTTTGAAATATGTTGATATTTCATGCGAGTCAAAAGTGTATAGAGTTGAGCCTGAGTTATAAGTATGTCAAGGTGAAGAGAAAGTACTTACAATCAGATTTAGATACATTCTCTACAGTCTTGCAGAATTCATGGAACAATACAATATAACTTAGAAACATGCTCAATGTGTGTACACTTCACAAACAAACCTCAAGATAGTTGAACTAAACTATGTATTCCAGCATAATAATAAATGTTTTAAAAAAATAAATCTTATTCTTATTTTGATGCAAAGCCAATGTACTGAACAATATCTATTTTATTTGTATTCTCATTTTAATGATTCAAGGCCAATGCACTAAACAATATGTATTTTAATTGCATTCTTATTTCAATGATGCAATGCTAATGTGTTTTTATTTTTATTGTAGTGTAATGAAGTATATTTTTCAATTTTTACTTTGGTGTAGTGATGTAATGTACTACACAATGTTTCTTCTTTTTTGTTACGATATACTAAACTAAATACTATTTAATTTTGTATCTTGTATCTTTTGTATCTTTTAATCAAGGGTCAATGGAAGAAAATAAAATTAATTTCAATTTAATGTCATGTCATTGTCAAAATACTGTAAATGTATCTATTTTGAATAACAAGATATATATGTACAGGGTGTCCCAAAAGTCTTTCCCTGATTACAAACTTTATTCATATCCGCTATATGCAAGGTAGAGATGTGAAAGTGGTGCCAAAATGTTGGAAAACTAACCAAGTTTATTTGTTGCAGGTTTGAGTAACGTGGCTGTAGTGTACCAGTGTCAGTGCCCAGAAAACCGGAAATATTCACAAATCAGGAAAAAGCTCAGCATGTCCTCTGGTATCATGAGACCCGGTCACCAATAACAGTGACGAGGAACTTTCAAATGTACAGAATTCTTTCGTCTAGAATATCTGCCATCAATAGGTTGGTA
Source organism: Lepisma saccharinum (assembly GCF_977018435.1). Taxonomy (NCBI): domain Eukaryota; kingdom Metazoa; phylum Arthropoda; class Insecta; order Zygentoma; family Lepismatidae; genus Lepisma; species Lepisma saccharinum. The sequence goes on from NC_139233.1 coordinate 72,596,260, forward strand.
TTTAAAAAATGGAATTTATCTTCATTCCCAAATCCTGTCAAGTTCAAGAAACATTGTATGGAAAAATGCCACCCGATGTCAAGAGCATTAATTCCAGTTCCTTGCCACTGACACTGCTACACTACAGCCACATTACTGAAACCTGCAACAAATAAACTTGGTTAGTTTTCCAACATTTTGGCACCACTTTCACATCTCTACATTGCATATAGCGGATATAAATAAAGTTTGTAATGAGGGAGAGACTTCTGGGACTCCCGGTATATACAGGTTATTTCTGCCATAAAGTGGAAATTAACGAATCTAAAAGTTTAATTCTTAAATACATTACATTTTCCACTTTATTAGTGAACACTTTGAATCTGAAATACTATTGTATACATAGGCGTAACTTGGAGTTTATCTTCGGGGGAGGGGGGGGGGGTCCAAGTCGATGAAAAGCATGCATTGTATGTATATGTCTAGACAAACATACATACATACATGCATTGTGTGTGTGTGTGTGTGTATGCATTCATGCATGTGTGTGCGCATGCATTCATGCATGTGTCTGTGTAATGCATGTGTAAATGTGTATGTGTGTAGCATTGCTGTGTATCAAAATTTTTAGGGAAGTTGTGAAATTGACATATGTATATTCAGATCCCTACCAAAAATAGATTTTGGCACCCCACCCCATGTTTGAGAAAAATATTATATTCCTAAGTTACACTTCTCCTTATTATTTGCGTGCAAATAATAACTCTAGTTTCATAAGATATCCATAAAATATTATGAATTTTGTCTCAAGTACCTCTCGTTCCTCTACAGTAATATCTGTTGTTTCTCAGCTGCAGCAAGGAAGACTTATTGATGCAACATCGTCCTTTGATTTCCAAATACGCATTTATTCTCTGTTTATTGAGTAGTTTACAGAGCATTATTATTCCGCATATCGAGTGCAGAATACAGAGATTTGGTAATACATGACTTACAAAGAATTGTTTTGAAGTAGCAATATTAAGCACAGATTGATGTGACACGTAAATAAAGTGTGTAGTGCAAGAATATTTTTAGAATTATTTCTTTGCGAACTGAAAATACATATTATTAATTAAACAGGGCACTATTTTTTTATTTCACGGGTCTCAGGATGTTCATCCTTTACATTTGTTTCTTCTTCAGTGGCTTTTTTTTTTACCTCTGTATCGGCTTTCTGCCTTAACTATAGCTCTCTCTGTGTAAATAATAATTCTAAATGGTCTACGTTGGGAGTGAAAACTTCAATTTCTTCTGACAATTCACAGATTGAGATTAAGAAACGAACTTGCACTAAATTTCAGACAACTGCGTAGTTTACAGTTTGTACATTAAGACTTGGAAATGTAGTGCATAGTTGGCTAGGGCCATGAGGACAAATATGGGACAAGTCATCTGATTTGGTTACTCCAACTGTCTTAAAATTATATTATTTTTTATTTGTAATTTTCACACCATTCAAGTCCCTGGCATTGCATTTGAACGAAATCAGCCAAGGCGATTTAGGGTGTCTATCAAAATTCTTGACATTTTCATGACTTTTTTGTTTTTCTTACCCTTTATTTTTTCGATACCTACTTAGGTAAAGTTGAAAATTAGCAATTAGGAAAATAAATATTTATTTGATGGAAAAAACCCTACCAAAAGGTCAGTTAAGATGACCACAGAAGCTGTATTTAAGAGGCCATATCATGGGCAGCGGAAAAACAGACCTTCATTCAGTACACTTTTACTCGAAAACTCTTTGAGACATTTGAATGAGCTTTGTGGTGAATTGCTTAGAAAGGATGAATCTTAATAGTGAATATTGAAAATTTTTTATCACTTCTACCAGGTGTGCCGGTTAATAATTCTTAATTGATCCAAAAGAAAGCAAGTGTTTCTGGGGAGAAAGTTAACAAATGCTTTGTTCAAAGTATGCGCCATCGCTAGCTATAACAGTTGGGCTGAAAAGTTCGTAGGCTAACATAGTAAAAAATATTTTTTTGACAAAATTCTATTTTATTATTCAATATAGTTGCCTTCGAGGGTGATACAACGATTATAGCGGTCATACAATTTTTCGATGCCATTTTTATAGTACGATTTCTCTTTAGCCTCAAAATAGGCCTCAGTTTCGGCGATTACCTCTTCATCAGTGCTAAATTTCTTTCCAGTGAGCATTCTTTTAAGGTCTGCAAACAGGAAAAAGTCACTGGGGGCCAGATCTGGAGAATATGGTGGATGGGGAAGCAATTCGTAGTCTAATTCATATAATTTTGCCATCGTTTTCATTGATTTGTGACATGGTGCATTGTCTTGATGAAACAGCACTTTTTTCTTCTTCAAATGGGGCCGTTTTTTCGTGATTTCATCCTTTAAACGCTCCAACAACGCTATGTAATAATCGCTGTTGATGGTCTGGCCCTTTTTGAGGTAATCGATGAATATAATACCATGCGCATCCCAGAATACTGATGCCATAACCTTGCCAGCCGACTGTTGCGTCATTCCACGCTTTGGATTCGGTTCATCACATGCAGTGACTGTCGATTGGACTCTGGACTGTAGTTATGGAGCCATGTTTCATCCATTGTAATATATCGACGGAAAAATTCGTGTTTATTACGGTTGAACATCGCTAAACATTGCTCCGAATCATCAAAACGTTGTTGCTTTTGATCGATTGTGAGCACGCGCGGCACCCATTTTGCACACAGCTTTCGCATGTTCAAATATTCATGCACAATATGTCCAACACATTCCTTTGATATTTTTAAAGTCTCAGCTATCTCGATCAACTTCACTTTACGATCATTTAAAATTATTTTGTGGACTTTTTTGATGTTTTCGTCAGTAACAGCCTCTTTGGGGCGCCCACTGCGTGCATCGTCTTCGATGCTCATTTCGCCTCGTTTAAATTTAGCAAACCACTTCTCAACGGTTTATTTTCCTGGTGCAGAGTCCGAATAATGTTTATCAAGCCAAGCCTTGGCTTCAACAGTATTTTTTTTCGCCAAAAAGCAATGCTTTATTAACACACGAAATTCTTTTTTATCCATTTTTTCACAATAACAAAAGCTGCTTCACTCACAATGCTATATCTCAGGAACTAATTATCCGGCAGCTGTGAAATTTATACACGTATCTTTTGAAGGTTAGTACTAAGTAAAAATCACATGGATTTAATTCTAGTAACACCATCTATGAGTCAGCCTACGAACTTTTCAGCCCAACTGTTACATTGTGCCCATCTGTCCGTCAAATTGTGGATGCCCTTCCAGAAAAATCGTTCACATTTTGAGGTGATCGTCAGGAAGCCATTGTTCGACATCTTCGTAATTGTTGAAGTGTTGCTGGGAAAGTGAGCGAGACATCGATGAGAACAAGTGGTAGTCCGAAAGGGCTAAGTCTGGTGCATATGGCGGGTGGGGCAAGAATTTCCAGCCAAGTGCAGAAATGGTGTCTCTGATGCCTTTTGCTGTGTGTGATGAGGCGTTGTCATGCTGGAAAATCACTTTTATGTGTCTTGTCGCCCAATCTGGGTGCTTTGCGATCAATGCATGTTCAAATTGATGAGTTGTTGACGGTAGCGAACAGCATTCACTGTTTCATCTGGTTTCAGAAGCTCATGGTACACCACACCCTTCTGATCCCACCAAATGCACAGCATTGTCTTCCTTCCGAAGCGATTCGGTTTTGTGGTCGATGTTGAAGGTTGTCCTGGGTCAACCCATGACTTTTTGCTTTTTGGGTTCTCGAAGTAGATCCATTTTTCATCCACAGTCACTATCCGATGCTAGAAAGACTTTCTTTCATGCTGAGAAAGCAACACTTCACACACCGTTTTTCGCTTTTCCATTTGTCTGTCGTTCAGATGATGTCGGACCCATTTTCCTGCCTTCTGGATCTTTCCCATGGCATGAAGACGATCAGATATGGTTTGGCGACCAACATTTAACTTCTATGTCAGTTCTTGTTGTGTTTGCGTATCGTCTTCTTCCAACAGTGCTTGCAATTTGGCATCTTGGAATTTTTTCATGTGGGCCGGGCGATCATTGTCTTTCAAGTCGAAATCACCAATTTTGAATTGTCGAAACCAACACACACACGCATCTTGCGTTAGGACATTGTCACGGTACGTTTCCACAAGGACACGATGGCTTTCACTCGCATTTTTCTTTTGATTGAAGAAGAAGAGTAGGACATGTCGCACGTGCTCCTAATTTGGTTTGAAGGTCAACATGTTTCCCACACAAACCCAATGTCACGATCACTCACACTCGGTTGCATATCCACGGCGTTTTGACAGGTACTATCCTAGCAACACACTGACGTAACAGTTGAGACTATGCACCAACCCTTGCTTCCAGCGACAAAATTAAGAATTATTAACCGGCACACCTGGTATATTTTAAAAGATATTAGCTGTCAAATATCTCAGTTTTTAGATCGGCGTATAGAGCCCGATTCTAAGTTACTGTAAAAATTTAACCTTGTAAGGCTTTCTTGCATCCTTCCTGAGTAAACTTTTTTCTTTTTTTTTGTCTCAAATTGAGAGGCCTATTCTGACAATACGTCATTGCAAACATTGATGTGCATTTTCAAACACCATGTTATTTCCTTTGAGAATGTCTTTATTTGAGCCATAGCGGGTTCTGGCGGGGTTATGGTCAAGTCCTACAAGTTCAGCCGTCTGCCGATAGGTGACTCTGACCAGGTTTTACTACAGTTTTACTACCCACTCTTAACTTTTGTTGGCATGATATCCTACATTAATTTTACGAGACAAAACAAGATGGGATGGGACAAAGCTCTTCGAGATGAGACACAGGATGAGACAGCCTTTCCACGAGACGAGACGAGACGAGACAAGCCAAATTCTCATCTCGTCTCGTTCCGTGGACAATACTGGATGCACAGTATGAAAAAGAACTCAGTCTGAGGGACACACAAGCAACAGACAACACAAGCTGAATGGTTGATTGCATTTATTACTGAGAGCCAGTTACCAAGAGACATGTGTCGCTTGTCCCTTGTTGCTTCAATATGAAGTCTCCCTGAAAGTAAGCACCTTTTATAGCACAGTATGAATAGTTAGTAGGTTTCATTCATATTCTTTATTTCCGTTGACCCATGTCCATAGGTATGGAAATCGCCATATAACAATACATACAGTTATAAAATATTAATACAAATTTAGACAAGGATTACAGTAGTTTAAGAACTACTACATGAAGGAAATCCAAATACACTAATAAAATATTAATACAATTATAGACAAGAATTACAGCAATGATTTGAAGAACTTCTACGTGAAGGAAATCCAAATAAAGGAAGAATACACTATGGGAGTGAAATTTATCAGACTTATCATTCATTCATATCCTCAATTATCTCATCTCAACTCGCTTGTATTTCCACCCTTCTACATAGGAATTGTAGCTTTCCTGGCGTCGATTTAATCTGGCTGGTACACCTGTTCAAACCCTTTTACATCCTAAATTGAAAGAACAATCTTTCGTAATCATTAAACAGGATGGAATAAATAGCAGGGAGGCTTTTATAATATTAATAATTTGAATTACATCCCCATTGAAAATTGAGCATCCTCGATGATACAGTGGTAGCGTCATCGCCTTTTAATCAAGGGATCCCAGGTTCCATGCCTGGCCCAGTCCCGATTAGCCTTACTGTGCATTAAGTGGACTTAAAACACCAAATCCATAAATCATTAGGAATTAATTTTATAATGAATTTTGGGTGAAAGATTCAATATGCTAACCTCCATTATTAATTCAATGACTAGACAATTATAAAAAATTGGGGAGGGGGGTCTTTATACACACGAACGCTCAGGAGCCAATAGAAGTTTACAACCTGCAAATCGGGTTTTCTATACTGATTCAACAAATTCAATATCTCCAATGTTGTTTGTGTTGCACCTGATTCAAAATCGGTCATAATTTAATTCGAAAATTATTTTTGGAAGGATAAAGACAGTCTATAGGAGAGCTTGACTGCCGTTCGATTCCCGGAGGAGAGGGAGAGGAAAGTGGGCTCTCCCACTGCATGGGGTGCATCTACATACAAGTGACTCTACTATATAACTACGTGGAAACATAGAGACGATTTGCATCGCCTCTATAAATAACCGAGTCTATGAATATGTTAAGAGCCACCACCACCCACCCACCAATATGCCTTCAAAACACATCGCAGATGGGTGGCTTTACCAATGTCTTTCAAATACAAGTGGTGCACTGAGGAGTAGCTAGTCTAGCAGAGATGGATCAATCACTATCACATCTCTAATTATTTTCAAATCACAATATTTATTGTCTTGTTAAAGCCACAATTCATATGCAACACTTCTTTTTTCACACGCTTCTCGTCCCTCGGTGCGATCCGCGGGCAAAGCTGGCTCTTCCTCCGCATCACCAGTTCCATGTATAGAAACGGCCACCCGAAGGAGAAGAAGATTTCTACCTCTACCTCCCTTGGCCCCCGCTGCAATGGTTGAAAGCACGTGCTTTCAGGTCCCCTAGTCTATCTCCTATAGGACAGATAAGGGATTGGTTTCTCTTCGATTCCTTTGTAAATTCTCTAAAGAACTCAGGTGAAAAATTTCTGTAGTACTCATGTAGTCTGTATGTAGCTAACCTTTTACATGTTGTATGTACAATATGTATGTATAATATAGGATGTTGTTGTATTGTTTATGAAATGGGAACGTGTTATGTGCAGACAATAATGTTATGCCCTTTTTCTTTTTTTCAAACATGGAATATATAATGATTAAATTACAAATATGTGCTCAGGCTCTCTCTTTCACTCTAATTTTAGTAGCGTTTTATTTAACTAACTAACTAACTATCTAGCCTTCTTAAACCCGAAGGTTCATGGCTGCAGCAACACAGGCCTTCCTTCTGTCCCTATCTTGATCAAGATCTATATACACTTTTCCATCCCTACCGATTTCCTTTAGGTCCATCTCAACGTTGTTCCTCCATCTTCGTCTTGGTCTTCCTACAGGTCTCTTACCATCAGGTTTCCCAACAAGAATCCTGTGAACTCCTCTTTCCCCTCCCATTCGTGCCACATGGCCTGCCCACCTAAGTCTTCTTGATTTAATTATTCTAATAATATCTGGACATGAATACAAATTATGTAGTTCTAAATTATGTAACCTTCTCCACTCACCTGTCTCCTCATCCCTTTTAGGTCCAAATATTTTCCTAAGGATCTTATTTTCAAATACTCTCAATTTATGTTCCTCTTTCAATGTAAGGGACCAAGTTTCACACCCATATAATACTACAGGCAAAATTACTGTTTTGTATATTTTAACTTTTAGTTTCTTAGATATTAAACGAGAAGACAAAAGTTTATGAAGAGAGAAGTAACATGCATTTCCTGAATTAAGCCTACTTTTTATTTCCTCTTTAATATAATTTTCATTTGTTAATATTACTCCTAAGTATTTGAATTTGGAAACTGGTTCAAACGAGTTGTTATCAATAATTAGATATTGATTATTACCTAACACTTGGTTTCGGCCTGTAAGCATATATTTAGTTTTCTCTTTGTTAACTTCCAAACCTATCTCTTTAGCAGTTTTGAAAAATATTTTATTGTTATTCTTAATTGTATTTATATCATCCCCTAATAAGTCTACATCATCTGCATATGCTAACAACTGAGTCATACCATTTAATTTTAGTCCTTCATTAGTTTCTTTTACCTTCCTAACAGCATATTCTAAGGTAAAATTAAAGAGCAATGGAGATAATGCATCTCCTTGTTTTAACCCATCATGAATTGTAAATTTGTCAGACACATTAATACCCACACGAATTTTACTTTCTGTTTCACTGGTGCATATTTTTATCATACTAACAAGCTTCTTAGGTATTCCAAACTCGACTATTATATTATATAATTTATCTCTTTTGACCGAATCATATGCTTTTTTGAAATCAATGAATAGCTGATGGACATTTTGGTTATATTCCCACTTTTTTTCAAGTGTCTGTCTGATGTGAAAAATTTGATCTGTAGTTGATCTGTTACATTTAAATCCACATTGATAATCACCTATAATTTCATTAGCATATGGGATTAGTCTTGTTAAGAGAATGTTAGATAATATTTTATATGTTGTTGAGAGTAGAGAAATTCGACGGTAATTATTGCAATTCATTTTATCACCTTTTTTAAACACAGGAACAATTATGGATTCTTTCCACTGTTGAGCGATTTCTTCTTTATTCCATATTAAACAAATTAATTTATGAATTTGACGTATTAACGAATTCCCACCATATTTAATTAACTCAGCTGGTATTAAATCAATGCCAGGTGCTTTGTTATTCTTTAGCCTTTTAATAGCATCTTTAACTTCGGTCAAGTTAGTTTCTGGAACTAAAGGTTCTGCTGTGTGTACTTCTTCTACTTCTGATTTATCTCCTACATGAACATTTAAAAGGTCATTAAAGTAGTTCTTCCATCTATTGAGAATATCGCTTGGGTCAGCTAGAAAATCACCGTCTTTATCTTTTATCAAGTTTACTTTAGGTTGCCACCCATTTCTAACTTCATTTACACCTTTACATAAATCTCTGATATTTTTGTTTTTGCTGTTTGTTTCAATTTCGTTAATTTTGCTTTTCAAGTAATCTCTTTTTTTACTTCTAAATGTGCGGTTAACTTCTCGCTTTATTCTATTATAATTGCTTAGATTTGTATCATCAGAGTTATTTAACCACCTAAGTCTAGCCTGATTTCTTATTTCTATTAGATTATGACATTCATTACCAAACCATGGCTTACTTTTTCTTGGTTTATGGTATCCTATACTTTCTTTAGCTGCTGATTCTATTGCATTACGTATGTGCTCCCAATTCTTATTTACATCTGTTTCATTTATATTTTCCTCATCGTTTATATCCTGCAAAACATCAAATCTATTTGACAGTTTAATTTGGTAATCTTTCTTAATTCTTTCATCAGTAAACTTTCCTGTATCAAATTTTAGAACTTTTAGATTTTGTTGCTTATGATTTATCACTGCGAGTATTTATCTTAATTTAGCAATTACTAAATAATGGTCACTGGCACAGTCAGCACCTCTATGTGTTCGAACATCAATTATACTATTATACTAGTATGTCTTCTCTTATCAATGAGAATATGATCTATCTGATTATGAGTTTTACCATCTGGAGTAGACCAGGTATATTTATGGATATCTTTATGTTTAAAAGTGGTACTTTTCACAATTAAATTTTTTGAGGTTGCAAAAGTAATCAATCTTATACCATTATCATTACTTAATTCATGAAGACTTTCTTTACCAATCGTGGGTTTAAATGTCTCTTCTTTGCCAATCTGTGCATTACAGTCACCTACCAGAATTTTCATATCATACTGAGAAAATTTATCAAAGACCTGTTCTAACTCTGCATAAAAATCATCTTTAGTATCATCATCTTTATCTTCCGTTGGTGCATGTATGTTTATTAAAATAATTTTACACCACCTACCCTGTAAAACTGAATATGATATCCTATCATTAATAAATTCTACTGTTTTAAGAGACAAGATAATTCTATTATTTATAAAAATATCCTAAACTTTGAATTTAGGTCAAAATCAATACGTTAAAAAAATACACGAAACATACAATGTAGCTTGAAATGTACTGACAACAATGTTTTTTACCCAAGCTATCATTTTTCTTAGATGAGTTATCAATTACCGCAACTGTCTACAAAGGCTAAGAAAGCCGCAAATCATAAGTCAAACATGGCAGCAATTTTTAAACTAAGTCAAGTTTAGGAAAATTCTACCCTTACATATGGGTTACAACAACAAAAATATATATAAATAGAAAAAATTTGAACTTTTTGTCAATTATTATCTTCTTGGACCACATGGTATTGAATAACCATATTTTGCTTTATACCTAATATTAATTAAAATATGCAAGTTTGATTAAATTAGTGCATATATTGCATATCAGTGAAAGTTTTATAAAAATAGACCAAATACATTCACAGAGGTTCGATTAACCCCAGAGTTGGTTTTATGCAAGGATAATGTTGGAAAAATTTCCGTGTGAAATCATTCACACTGAGAATCGAACCTTGGTTTACTACGTGGCGGTCCGATGTCATATTTTCTCTGTTTTTCTCATATATCAGTTTATACTCAGTTCCATATTTTTTCACATTCAGAACATAAACATCCATGTCTTACTTGGGATTTGAACCTGGGACCCCTGCTGTCGTAGCATGCTGTGCAAACTACCTCGGCCCGGAGGTCAAATGCTAGACTACTGGGACTCCTTATTCGTTGAAGAGAAGCTTTCAAAATTATGTATGTTACAAGCCACATATTGTTGCTGCAGGACTCTATATTATCGTTTGTCTGGAATTTTGACACGAAATGGTAAGATCAGCTTTTGACAATGAAGATGCCAATCGACCCGAACAGCAAAACCTAGGACATGTATCAGGAAAGAAATTCAAGAGTTTTACGACCTGTCAATCACTAACTGGCCGGGTACGGTAAGAGGAGTGTTCTTGAGTAGCCTCGCAAAGTGGGACTGGACCAAACATCTGGTGGTGTCAACTCTGTGCACGCTCACGTATGTCAAGCGGAAATTGTCACATATTAATAAATTATGAAATTATATCTCAGACGTTTGCACATCGTTAGCACATGAAAGCACACTATGTATTTTAATAAGCACACAAATATTAATCAAGATATTAATGAGTTTATTGTGGCGATTCTGGCTTGATATCAAGATAAAATCGCCACAAATAAAAAAAATATATTTTTGATCAACCAAATTGTACTATCTTTTAGGCATTCGTTAGCACATGAAAGCACACTATTTATTTTAATATGCACACAAAAATTAATCAAGATATTAATGAGTTTATTGTGGCTTGATATCAAGATAAAATCGCCACAAATAAAAAAAAATATTTTTGATCAACTAAATTGTACTATCTTCTAGGCATTCGTTAGCACACGAAAGCACACAAATATTAATCAAGATATTAGTGAGTTTATTGTGGCGATTCTGGCATGATATCAAGATAAAATCGCCACAAATAAAAAAAAATATATTTTTGAGCAACCAAATTGTACTATCTTTTAGGCATTCGTTAGCACACGAAAGCACACTATTTATTTTAATATGCACACAAAAATTAATAAAGATATTAATGAGTTTATTGTGTCTTGATATCAAGATAAAATCGCCACAAATCAAAAAAATATTTTTGAGCAACTAAATTGTACTATCTTCTAGGCATTTGTTAGCACACGAAAGCACACTATTTTTTTTAATAAGCACATTATGTGTTTCGAAACTAATAATCTCTTGCAAAATTACATGCTCACTCTAAGCTTAAAAATTAATTTGAAATATCAGCTTACAAAAATAATGTACGTGTTGATTTTTATTACTATTGATAATTTTAACAGTTCGTAGAAAACAATATTTGCATGGAAAAATTTAATACGAAATTATTACTTTGTAAAATTTGTAAGTAATTGCTCAATTTTTTAATATCATGTAGTATGTGATACATTATATATGCATCAAATTGGGAGTCTGTCATAAAGATGTCTAGTGAGAGTATAGTCTCGCAGCACACACATTACTGTATATATAGCTAACAAAGGTGTTAACATCGAGGATGTTTAGATAATATTTTAATTAATGGAATAGAAATGGTTTTATTATTTGTAATGTATTGTTTGAAATTTATCCAATGATCTTTATCTATTGTAATGTCTTTTCAAGGTAACCTATTTCCTTTATTTTTGTATTATATGAGCTGAACATTATCTATGTGCTTTATCTTTGTGAAGTATTTGAAACTTCTTTTGAAATCTTGTGTATGTGACATTTTTTTGCAATGTATTCCTTGAAGATTACCTACATGTTTCATCGCATCTAATTATTACTTTGTACAGTCACGGACACTTCTGGGTTGTAACGATTCCACTGACTTCCAATGGGATTGTTACAACCCAGAAGTGTCCGTGACTGTACATATCATCAATATATTTTATTTTGTCTAATGGATCATTTATAACTTTAACTAAACCATTTATTTTTTGTAATGTATTCCTTGAAGTTTAACTTCATGCTTCATCTTTAATAGTGTATGCATTCTGACCACACAGATCTGTGTGTGTGTGTGTGTGCAGTTTGTTTGCATTGCAGCTATATTTGAGGTTTATATATGAGTTCAACCTTGTGGTGGTTCTTTCTGGTGCAGTTGTGGTTGTTCATTCATTATGGTATCTTACTGTCACGGGATAACGGTGATTTTAAGTTAGATGAGCCTCTAAGCAATTGGTTAAAGACTCTTGAAGCTTGACTGATAACATCACATCCACTATGGCCGAGGCCGAGAATATGTAGGATCCTACCTCTATACACCTTTTTAATGACACGGTACAGTTTACAGGGAATAACTTTACTTCTTTATTCTTTTCTGTTGTGTACTTGCCTACTTCCTTCCTCAAAATTATTCATTGAAAATTGTGTCCTACCTGAAAAAGATCCTACGTGTGCCCGTAATGTAGGAAAATTTAAAGGATATATGACAAGAACCAACCAACACAAGTCAATTTCACTTTCGAATTCAACACTCCCAAATCCATAGAGAACGCCTCTTGTGTTTGCGTCAGAAGGGTAGTTTTCCAAAAAGTTTCAGCAGGTGCCCTGAGTCGGTGAGCCTATGCATGGATACGCCTTTGGCCTACTTGCTGCATCCTTTGTGTTTATTCTTCAAAAGCTCCCACGTGTCATACATTTAATTATTTGCAATGTAATCATTCTTTACATGCAGTCAGACACGTATCCAGGAATTCCTTTCGGGTGGGGGGGGGGCTGAACATCATATTTTTAAGGGGTATAGATAGAACCTCACAATTGTATGTTTAAGGCGATTGGGTTCCAAACCGGGGGGGGGGGGTGCAAGAAAAGTTTACTTTCTCATGGTAGACAAGGCCTAGGATTAAGAGGCAAAAAAATGGGGAGCAACTATCCCCTAAGTTGTTGCCACTGTTTAAGGCTGCCATTTTAATCAGAACATGAAATCGGAACGTTTTTTACCACTCGACTCCCCTCTTTCCATGCATTAACATTGTGTGCCAGAACCATCTGAGTGTGTGTGTTTGTCCATTTCTTCTCATCAGGCATCAACACATCTATGATGTCTGAGTGTTTTTACGAAGCCGTTACCATGCACGGGATGGACAATCCACTCGACAACGCAAGATTCAAACTGTCGGCTACGAGGTGGACGCAGACACTTCTCGAATATTTCTCTGATTCGAGCCTGAACACTACTACTGTGTCTTGTCCTCCCATGTTTGCAGCTCTTATAAAAGCCGAAACCCACTAAATTGTTCATATTCAGGCCTCTGAAAACCCTTCAGTTCCCAACACATCTAATGTTTCGTCTTCCAATATGATCAAATGCTTACTTATTTATTTCTAGTGACGTGCCCAAGGGAGTATTGGTGGGCTCATAACCCCATTTGATCCAGTATTCCTTAAAAAAGGAACGTCAAAGACAGGAAATGATGGCAAAATGAGGACTGACTACCAAAAATAGTATTTGTAACCCGTCTCCCTACCGATAATCCTGGGTACGCCATTCTTTATCTCGGACACATTTTTTAAAATCAACTCACCAGAAGTTTTTATCATTTTGTATTCTAGACTTAGGTAAAATGCATTCTTCCTGCAAGTTTGGATATATTAACCTTTAGGGTGCTTTCTCCTGCCTTCGCACCTAACCTTAACAAAGCCCTAATTTTCCATCCTTGTGACTTGGATCTTCAAGACTTAAGTAGATTTCAGACCGAAGGAATACGCGATACATGACGTATGGAAGGAGCCAATCAACAAAAACGTTTCACACCGTAGCGACACAAAAGGCCTCACAAACCAATGTTCGACTTGTGAAATCCTCAGGCAACATGGTGTGAAATCTCCCTTAGTAGGCCACTGTCATCGTCACCTCGAAGCGGTAGCTCGCATTGACCACCGAAGAAAAATGTCTCCTCAACCGATGGGAATGGCCTTCAGATTTCTTCTTTCTCCTTTATTTTCTGTGCTTGTTAATAAAACTGGTAAAATCTTACAATTTGACATACACAGAACATGTACTATGTAGCCTATACATTTTAGTGCAAACTCAGTCGAAGTCAGTGGTGGCTCGGTGGCTCAGTTGGTAGAGCAATGGCATGGTATGCCAGAGCCCTGATTCGGGTCCTGATAGAGCCTCCAATTTCCGTTAAAATAACTACACATGCAACATCTTCTTGCTTTTTCTTCTCGACTTTCATAAAATTTTCGGCTGTCCCTTCATGGTAGTTATGTATTTGTGTGTGTGCGAACCCAGTAGGCTTAAACAAAATTATTTCTTTTATGCCATGAAATTCTCGGACTGCATACATGAAATTTTGTTCGGGCACAACTAAATCATCACTCAAAACGTTGATTTTCAGTTGCTCTGTGAAGCTTATTTCTGTTTTAATAAACCGCTGAAATATTCACTTTAGAGAGAGAGAGAGAGACCTTCGATCTCTTTGGCTCTCGACCTAAACTAGATCCACTACACTGAGGCTCCGGAACTTCCGCTGTCGTCAATGTCTTCAGCTTTGAACACAAAATAGTAGACTTCGTTACTTTACGATATTCAGTCCTTTTTAATTTCGAATCACTAGATCTTACAAAGCAAGCAATGGACACTCACAGATCACTAATCGACTGTATGAATTGCCATACTCTGAAAATTCTGAAGTCTCATTAACCAATTCTGTTGTACAGATCAACCGGTAAATTGAAGCCGCATATTTATATCCTCATTATATTCTAGAACGTTCCACAGATAAAACAATTCGTTAATATTGCCAGTAGTTCAACTCCTTCTCTTATTCAAGAACGTTCCCTCTCGTGCTTTCCAGGGATTGAAAATTACAGCGAATCGTCCTACTTGTGGCGCTACCTTTGTTGTGCAGCTTACAAAAAGTTCGCTGCGACAACACCGAAAGCGCAAGAAAGGTTTACGTGCAATATTATCAACAACAGGGTTATATAGAACATTCTCCATCTTTATAATTACGAATTTCCTTAAATTATCGTCACAGTATTCAAGAAGACAAAAACATAATTTTCAGCAGTGTAAACTGAAAAATTTCCTAAAGGGGCGGTTCGAGCCATCTGATCCCTATTTTGGATACATGCTATTAACAATAATAAATTTATAGACCATTCTCCGTTTTGCCTCTGTAATTATTACTCTCAAATTAACATCATATTATTCAAGCACTGATTAAATTAAATTAAATTAATTAAAACTGCTGCATATGTTTGCTCACCGTGGGCTACCCGCAGTAAACTGGATGCTCAAAGCAGATGAGAAACGAGCTCTCTCTAAGTCATGACGTATTAACATGGCGGCGGCGTGTTTTCAGCGCAACGCTAGTCTCGCAACTTTGGAAGTCTCGTTTCTGCCTTAAAGTGGAAGCAGAGAAACGCGAGAACTTGCAGGGGTCATTTTTCCAAGGTGTAGTTTTTAAAATTGTTGTAAAAAAAATTGAGTGAAAATGTCCATTTGCACGGTAATACTCCTGGATCCCACTGTACATATCATTCTTCAAATAAAATTTTCGAAATGCATTTCGCTCTTGCAAACAGCTCGTAATAAATTTTTTGGGAACGGTCTACAATATCCAGTGTTGACCATGAAATTTTGTGCATTCATTTATTAATTCCTTTATTTTGGACCTAACAGCTTTTATGCCATTTTTTGTCCATTACAATATACATAGAAAAAATACATAATTGTTTTACATTAAAATTATCAGTATTTCCCCCCTATTTTACAGATATTAGATTAAAATAAAAGAACACTTTCCCTTTTACAATTGTATGTTACATTTCCTTGAAAATGTTAACAAAACTATAACCCATCCGCACATCTGAATTGACAAATTTATTGGAAACTGAACCTTTAGATTATATGAAGTTTTATATAACATATCTCTCTATTATATTTTGTAGATTCCAGTATAATTTGTTACACGTCTGCACTTTCCCAGCCACATTCACATCTCTTATTGTTCGTTATTCCAATTCTGGATAAATGTTGCCTAGTACACAAGTGACCTGATCTCAGTCTATTAATTAAAACAATTACATTTCTTGTACCACTGACAAGATGAAACCATGGTTTGTGTAGTTTGAATTCAGCAAATGGTCTGTATGATTCTCCAACTGTTACAAGTTCATTTCGACACCAATCAAACCATTCATTAAAAATTTTCTTCTTTACTCTAGGGAGATAAGTATGGTATAATGATATGTTAGTAATATTTGGAAGTTCTGAGATACATTTTCCATTCCAAATTATTTCATTATTCACTGCAGAGTACAACACATAGGACAAGAATGCGCACTCATCAAGAGTTCGAATCCTGGCCTGGATTGTTTATGTGAGGTCCTTTCATCATATCATCACTCATCCTCATTTTCTCGATAACCAAATGTGGCAGAAAAGTGAAGTAAAATAAACCAAACCAACAACAATATGAACATGTGTTCTCTTGCCCAAATATATACATCCGTATGATTGTTAGAGACTGACATGTCCTTCCCGGACGTATGAACAGACTGTTGAAGTACACCATTCCGCCTGATAGATATGAATCTTGTGGCTGAGAGTTAGGAGATTAATGGAAGTGCATGAGAGAAAGATTTTGCTGTTACTGTGATTTTTATTTTTTAGTTTTCGTTATGATGTACAACTTTGGTTCTTTTTAAATTGCATAATCAAGATAAATAGATCCTGAATTCATATGTTAAAACGTGAGTTCTGTGTTTTTGTTTCTATTTACTGCAAATCTTAATGTTTTCCCGTGCCCTGGGAGGTATCACGCGTATACCAACATACAGTCTCATGTTGCTCATTCTCAATTTGTATTGAGATAAATATATTCTTATGACTATTAATATCCTATGCTTGAACCTGGCACGACCATGTCAATAATTTGGCACACAGAACGTGGGGCCACGAACACATTGTGCATTAGCTACGTTAATCTTTGGTAACGTGTTTTAGATTTGCAGTTGACTCAGAACTTTTGATGCGCAACAATTGAAAAGAAAATATTAAGAAGTGGAAGCAAAGCTTCATGTGTTGATGAAAGCACAGTTCATGTGTTTTGCTGTGAGACTACATCAAGGCTTGATGATACGTTTGTTTGCACTGAGTGTCACAATACTTTTCATTTGAATTGTGCAAAGCTAAAGTCACCAGAGGAAAGTAATTCTCCTGGTGAATTAATATGCCTCGCATGCAAAGAAAAACTTGCAGTTCCTGTTGTTCCTGTTACTGCTGATTTGCTCGCGTCATTGCAGCAAATGCTGGAGGCAAATTCCAGCAACCTGGAAACTAGAATCCAGAAAAAAATGGCAGAAAATTCTAGTGATCTCGAACTTAGAATCCAGGAAAGGATTACTGAAGATACTAGTAATCTAGAACTTAGAATCCAGGAAAGAATTACTGAAAATTCTAGTAATCTAGAACTTAGAATCCAGGAAAGGATTACGGAAAATGCTAATAATCTAGAATCTAGAATGCGGGAACATTCTGATAGCTTGGAGGCTAAGTTACACGAGAACTCTAGGAGGTTAGAGGACCAACTCCTGGAAAATAAGTATATCTTGGAGCATAGTTTACAACTAAAACTAGAAGAAAGTAGTAGAACTCTTGAGTGCTGGCTAGAAAGCAAGGATGGAGGAGAAACTGTCCCAGAGTTGTTCACAACTGGCTGCGTCCAATTCAGAGATGGGACAGAGGACCAAAAAACTGACTCTGCAAATGTCTGAGGGACAGCAGAAATTGAACGAAAGCCTTGAAATTGAGATGATGAGCTTACGCCAAGCATGTGAGTCAAATTCTCAGCAGCTGGAATCTAAACTCCATGAAACAGTTGTTCTGTTGAGGGAAGAAGCTGAGCAGACCAAGGAGGACTTCCGAAAGGAAATCACTGAAAAGCAGAGCGGCTTCAGGGAAGAAATGTCCAGAGAGTTGGACAACCATGTGACTAGTATGGAATATCAGCTGAGAGAAAACCTGAATTTGCGAGTTGAAGAGACGGTGGCAGAAAAACTTAGAAGCACAGAGGGGCCTAGAGAGAATGCCGAAGAGTGGGAAAATTATATTGAATCCAAACAAGGGAAGCTTTCTTCAAACATGCGTAATCTTTGTGACGAATTGGCTCAAATTTCAACCACTTTAAGCAAGTTGCCACTCTCCGGTGAACCAGAGTTACCGCGGGTGGACCAGCTGGGCGCGCCATTTCGAAGGTTGCTGTCTCCTAGTCGTTCTGAGGTCTCTTTGGGGCAACAAAACCATACACATGTAAAAAAAAAAACGCCACAGAGAGATCGTTTTCAGTTCTTCAGGCAGCAAGTCGACTTTATCAGAAAAGAGGAAAGAAAGAAAATCTCGAACCAATGCTACGCATGGTGGGATGACTCCCTGGATGGCTGACCTGAATTCCATGTGGAAATATGACGTAAATATTATAGCCACTTCGGTTGAGATTTATCTGAAAGAATTAGATACCATCCTTGAGATCCTTCAGATCCCACATAGATACAGGCTGGAGATTATTCCTCGTTTGCTAACGGGCATGGCTTATCATTGGTTCTACTCTCATAAGAATGATTTCCACACATATTCAGATTTCCGTAGGTCGTTTAAGAGACGTTTTGCTTCTTCGGAGGCAAAAGAAAGGGAGTTGGCATCTGTTAGGGCAAAATGGTACAACAAAAACAATGACAATAGTTTGGAAGAATATGTTTGGTCAGTATACTACGGCACATCGCGCTGCGATGCCAAGGTTCCCGGGTTCGAATCCCGCTCAGGCTTGGTTGTTTGTGAATGTCCATTCATCAATTTCATGACTTCATCACTCATCCCCATCTTCGCAAATTAGCCAAGAGGCACAAAACGTGAAGTAAAATAAATTAAATCAATCAATCAGTATACTCCGATTACAGAAACCTGAGTAGCCACTACACAGAGCAGGAGGTGGTAAACCTCATAATCAGCCAATTGCCTTATAGAGTAAAGCAATTGTGTATGGCCCACGCTCCCGTAACTGTTGATTTGCTTGCAGATTTTGTTAAGAGATACGAGCAAGCGGAAGAGCAGGATGCTTGGCGAACTGCGTGGAGGAAGGAGAATCCTACTCACCAGAACAACCGAGATATTCCAGGCAACTCCCCAAACAGAAACCCAAGGGTTCATATGGTCCTGAGGCAGAATAATTACCGTGAAAATCACTCTGCAGGTCCATATAGAAACGGCAATCGTTATCGTCAACAAAGCCAAAATAGGCAGAGACGTGAGTATGCTGCTGCCAGATACGAACCTTGTGAGAGACCACGAACTGAGAACCGTTTATCTTCACCAGAGCACAGTGAACCTTTGAGGAAAGGTCGTAGCTCTCCACGATTGCAAGCGGCGAGCAGTGGCTTACAAACAGATGCTGCAGTGTCGTACCCTAGTAACGAGCAGCAACAGAGCATCGAGCTGACCAGAAATTTTTGCTGGGAGAATGTAGCAAATCTCGACCAGGTGCGGGATTTTACCCCACGCCTGTCATAGAAATGTCCCCTTCTGATGTCGGGCGGTCTCAGATAGAACTGGGGCCTGCAGAAAATAATTCCCAGTCTGTAAATAATGATCTGAAGCTGGTGTTTATTATTAATCATGAAGAGAGTGAGTTTCTTTGTGTCAGGCTAGTCAGTCTAAAAACTTTGGAAGAGCGCCTGAGTTCAAGGGACGTGTAGCAAATGTTGATAGCACTTGTATAGTGGACACTGCAGCTGAAATATCTGTTCTGAGTCTCGAGATTTGGAAGAAAATAAAGCAAAATTTGCCAAGGGCCATGTTACAAGCTACTCCAGAGGTACGACTTATTGATTTTGCTGGAAAAAGTCGAACTCGAGTTGTGGGAAAGCGCAGAATCGTGCTGGAAATTGCTGAGATCACAATACCTTTAGAAATTTTTGTTGTGAAGGATTTGCCTTCAGACTTATTATTGGCTTATTCGTTCCTGCAGAAATATGAAGCAGAGATCAATCTCATCTCAAGCATAAAAAGTTGTATCTAATGGTGGATGGAGAACCATTTGAGCAAAAGCTAGATGATGATGATTCCATTGATAAGCAGATGAGCGTCCGGAGGGTTGAAGTTAGCTACGATAAATGGGCTACACCGCTAGAGGATATAAGAGAGAAGATTGACTTCAGGGAATTATTGGCTAAGGAACAAAGAGCCGAATTGTTCGAGATATTTATTGCACATAGTAAGGTGTTTTCAGAGTGACCTGGCACGGAAAAGGGCTTAGTTTGTGACATTCATCTGTCCAGTGACGTTCCAGTGAGTCAAAGATTTTATCTAGTTGAGTTGCAGAAATTCTTACGTTTTCTTCACGTGTATTGCCAGTGTGTCTACCTGATATTGTTCAAAATACTCTTCAATATTGTCTCATTGGTTAATAACAATTGCAAAGTGTTTTTATATGTGCAGTTCTATCCAAGATTGTACTAAATTTCCAGCCCGAATCCGAAGATGGTGAAAAAGACTGGCAGAGTAAGGTTGTTCCAGTGCAGTTAAGGGAACGATATGCTGTGCAGAGGCGGAAAGTGAAGCAGAACTTCCATGCTTTGCAGTTGAAGAAGGATGACCTGGTGCTGCTAAGAAGTCATCGTCCAAGTTGTTTAATTTGTGGACAGGATCGTTCATAGCTACCCAAGTGAAATTCAACACGACAGTGTTATTGGATACAAAAACTAGCAAGGAAGTGTGCAAGGTGAATATCGACAATCTGAAGATTTTTAATTGTTCTCTAGACATGAGGAAGATACTTTTAGAAGGTTGAATCCAAAATCTCCTAGACTGTGAGTGCTTCCACGAATCGTCGTCGATTTTGTTTCTCAATGGTGGGGGCGATTGACATGTCCTTCCCGGACATATGAACAGACTTTTGAAGTACATCATCCCGCCTGATAGATATGAATCTTGTGGCTGAGAGTTAGGAGATTAATGGAAGTGCATGAGAGAAAGATTTTGCTGTTACTGTGATTTTTATTTTTTAGTTTTCGTTATGATGTACAACTTTGGTTCTTTTTAAATTGCATAATCAAGATAAATAGATCCTGAATTCATATGTTAAAACGTGAGTTCTGTGTTTTTTTTCTATTTACTGCAAATCTTAATGTTTTCCCATGCCCTGGGAGGTATCACGCGTATACCAATATACAGTCTCATGTTGCTCATTCTCAATTTGAATTGAGATAAATATATTCTTATGACTATTGATATCCTATGGTTGAACCTGGCACGACCGTGTCAATAAGTTGGCACACAGAACGTGGGGCCACGAACACATTGTGCATTAGCTACGTTAATCTTTGGTAACGTGTTTTAGATGTGCAGTTGACTCAGAACTTTTGATGCGCAACAATGGAAAAGAAAATATTAAGAAGTGGAAGTAAAGCTTCATTTGTTGATGAAAGCACAGTTCATGTGTTTTGCTGTGAGACTACATCAAGGCTTGATGATACGTTTGTTTGCACTGAGTGTCACAATACTTTTCATTTGAATTGTGCAAAGCAGTAGAACTCTTGTGTGCTGGCTAGAAGCAAGGATGGAGGAGAAACTGTCCCATAGTTGTTCACAACTGGCTGCGTCCAATTCAGAGATGGGTCGGAGGATCGAACAACTGACTCTGCAAATGTCTGAGGGACAGCAGTAATTGAACGAAAGCCTTGAAATTGAGATGATGAGCTTACGTCAAGCATGTGAGTCAAATTCTCAGCAGCTGGAATCTAAACTCCATGAAACAGTTGTTCTGTTGAGGGAAGAAGCTGAGCAGACCAAGGAGGACTTCCGAAAGGAAATCACTGAAAAGCAGAGCGGCTTCAGGGAAGAAATGTCCAGAGAGTTGGACAACCATGTGACTAGTATGGAATATCAGCTGAGAGAAAACCTGAATTTGCGTGTTGAAGAGACGGTGGCAGAAAAACTTAGAAGCACAGAGGGGCCTAGAGAGAATGCCGAAGAGTGGGAAAATTATATTGAATCCAAACAAGGAAAGCTTTCTTCAAACATGCGTAATCTTTGTGACGAATTGGCTCAAATTTCAACCACTTTAAGCAAGTTGCCACTCTCCGGTGAACCAGAGTTACCGCGGGTGGACCAGCTGGGCGCGCCATTTCGAAGGTTGCTGTCTCCTAGTCGTTCTGAGGTCTCTTTGGGGCAACAAAACCATACACATGTAAAAAAAAAAAAACGATATCATCTGCATATTGAAGATAGTTGACTGTTGGAATTAATTTCCTTTTCATCTCGAACATACGTATATATGTTAAATAACAGAGGACTTAAAGGGTTTCCCTAAGGTAATTCTTTGCAGGCAAATATGGTCCTCTACTTTCATTGAAAAAGTGGAAATATACAGATCATTTACTAAATAACATTCATAATATCAAAACATAGTTGTGAGGTAGTTTTAGCTGTTGTATTGTTTGTATTAGAATATTAATATCTACATTATCATATGTAGCGCTAACATCTGAGAATGCAGCTAATACAAGTCTGTTTCTTTTTACTGTGTCAAAAAGGTAAGAGGAAAGAGTGATTAATCCATCCTGACATCCTAATCCCCTTTCGAAATCCTTATTTGTTTGTACAAATTTGTCCGGGATTGACCAGGAATCATTTGCCTTGTCTCGGAAGAATTTTTTATCTTTCCGGTATGCAAAAAATCCCGGAATTACAGTAATTAGTAAACGAGATTTTTTAAATCTGAGCTTCAATGCAAACAAAATGATAAATTTTATTGCGGTGAAGCAAAAATAATGCTAAATAATATGAAAAATGAAGACAAAAGGAAGTTCGAAACAAGTGCAAATGTTTTTTTTGAAAAAGCGCTAATGTACATTTCAAAGTGGTATAATTTTGAAGATTCAATTTTTAAGTAAATGGCGGTTTTGTCTTTACGCAACCCACCCACATGGGAAGAAATTGAGGAGTTGATTAACTGCCTGCAGATCATCATAAATTTAGATCAACTGGACGAAGAATTTTGTGTTCTGAGAAGTACAATAGACTCCCTCAATAAAGAAACCATGTAAGAAAAGTGGATATCTTTCTTTGAAAAAGCTCCAGAATGCAAAGAACTTCTAAAATTAGTATCATTTGTGTTGTCAGTGCCTGTTGGAAATTCATTTTGTGAGCGAGTGTTTTGTGTAATGGGCTATATGTATACGGACACGAGAAACAGATTAAGTGAGAATCGACTAAAAGCTGAAATACAGGTAAAAATAAACTATAACATGACCTGCATGGAGTTATACGATTATGTGAAGGGTAGGCCTGACTTAGTGAAAAGAGCCAAATCTCAAGATAAATACAGGTTTAAAGTATCAGCTGTGAAGGCTGCCCCTGCCACATCCAGTACGAGTGATGCAACATGCAACTGAAGCATCGCTGTCCCTGCATTTTTTGTAAGTATCAGTATCAGATTATTAAATTAGCTTAAAAATGCATTCGGACTTTTTTTTTAATACTTCTAAGATTGGGGGGGGGGGGGTTGTTCTTGTCCCGGGATTGTTCAACTCAGAGTTGGGATTACTGAAAGATGTTTTGACTTTGTAAAAACCATTATATTCTTTTTGTACCAGTCTCTCAAATATCTTTCCTATAACTGATGTCAGAGCTATAGGTCTATATGATTTACCTACTTGAGGGTCTTTGCCTGTTTTTAAAATTGGAATAATCAACTGTTCGGACCAATCTTCTGGTACTTTTCCATTCCTTAAGAACTTGTTAAAAATTGCGCACATCGCCGTTAATGCTATATCTGCTAGGTGATTAATCATTGAATATGCAATTTCATCCATCCCTGCAGCAGAATCTTTACTGTTGCCGATGATTTCATAGATTTCCTCTTTTGAAATTGGCATTGTAAAACCTTTCGCCAAATGTTGTTTTGGTGTATAACTATATAATTCATTTGGTGTTTCAATTACTTCATCTAATACTGTAGGTATAACTTTTTAAAAGAAGATGATGCATGTAATCCTTCGACTCCTTGAATCCAGTCATCTGCACAGAGCAGTCTGAGATAGACACTTCAAAACGATGTATTAGTCTTCCTTATACGTCCCCTCCAGTCACTGGCTGATGTTGAAACCGATCGAGATGGAAATTGTAAATATGTTGAACAACACATAAGTCGTGGTTTACTGTATTGTGAGTACAATTGGCATTAAAATATCATAATACTGTCCAATATTGTGTACTTTCCCTAAAATGATAGAATATATGAAAAATAAACCTGCATTCTGAAGTCACAGACCAAAAATTGAATTTTGGCCAGGTTTTCCATGCATCTGGACCACTGTGGGTGAGAGCATTAACCATTTAGGCTACACAGAACCCTCTATGCACTGTAGTCAGTATTGTAGTAAATTACGTTCTTAATACATTGGTAATCCCTATTTAAAATATGAATTGCAGAATAGCTTACACGACCAACACATGGATGAATAAGCAATATAAGTGACTTTTTCACATACTTTATTGGTTGCATATGTATAAGTGTATCCCAATCTTTAAAATGAAATGTGAATGTTGAAGTGATGGTCTTTGGGGGGAAGGGGAGGTGTGTTGAATTATCCAAGGTGTAATTTACTTAAAGGTAAGCTCAAAAACCTTCAAATTAATAAGTGACCAACAAAAACAAATCACAGAGAAAGGTACAATTTCTTAATAAGTAAAGAAAATACAATTCAGCATGAATTCCTAAGATATGACAGTTGACAAAGATGAATTGACTAAGCTTTACTGCAGGGTTAATTCTTGTTGAAAGAACTACAGTGGTTCAGATCCAAGGTTACTGTATAGCTCTTTATTAACTTCAATGTCTGCTTACATTCAGAACCACTCAGATGGATCCATATTTTCTGGAGAGGAGGGGAGGGAGCACAGCATGTGTACACATTATGTAATGTGTGCATGCATGTATACAGGATGTCATCATACATCACTTTCACAAGGAATGGATAACATGAAGACAAACAACTTTTCTTGATGAAGTTTTACTCATTTCTGACCTTCCCAGTGGTGCAGTGGTAAAGCTGTCACCTTATAATAAAGGAGTCCCAGGTTCAATCCCTGGTGAAATTTACATAGTGCAAGAGTACATTGACACCGTAAGTGGCAGGAATAACAACAATAATAACAAAGTAGAACTGCCCTATCATTACTTTTTTATTTTTCCTTTTCTGTTCGATTCCATTTATCTATATGTAAGTATAGGTGACTATTTAATGCTCAATGTACGTTTTTGTGTGTGTGTGTGTGTGTGTGTGTGTGTGTGTGTGTGTGTGTGTGTGTGTGTGTGTGTGTGTGTGTGTGTGTACATAATGTCATAGCAGATGAAGCAAACATTGAATATAGGAAACAAATTTTTAGCCAATTTGTCTCAAGAAAATAACATTGAGCATGCATTTATTCTCTTTTATTTATACGATATCTTGTATCTCATACTATCTATTGTATTTTACATTATATTATGCCTATAATTTTATAGATGTATTCTAAATGCACACGTACAATGTGACAATTCCAAACTTTTGTAAAGTTGAATGGATGCTAATAAATCAATCAATCAATCAATCAGTGGCATGGTTTCCACTTTAAACCATGGGGAAAAGTAATAGGAAAGTATGGAGAAGAAGTTATAAATAACAATGGAGAGAGACTATTGGAACTCTGCATAATAAATGATCTGATTATCACCAACACTATGTATATACATAAAGACATACACAAATATACTAGAGAAGAACCAAGTAGAAATGAAAAATCTATAATAGATTACATCATTGTGCGGAGAGATATGAAAAAGTTCATAAGAGATGCAAGAGTTAAAAGAGGGCCAGAAGTAAACACTGATCATAAACTTCTCATATTAGATATGACCACAGGGGTTAAAAGTAAGACATCAAGGATGAATAGAAGGAAGAAAATGATAAATTACAACATAAGAGAGAAGATAAAGGTATACAAGTTGAAAGAGAAAAAGGTTCAAGAAGAATTTAGAAAGAAAGTGAAAGAAGAACTAGCGAATGAGCATGTAGAAGAAAGAGAAGAGGACTTAGAAAAACTCTGGAGTAAATGGAAAGGGGCAATAATATCTGCAGCTGAACAAGTATGTGGAACATCTAGAGTAGGAAGCAAGAAGAAGATAACAAATTGGTGGAATCCAGAAATAGAAGCAGAGGTAAAAGATAAGAAAGAAAAATGGAAGAAATACCTGTCTGTGGGTACTCTGGAGGCATTTGAAGAATATAGAAAGCAGAGGGATAAAGTGAAGAAAGTGGTTCAAGAGGCAAAGAAAGAAATGTGGGAGCAATTTGGAAGAAATATGGAGCAAAATTGTAAGGAAAATCAAAAACTTTTTTACAAAGTTTTGAAGAACATGAGGAAACAAAAAGATTGCCCTTTAAAATTTATATACGATGAAAATAAGAAATTATTAACAAATTCTGAAGAAATAATGAAAAGATGGAAAAACTACTTCCAAAAATTGTTAAGTGAAAACGAAAGAAACATACCAAATGAAGAGGAGGAGGAAGAGGAGAGAAGACGTGAAGAACCAGATATACTAGATGTAGAAGAAGAAGTAATCACACGGGAAGAGTTAAAGAAAGCGATTAGTAGAATGAAACTAGGAAAGGCAGCTGGTCATGATGGCATTGCACCAGAAATGATCAAGTATATGGGAAAGGAAGGAGAAGATCTGTTGCTCAGAATAATAAATGTGGCATGGAAGGAAAAGAAGATAGTGAAGGATTGGGAAATATCAATACTAATACCAATATATAAGAAAGGAGATAACAGGGAATGCGGAAATCATAGAGGTATTTCACTACTCAGTGTGCCTGGCAAAGTCTATTCAAGAATTTTGGAAACTAGACTAAGACAAGAAATAGAGGATAAATTAGAGGAGACACAAAGTGGATTCAGACCAGGTAGAGGTGTCCAAGATCACATATTTACAATAAGGCAAATAATAGAGAAAGTTATAGAATACAATAGAGAATTATACCTATGCTTTATAGATTTGGAAAAGGCTTTCGATAGGGTGCCATGGCAAGAGCTATGGAAAACCCTAAAGAAAAACAATGTAAACAAACAATTAGTAGATGCAATACAAAGTTTCTACAGAACAAATAGATGTTATGTCAGAACTGGCAATAACAGATCAGAGGAATTCATAACATCAACAGGAGTAAGACAAGGTGATATTTTATCCCCATACTTGTTTATCATTCTAATGGATGATGTTCTGAAAGAAATAAAACTAAAGATGAGAAAATTCAAAGTAGGAAATTGGAAACTGAAAACTGTAACTGTATCTGAACTTTTGTATGCAGATGATATTGTATTGTTTGCAAATTCACAAGCAAACCTACAAAGAAATTTAGAAATAATAAATTGTAATATGTCAAAGAAATATATGAAAATAAACAAAGATAAAACAACTGTGTTAAGGATAGGGAGAATAGATAAACCCTGCATAATAAGCCTTGAAGATTCAGAGCTAAAACAAGTACAAAGTTTTAAGTATCTAGGTGTTACAATCAATAGTAATGGAAAAATAGATGAAGAATTAAACACTCGAATAAAGAATACAAACAGATTATACTATGCCATAAACAAAGGATTTTTAGGGAAAAAGGAAATAAGCCAAAAAACAAAAATGATTGTGTACAAATCAACTTATGTACCAACATTGATATATGGAAGTGAATCCTGGATAATTAATGAAAAACAAAAACAAAACTTACAAACAGTAGAAATGAAATATTTGAGGAGAACAGTGGGAAAGACCAGAAGGGACAAAATCAGAAATCAAACAATCAGAATAACATTAAACACACAACCAATATATCAGGATGTTGAGCAAGCACAACTCAGATGGTTTGGACACCTCAGCAGAATGCCTGAACATCGAATACCTAAACAGGTATGGGAAGCAAGAATGGGAGGATTGGATGCAAAGAGACCGAAAGGAAGACCACGTAGGACATGGAATGAGGGAATGAAGGATATCCTGAGCAGGAGGAACATCACGTGGAGTGAAGGAAGGAAGTTGGCAGAAGATCGTGACAGATGGCGAGCTCTCTACAAAACCTCGACACCAATCGGTAGAAGAGGATCGGAATAAGTAAGTAAGTAATTATGCCTATAATTTTATAGATGTATTCTAAATGCACACGTACAATGTGACAATTCCAAACTTTTGTAAAGTTGAATGGATGCTAATAAATAAATCAATCAATCAATCAGTGGCATGGTTTCCACTTTAAACTGTTGGTTGATGATTGATGAAGGGACACTCACAAAGAACACACAGACAGTGGTCTGGATCCTACTTTAAACTGTAAGCCCAGTCCTGATTAGCCTATATGTGCATAAAGTGAACTTAAAGCAACAATTCAACAAAGAACACCCAAGACCAAGCCAGGATTCGAACATAGTACCCCTGGTATTGCAGCATACCGTGCTAACCAAACCGCCATAAAAGTCTGCTCCCGTTCAAGGAAATCAGTCAATATGGCATTATGCCTGTCCCAGATGATTGTCACCATCACTTTCCCTGAGGACTGACTGAGTTGTTTTCACCTTCTTCTGTAGAGGTGAAGAAGTGTAATGTCATTCCATTGCTACATGTTTTGTTTCTCTGCCATGCAGGAACACCCAAGTACCATCCTCTGTCACAACATTGGAGGTAAACACCTCACTCTCTCTATCATAACACTAGGAAACACAATTTTTGTCCCCACTAAGATAGTGACTATGTCTAATGTATTTTGGTGTGCTGAATGTGAAAATGACACTTAAAATTCTCCATCACTCAATAATTTTTCATAATTTCAATTTTTAAGAAGAAAATGTAGGTAAATTATACAAGCATTTTAAAATAAGTTAAATTCTTTTGCCCACAAAAGGGCCTCCCCCATGGCGCAGTGGTAGCGTCATTGCCTTGTAATCAAGGGGTCCCGGGTTCGATACCCGGTGGGGGCACAAGTGGTTCGGATCCCACTTTAAACTGTAGGTCCAGTCTCGATTAGCCTTACTGTGCATAAAGTGGACTTAAAAAACCAACTCAAACCAAGTTTTGCCCACAAAAACCTCCTAAGGCGAAAAAAATATATTATTTGAAAAATAATGCAGTAATTGATGGATAAACATGAAAAATGTCATTATTCCATTTCCAATGACTAGGGAAAACATGGAAAGTTTTCCATTACAGAAAATATTCTTTCGTATCATTCAATAAACTGTAGAATGTTTTCTTCTTTTTTTCTTTCCTTAGTTTCCACAAACAAATGTAGAGATTTTTAGCATTTCTGTAGGTATTTTTTGCTCATTGACTCTTCCAAATCAAGTTTAAAGTCTGTATTTCTTCACAAAGGAAATATTTACCATGAATTACTTTACTTCATGATGTGGGTTTCAAGAAAATGTATGAAACAATGTCTGCTTTCTTAAAAGCTATATGAATGAATATGGGCAGGTAATCTGCGCTGATCTTAAGGTTATCACATTGCTTTCAGGATTGCAAGGAGGATTTAGAAAATATGCTGCTTTAGTGTCTGTGGAAAGAGACAATCAATATGTTGTTAAAAATTGGAGAAAGAGGGAAGCATAAGAAATGTGAAATATGAGCTGCTGATAGACCCAAAGAACATTCTTCTCCCCCCCTCTTCACATTAAACTTGGGTTAATAAAACATTTTGTGAAAACCCTGGAGAAAGATGGAAGTAGGTTCCTTTATTTTCACGGAATTTTCCCGATTCTGACAATAGTGAAATTAAAGGAAGGTATTTTTGTAGGAGCTGAAATAAGAAAATTCCTTAAAGATAAAATCTTTAAGTCAAAGCACCAAACTGTTGAATTAGCTGCCTGGCATTCATTCAAAGCAGTGGTGAGTGGATTTCTGGGAAGTAGAAAAGAAGAGACCTATCAATTTCTAGTGTCAGATATACTGATGACGTGTTACAAAGAAATGGGTTGCCACATGTCTGTAAAGATTAATCCTCTTCTCATCTTGACATGTTTCCACGGAACCTGAGTAATGTGAGCGATGAATAATGAAAGCAGTTCCATGAGGACATTTCTGAAATACAGAGGTTGTTCAGCATATATTTGACCAAACCTGATTCCTCCCCCCTGCACTCAGAATGAACTCACCCAACCTTGGTCAGGCATGTTTGTCAGTGTAGTGTGTGAGCTGTAAAAGAGTGGTTGTGTTTTCTCACTGGGCCAAAAATCCCTCCCAAACTGAGCTGATTTTTGGGAGGAGTGCGTTGTATAACTTTCCAAGTGTTTGCATTTTCTCGCTTGGCTGAAAATGCTGCCAAAACAGTTGCTTTTGGGAAGGTTATGTTGTAGCCTTTTATGACGTAAAGTTCAGTGTGTCAATGATCAGGAAGTAGTGTAAGAGCAAGAATTGTGACGTTAGTTTGACTTTATTCAAGAATGTGATCGGCAAGTATAAGGATTGCATGGCCCCAGCTTTCGGTTCTCCAACAAAGGGGACGAGAACACGTCCGTGCACACAAGCCACCACCAGTATGCAGGTGCAAGGTGCAGTTAACAGTTTCCAAAGACATATTTACATGATTTTCCATTTGTCTTTGGGTCGGTTAATTCTCTTGCATGCCCATTCTGCGAAGTTTCGCCTGCATACTGGTGGTGGCTTGTGTGCACGGCCGTGTTCTCGACCCCTTTGTTGGAGAACCGAATGCTGGGGCCATGCAATCCTTATACTTCCCGATCACATTCTTGAATAAAGTCAAACTAACATCACAATTCTTGCTCTTACACTACTTCCTGATCATTGACACACTGAACTTTGCGTCATAAAAGGCTACAACATAACCTTCCCAAAAGCAACTGTTTTGGCAGCATTTTTGGCCAAGCGAGAAAACTCAAACACTTGGAAAGTTATACAACGCACTCCTCCCAAAAAGCGGCTCAGTTTGGGCGGGATTTTTGGCCCAGTGAGAAAACACAACCACTCTTTTACAGCTCACACACTACACTGACAAACATGCCCGACCAAGGTTGGGTGAGTTCATTCTGAGTGCAGGGGGGAGGAATCGCGTTTGGTCAAATATACGCTGAGCAACCTCTGTAGAATTCCGTTACCAGGGACGATGATACCCAGCCATGCTGGGGGTTATTGCTGATCTCTCAATCAATAAAGCAACAGTTAACATAAGAGACAGGGAGGTATTTGACATCTATTCAAGTATGCATATATATTTTTCTTTCATATTTATTATTTTATACTTAGATTATGAATTTTGATAAATATTGGGTTGATGCAGTAGTTTGTACTGCTTTTTCACAATTGCAAAAGTTTTTTATTTGATACTCATTTGAGATGTACAAAAGACAGAAATTAATGAGTAATATATTTTCCTTTATTGTCAATGACTATCTACCAATGCTGGGGCAGTTTTTCGATTCCATGGCTGACAAAATCAGCTGATTTGTAGTTAAAGAAGTTGTCAAGCCAAGTTCAAAGAACATTTTTGTTATTAAAGGAGTTTATTTTATGATTGTTGGATAGAGTGTGGAAAAGGTGGAAATGTGAGGGTGAAAGAGAGAGGCAGCAGGGGGCAATGTAGAATAACCTCCCAACCAAGCTCCTTAATGGCAGCTTTTGTCATGTTAGTAGAGTGTTGCATTATCATATTTGCTAATTCTCAGGTCGACTGACGAGGATCATCGTGGATTAAAGCATTTAAATGGTCTTCGTTAAAGCCTGATGGTCTTCCAGAATGTGGAGAATCACTCAAGTCAAAAATTCCCTCTTTCAAATGACAAAACTATTTTCTTGACCTGCTTTTCCCGTTGGCATTCTCCCTGTACACGAGTCACCTCCACTGCCTTTGCTTCTCTGTTAAACTCAAACAGAACAATATGTCGGAAGTGTTTGTTTTTTTCTATTTGCAACTCCATATTCTTGGTCCACAAATAAAACTAACTTCCTTCAAATCTGGAAAATTCAAGTCGTATTCATAAACACAACAATGCCCCTACAAATGACGGACATTAAATGATAAACAAACTCCTAACACTGCAGTGTTGCCATACCAAACACAAACGCTGTGAACTTATGCATCAATCCAATAGTTTACTGTTAATTTCATTTCAATGGTGTCACTGTTTATTTAAGTGAAGTCCGGTTTTTTGCACTGTATGTTAAATTTCCCTAAATTCTGAAATATACATGTAGCAACTAAACATTGCTTGTCAGAGCATTTTTTTTTGGCCATTTCCGAATTCAGCACTCCCGTTTTCATAGAGGGCTGCTAATTTCGCCATTGAGACATCAAAAAAAGTTATAATTTGTTTCCTAGCATAACAGTCCAAGAGGTTCTGGCACATGTTCATCCATTTCCTTACATTGTTCATGGGTTAGGTGTTTAGGTGACTCGGGATCTACTTTGAACAAATTTTTCTATAGCTCGGATGGCAAATTAATGTTTCCATAGGACTTTTAGTGTAGCAGCAAGAGTTTTATGGTACCATATTAATGTGATTTATCATTTAATCTTACCATTGGTATCATATGTACACACCATTGTCGTAATAAACCTAACAGCATAAATATGCTATGTAAAGCAAATATATATATATAATTGAGAATCATATCAGCACTGATAAAACCCTGAAAATGTGAAAAAAAAAAAGAAACCACAAATTGAGACGTTACAAAAACCAGTCTTGACACTTGGAAGAAGCGATGATCACCTGTATTGTCCTCCCCTTTGATCCACACCTGTAAAGATATGACTATTCTCAGGTGCAGCTCCTGCATTATTTTCCTGGAGATTCACTGGTCATGTGACACATAATTAGTTTCTGCAAATAGATTTCCTTTGCCAAACAAAAGGTGGGGAAAGGGGGGGGAGCTTAAAAGGTTTGTCCAGAATTTTTTCATCTGAGAGTATAAGGTCTCATAGAGGGCTGAAACTACAATAAATTGTGCTTTTATAATAATTACCATAAATTACAGTGACTGAAATGAAATTATATGCATGTAACATATAATTTTTGGTTGACATTCATTTTCTAGGGGGTGGGGACGTCCGGACGTCCATGATAACTAATCAGAAATGGTCCTACATTTGTTAAAGGGAAATAGCAACTTAGACATGTGCATACTAGAAATCAAACCTGAAACCCTTTCATTGATACTAGGGATGGCCAGATCCGGATTTGAAATCCAGATCCGGATCCAGAATTTTTGGATCCGGATCCATTTGGCCATCCCACATGAGTGTTTCTTTGGAAAGTAAGAATGAGTTTATAACATATTGTTACCTGATAATATACATATATATTATATATATTATATATATACACACACACACATACATACATTATATATATACTGTGTGTGGGCGCGTGCGCGATTTGTAATTAATACACTTAAAAAGGGAGGTTATCTAAGTGTCCTCCTCCGATTTCCATGAAACATGGCAGGTGTATAGAGGGGCCCAAAGGAAGAAATATTTTTTTTTCGGCTAAAAAACTGTTTTAGGGGGCAACCCCCCCACAAATGTCAAGATGAGGACAAATTGAAGTGGGAATTAACCCCTGTGTCCCCCTCCGATTTCCATGAAAGTTGGCAGGTTTATAGAGGGGCCCAAAGGAAGAAATACTTTTTTTCGGCTAAAAAATGGTTTTAGGGGGCAACCCCCCACAAATGTCAAGATGAGGACAAATTGAAGTGGGGGGGGGTACAAGGAAAGTTTACTTTCTCTTGGTAGACAAGGCTAGGATTGAGGCAAAAAAAAAAATGGGAGCAACTATCCCCTAAATCGTTTCCACTGTTTAAAGCTGCCATTTTAATCAGAACGTGAAATCGGAACGTTTTTCACAACTCAACTCCCCTGTTTCCATGCATTAACATTGTGTGCTAGAACCATCTGAGTGTGTGTGTGTTTGTCCATTTCTTCTCATCAGGCATCAACACATCTATGGTGTCTGAGTGTTTTTACGAAGCCGTTACACATGCACGGGATGGACAATCCACTCAACAACGCGAGATTCAAACTGTGGGCTGCGAGATGGATGCAGAAAGTTCTCAAATATTTCTATGATTCGAGCCTGAACACCACTACTGTGTCTTGTCCTCCCATGTTTGCAGCTCTTATAAAAGCCGAAACCCACTAAATTGTTCATATTCAGGCCTCTGAAAACCCTTCCGTTCCCAACACATCTAATGTTTCGTCTCCCAATATGATCAAATGCTTACTTATTTCTAGTGACGTGCCCAAGGGAGGATTGGTGGGGTCATAATTCCGTTTGATTCAGTATTCCTTTAAAAAGGAACGTCAAAGACAGGAAAAGATGGCAAAATGAGGACTGACTACCAAAAATAGTATTCGTAACCCTACCGATAATCCATGGGCACGCCATTCTTTATCTCAGACACATTTTTCTTTTAAATCAACTCACCAGAAGTTTTTATCATTTTGTATTCTAGACTTAGGTAAAATGCGTTCTTCCTGCAGGTTTGGATATTATCCTTTAGGGTTCTTTCGCCTGCCTTCGCACCTAACCTTAACAAAGCCCTAATTTTCCATCCTTGTGACTTGGATCTTCAAGACTTAAGTAGATTTCAGACTGAAGGAATATGCGATACATGACGTATGGAACGAGCCAATCAACAAAAACGTTTCACACCGTAGCGACACAAAAGGCCTCACAAACAACGTTCGACTTGTGAAATCCTCAGGCAATACAGTGTGAAATCTCCCTTAGTAGGTCACTGTCATCGTCACCTCGAAGCGGCAGCTCGTGTTGACCACCGAAGAAAAATGTCTCCTCAACCGGTGGGAATGCCCCTCAGTTTCCTTCTTTCTCCTTTATTTTCTGTGCTTGTTAATAAAACAGGTAACATCTTACAATTTGACATACACAAAACATGTACTATGTATCCTATATAATTAAGCGCAAGCTCTGTCGAAGTCAAGGGTGGCTCGGTGGCTCAGTTGGTAGAGCAATGGCATGGTATGCCAGAGCCCTGATTCGGGTCCTGGTAGAGCCTGCAATTTCCGTTAAAATAACTACATATGCAACATCTTCTTGCTTTCTCTTCTCAACATTTTCGGCTGTCCCTTCATGGTAACTAAGTATTTGTGTGTGTGCAAACCCAGTAGGCTTAAACAAATTTATTTATTTTATGCCATGAAATTCTCGGACTGCATACATGAAATTTTGTTCGGGCACAACTAAATCATCACTCAAAACTTTGATTTTCAGTTGATCTGTGAAGCTCATTTCTGTTTTAATAAACTGCTGAAATATTCACTTTAGAGAGAGAGACCTTCAATCTCTTCGGCCCTCGACCTGAACTAGCTGCACTACACTGAGGCTCCGGAAGTTCAGCTGTTGTCAATGTCTTCAGCTTTGGACCCGAACTAGTAAACTTCGTTACTTTACGATATTGTCCTTTTTTTCTTCTTCTTCGAATCACTAGCAATGGGCACTCACAGATCACTAATCGACTGTATGAATTGCCCTACTCTGAAAATTCTGAAGTCTCATTAACCGATTCTGCTGTACAGATCAACCGGTAAATTGAAGCTGCATATTTATATCCACATTATATTCTAGAACGTTCCACAGATAAAACAATTCGTTAATATTGCCAGTAGTTCAACTTCTTCTCTTATTCAAGATTCCCTTTAGTGCTTTCCAGAGATTAAAAATTACAACGAATCGCCCTACTTGTGGCGCTACCTTTGTTGAGCAGCTTCCAAAATGTTCGCTGCGACAACACCGAAAACGCAAGAAAAGTTTACGTGCAATATTATCAACAACAGGGTTATATAGAACATTCTCCGTCTTTATAATTATGAATCTTAAATTATCGTCACGGTATTCAAGAAGACAAAAAAAACATAATTTTCAGCAGTGTAAACTGAAAAATTTCCTGAAGGGGCAGTTCAAGCCCCCTGATTCCCACCTTGGATACATGCTATTAACAATAATAAGGTTATAGATGGTTATAGATGATCTCAGTCTTGCCTCTATAATTATTACTCTCAAATTATAATCATATTATTTAAGCACCAATAACCTAATTTTATCTAACGTAATCTGAAAAAATTCCTGAAGGGGGCTCGAGCCCCCTGATCCCCATCTTGGATACATGCTATTAACAATAACAAGGTTAAAGAACATTCTCCGTCTTGCCTTGATAATTATTTATCTCCTTAAATTATCGTCACATTATTCAAGAAGCCAATAACCTAATTTTATCTAGTGTAAACTGAAAAATTTCCTGAAGGGGGGGGGAGGGGCTCAAGCCCCTGATTCCCACCTTGGATACGCGATATTAACAATAACAGGGTTATAGAACATTCCCCGTCTTGCCTCGATAATTATTTCTCTTCTTAAATAATTGTCACATTATTCAAGAAGCCAAAAACCTAATTTTATCTAGTGTAAACTGAAAAATTTCCTGGGGGAGGTTTCTCGATCCCCCTGATTCCCAACTTGGAAACGTGCTATTATCAATAATAGGGTTACAGAACATTCTTCGTCTTTCCTCCATAATTATTTCTCTCCTTAAATTACCCTCATTTTATTTTATATCACACCACAAGGAACAAAATAAAATCATTTTATCTAGTGTAAACTGAAAACTTTCGGGGGGGGGGGGCTCGAGCCCCCTAAGCCCTCCCCTTGGATACGTGCCTGTGTGTTTCCATTTCTAATACATTCGAATGAATACATATTCATTTCAATGGCATTTGCAAAATCACCTCCGACATTTTATGTTAAACAAGTAAGTTTATTTTTGTGCATGAGTGTGTTAGCCAGTGCGTAGCAAAGTATTTTAGGAACAACACTTGGAAAAAAAATCTTGTAGGACTAACTAATGAAAAATTTCTTTGTAATCGAAGAAATATTATAATGGGATTGAGATACGAAACTCTCTGATCTGGATCCGGATTTTCGGATCCGGAACTTTCAGATCCGGATCCGTTTGGCCATCCCTAATTGATACACAAAAGCTTTGTTCAAATTTGGAGCTGGTCGACCACCACACGCTTTATCTCTAACTTTCTTTCAGCGAACAAGGAAGTTTGTTTATATTAATTATGAGCATTTCCAGCAGTAATTTCATACCTGTGCGGACAGCAACATCTACACTGCATCAAATGACGTATCCTATTCCCTGCTTCACTCACAGCATCATTTAATACTTTCCAACAAGTATCCAAGCACTTCAAAAACTAACAATCTTGAGACATTGACAGTTTGACACCGAGCAACAGCGAGTCACATCTTCGCGCCATTCTTTCACTTTTGCAAACCCGAAGTGTTTCCACCTTTAAGGAAAAAACCTCTGAATGCATGCACAAGCTATTTTGGTAATGTATCTATTTTATTTTAATTCATCGCATCTAATTCCAGATTTTATGCATTTCTACTCATCCTTCTCTGCCACAATCTTGCATTTATTCCAAGAAATTCGGCACAAAAATGATGCAAGGACAAGATTGAATATGTAATGTGTGCACTTCAAACTTGAACCCTACAGGGTAGCACTGGTAGGGAGGAAGCAGCAAGAACGGTGCCTTGTGCCGTGGCTTCTGTAAGAGAACGAACTGTGCATGACTATTTCTTGGAGCTGAAGGTCCTGCAGTATCCTCTCGTGGGGGTTCAACTGAGGAACTGCACCAGGACAGCCGACTCGCTGTGTCTTCCTTCTCAGCAA
This sequence comes from Lepisma saccharinum, assembly GCF_977018435.1. NCBI lineage: Eukaryota > Metazoa > Arthropoda > Insecta > Zygentoma > Lepismatidae > Lepisma > Lepisma saccharinum. The sequence continues at coordinate 72,634,213 of NC_139233.1, forward strand.
AAGAGTTTGCCATGTTACGGACACAAATACATTACTTATAGTGTAAAAATGTTAGTGAAATATCGTGAAAAGGTAAGTACATTGTTTATTGTTCATTCTCGAGGTGATTACCATATATTACTGGGGGTTCACTGCTCTGTGCACTATAGGGCCAACTGCATCTGCTATTCTATAAGGACATTTTACTATGCAAAATGGCACTCTGGAACAGAAGGTAATAGATCAGCCCCACCACATAAGGGTATAAGGTATGATATTTTTAACTGTCACTGGCTAACACGTGTCTTCTTCAAACTGCATAGATGTGACATTCATTGCCTTCTTTTTTGTTGTTAGAGGCTGTAACTTTCCATCTGCTGGTTCACAATGATTGTGCATAAACCTATAGTCTCTTACATGGGAACAGGCAGAAAAGATATATGAAAATTTAGTAAAGTAAGTTCACAAATAAATGAAGGTTGCTATAGTTTTTATACATTTATTATCTTTACTTTTTTTTTTAAGGAAGTCATGCCTTCAGCAAATTTGTTGCCTAACTATGGTGAAGAACATATGCATTCTTCTGTTGCTCTCATCTTTCTTTGGACTTGCTACCACGCTTCTTGTGCTTCTCAACACTTTCCCTGTTAGAGACTTTCAAGGATGTATGACTTTCTCTCTTCTTTGAAGCATGCCTCTTGCTATGAGCTGCTAAGCTTGATTTGCTTTCCTTTGTTCTTTTTACTGTCTTGCTTCTAGATACATGTTGCTGCTCATTCTTTTTCCTTGTCTTGGAGGATGCTTTTTTGCTTTTAGATCTAGATCTCCTTGAGCTCTCTCTATCTTTGCTAGATTTCTTGGCAATAAAGGAGTTATTCTTCTCCTTGCTTGCTTTTCCTTGCACAGAAGGTTTTCGCTCTTTGCTTCCCACGCCTGAGGTGCTAGCACCGATACTTGACTTCCTGACAATCGGCTCACTACGTTTACACTTCACTGACTTGTTTGAGCTGATTTTTCTCATTCTTTCTGTGGTGGGTGGAGAATCCTTGCCTGACTTTTCTCCGATTGTGGCTTTTGGCTCGATACTAGCTTGGGCTTGTTGCAAGAATTTTGGATCTTTGTTTGGAGAATTGTTTTTTTCAGCAAATATTCTATTCATAGCTGGAGGATTTGTCCAAATGCTTCCTGGCACCACTCTTGAGAAATAGGTCTTTGGATCTACAAACCGTGACGTATGTATAGGACAGGTCAAATGTCTTTTGCTATCTAGATCTATATTTTGTTGCTGTTTATTTGTTGCCGGTGGAGGCCCCTGTTGAATATTTGCATGTGCTGGAGATGGCTTTGTTGTGTCTACCTGATGCACTGGCTGTGAATTTTGAGTAATCTTTCCTTCTACTATTATATTCCCTCCTGTATAGATAGATGTTTGCGGTTGTTTGTAAGCAAGTTCAAAGTTTCCAGTGCTTGCATTTGGATCGTTACGTCTATCAACCACAACTGTAAATATACAATAATTGTACAATTAGTCTCGAATTACAATGCAGGGTTTCAGAGACTAGTGTTCACATAATTTCTTAAATGTTTGCATAACCACAGTTGGGTCATTCCACATCAAATCAACGCAAAAAACTAAGATTTTGACACCCATAAATTCCGATTTCGATTAAATTTGGTATACACCCTTCCTTTATGGTTGAAAGAAAACCCCTAAATTTTTTTCACTCTATCTCAAACGGTTTTCATTTTACATCACTTTGAAATGTCATCACATCAGTGTTGTCTGTCACTCTTGAGACCCTCAACACAAGATACCCTTGCTTACATTTTATTTCTTTTCTCCTTAACCAATCATCAGATCTCTTTGAAATTTTACACAAAGTTCAATGAAATAATGAGGATTTCAGGAAAAATACATCAGCACTCAGAAATTTTTACAAATGCCTATAAAAAGACTAATAATGGATTTGTAACCTAATTTTTGTGGTGGGAAAACTAGGTTAGGAAAATCTGTATTTTCATCATGTGGGTATGATGGAACCAAAAACTTTTGATGTTGAAAATCATTGCAAAGACATGGTCTTTCTCTACAGAATATAACATTTTTTTGTTTTTTTATTCCTTCTAACGAAAATTTTATGATTTTTGGAAATTGCCTAAAATTTCAGTGTCAATCCGTACCAAATTGTCCAGCACTGGTCGTTCGACCATTTTCAAATTTTTCACTTGTTTGTCGTTGTAACCCCTGTACAAGGGTAGTTCAAAACAGGCATAATTTTTCTAAAACTAGACTTCGTTTGAAAATGGCGGCAATTTTTGTTTCATGACTTGCAACATTTTTGGCCTATGCAGACAGTTGGGATAATTATGATAACTCAGTTAAGAAAAATTGTAGAAATGTGGGGTAAAAAACACTGTTTTCAGTACATTTCAGGCTACATTTTATGTTCCATATCTTTTTTCACCACATCTAATGCAAATGGCTGAAATTTAGGGTCAAAACTGACTGATATTCAATTTTGAAGGGAAATCAATGTATAGGATATATTTTTTTTAGTAAGTAAGAAATGAAATATCAGTTATAATTTTTTTTAGAGGAAACATTTACATCCAAAGTTTCAGCAGAAAATATTTTAGCTCTGTTACTGGTTTCCGCTCTTTGAAAATGCTCATTTTTCTCAAAGGTCTTCCCGATGGCATAGTGATTACGTCGACTTTTTGTAACCAAGGGGTCCCAGGTTCGATACTGAATGGAGGCACATACTGGTTTGGATCCCACTTTAATAAACTGTAGGTCCAGTCTCGATTAGCCTTCCGTGCATGAAGTTGGAACAAAACTGAAATCAAACCAATATCTGGTTAGGAACCTAATAAAATTTGATATTTACGGCATAAAGTGGTAGCTGTAAAAAATTTTGAGATTGATATTATATGATAACAAAGTTACAACAGGGGGAAGTTTGGCCAAAACAGACAAATTTACGTTATTAGTTACAATTATAATTATTTACTTTTAATTAACTATCATGCAATTACAATTATTGTACATATTAATTAATTGCAACATACGAATGGCATAGAAAGTCCAGTAGTAGCCATTATCAAAGAAAAGGCTTGTACAGCTGTGTGTCAAATATTTTCTGCTGAAACTTTGGATGTACATGTTTCCTCTAAAAAAAATTATAGCTCTGATATTTCATTGCTTACCTACTAAAAAAAATATATCCTATACATTGATTTCCCTTCAAAATTAAATATCAGTCAGTTTTGACCCTAAATTTCAGCCATTTGCATTAGATGTGGTGAAAAAAGATACGGAACATAAAATGTAGCCTTAAATGTACTGAAAACAGTGTTTTTTACCCCACATTTCTATAATTTTTCTTAGCTGAGTTATCATAATTATCGCAACTGTCTGCATAGACCAAAAATGTTGCAAGTCATGAAACAAAAATGGCCGCCATTTTCAAACGAAGTCTAGTTTTAGAAAAATAATGCCTGTTTTGAACTACCCTTGTACAGGGGTTACAACGACAAACAAGTGAAAAATTTGAAAATGGTCGAACGACCAGTGCTGGACAATTTGGTACGGATTGACACTGAAATTTTAGGCAATTTCCAAAACTCATAAAATTTTCGTTTGAAGGAATAAAAAAACAAAAAATGTTATTTTTTGTAGAGAAAGACCATGTCTTTGCAATGATTTTCAACATCAAAAGTTTTTGGTTCCATCATACCCATATGATGAAAATTCAGATTTTCGTAACCTAGTTTTCTTATTTGTAAAAATTTCTGAGTGCTGATGTATTTTTTCTGAAATCCTCATTATTTCATTGAACTTTGTGTAAAATTTCAAAGAGATCTGATGATTGGTTAAGGAGAAAAGAAATAAAATGTAAGCAAGGGTATCTTGTGTCGAGGGTCTCAAGAGTGACAGATAACACTGATTTGATGACATTCCAAAGTGATGTAAAATGAAAACCGTTTGAGATAGAGTGAAAAAAAATTAGGGGGTTTCTTTCAACCATAAAGGAAGGGTGTATACCAAATTTAATCGGAATCGGAGTTGGTGGGTGTCATGACATCGTTGATTGACCCAGTTGCTAATTATTAAAGATAAAATACGGATCTTGTGGCTTACCTTGTATGCCACACATAAGTAAGATCTGTATTTTATCTTTAATAATTAGTGATCACATATCTACAGGTGAATTTCCGATAAAGGCCCTTGTAGGTGACTTCAAAATGTTGAGAGAAAGTCATTGTATTATACACATGAGCAATTGCAAATAATTTTCAAACTGAATAATCTCCTACTTCAGGCTCACTTTCTCCAATGCATTCACATGTTGCTTTTGTTGATTATTATTTAAGAATTATCTGTGCAATGATTTACATTTAATGATACAAGACACTGTATTTTGTCTTGTATGACAGAATTCATGCTATTCCTAAGTTAATATAACAAAAAGAAAGAAAGAGAGAGAGAGAGAGAGATTTCTAAAATTATAGAAGTTATTTTATGATTTGGTTCAGACTGTCCACTAGAGGAGGTTCGTGAGTCGACTTTGGGTATCAGAAATTTCCGGGATGACTCGAACAGGTTAGGGTACAGGAGTGAGAGGTCAGCTGAAACAAAATAAGTGAGTTCTGTCCAGGCCCTATGAGGATTGTATAATATTTATATCTAAAAGGGGTACCAGATAATTAAAACCAATTGTTCGGAAGGAGTAGAAAACGTATTAAAGAGACTACAAGGTTTTTCTTGTTAGGAGTAATGGCATATAAAAGTTTGGTTTATTGTACTCAAGGGAGACGTGCGGGAGGGTTTTCAGTTTGGAATTTTTATGCAAAAAAAATTAATACATTGCTCATGAACCGCTTGTATAAGGTTAATATGGTTTTAATTGGATGTAGCCAGTTGGTTACGGGTATGGTAACAGTGGTAAATATCCCTTTAACCTCTTAACTGGGTATGACGTAATACTCCGTTCTGGCTCTACTGATTTATAATGGGCATGACGGGATACTACATTCTCATGTTCTTACTGCTGATGTCTGTTGTGTATGACGAGATACTTTGTCAAATTACTTTCTTCTTTGTTTCACCAGATGTCTCTGACTTCCAGACTGTTGTAACCGTTAGAGTTAGCGGGAAGCAACGAACACAGCTCGACGTTCAGTTCTATCGCGTATGCAATAATGGCTCAGGCAAATCGGAAGCGACGGCGTGTTTTTCCTGCCGAGGAAATCCGAGATATATTGTAGTTGTAAATCTCGCATATTGTAAAAAGTACAACAAGGACCAATAAAAGAATAAACAATACCTAAATGGTATGCCATGGAGCACAGAAATATTAACTAAAATATTGGTATACGAAATTCATCAATTTATCAACAAAAATTCCCAGGGCAGATTGGGCTTTCGACGAGGAAATTTCCCAGTTAAGAGGTTAGCACTGCATCCAAAAAAAATGAGAATAAAGACTGTTATTGGGAGGTTAGTAACTAAAACGTCATGCAGCGGAATTTCGCAGTCAAGTGATTTGTTCAATTCCTGTAGGGCCAAATCCATCTCAGTCCACTTGGGGAATACAATACGGGTGAAGTTAACAAACTCGTTAGTAAACATTTTAACTTCACGGGGTTTGATGTAGGCATTGACCATAGGTCGGGTATACATTATTTCATCGTCAAAAATGAGTTGATCAAATTGACTGTAATTTATAAAAACAGAGTGACCGGGAATCACTTGAATTGTGGTACGTGAATGGAGATTGCTGTTTATCAATTTAGCGGCAGCGAATTGACCAATGCCTGCTATGAGAATGCCATGACGGGTACGAGTTTTACGTAATTCTTGATGCGAGGTGGACTTAACCTCAAAGGCCAGGGGCAGTGCCAGGAGGGGTCGAGGGATTGCTTGTGCACCCCTTCATTTTCTTCAGCACCCCTTACGTTCAACTGAAAACACTAACCCTTAGAGTGTCATATTATGTCATGTCGTCATATTGAGCGCCGAATGTTAGGCACTGAAGTAAGACCCTTGTTATTGTATGCAACAGGCAAGCATTGATACTACTCTGAAGGAGATAATAATAATAAATTTCTTTATAATAATAAATTTTCTTTATTCAGGGGGCGAGGTTCAGCCAAGGGCTGCTCTGCCACCTAACCCTTGTCAATGCCGATATACATACTTTCCTGTACTGGCGGCAGCCTCTATAAAGATCAGCGGCCGTTTTCTTTCCTCCGTCAGCATTGTTGTTATGATTTTTTTCTTTTGTTTCTTTAGGTGGTCTGTTTGTGGTTCTCGATAATTGCCTATTTATTTATTTATTTATTATTTATTTATTAATGCCTTGTTTTAAATGGCGGAGTTAAGGCCGTACAAAGCCTTTTCTTCCACTCAACCATACATTTAAAATTATACATTATTATATTATACACAAAGTACACTAAGTCATTTCACATAGGTCCACACACACACATTATACTCATACACACAAGTCTTAAAGCCCTGAATATAACACACAAAATACAAAATATATAATACACAAAAAACTAAATATGGAATGAAAGAATGCAAAGTTTAAAATTGTATTTAAGTAACTGCAAGGTATTTTAAGAATTCGTTCACTTGCACATGCTTTTTAGTCTGCTTGACAGGGGAAGATCTAACGACTACTCTGAAGAGAGTGGCGAACACGTCTGCTAAAGGAACCGACGGAGCTTACTGCTCTAGTGCTTTCTGGCAACTGATTCCATAGTCTTACAGCCGATACAGAGAAAGAGTTGGAGAAGAAATTTGATCTGTGGATGGGAATAGAGAGAGACGAGGAGCTGCGTGATCTGGTGTCGCGATCGTGAAATTCGTGAAGAAATTGGAAGCGAGAGAGGAGATAGGAAGGTGACTTGAGGTTGAGAACTTTGTAAAGTAAAATCAGAGTGTGCAGCGTTCGTCTTTCTTGCATACGTAGCCACCCCAATTTGAGAAAATAAGGTGATAGGTGGTCCCAATATTTTAAATTAAAAATGTATCGTACGCAGGCATTTTGAACACTCTGCAGACGTCTAGCTGACTCACCTGTTAAGCCGGAATACGCTACGTCACAATAATCTAAATGGCATAAAACTAGGGACTGACATAGTTTGGCCTTGATAGAGGTGGGGAGGAACTTGCCCATGCGTCTTATAGAATACAGAGATGCGAAAGCTTTTCTACACGCCGAACTTGTGTGATGTGACCATGATAAATTTCCGTCTAATACAATTCCCAGATCTTTAACAGTTTGGTTAAATGGAATGTGAGTAGAATCTACAAGAATGGAAGGCAGAATGTTAAGATCTACGTAACGTTTCAGTTTATCGGAAGCAATCAAAATTGCTTGTGTTTTATTAGGGTTAATATACATGCCATTGTCTAGCGACCAGTTAACAATCCTCTCTATATCTTCATTAACCTTGGAAATACCATCGCTTAACATTACTGGGGGTGCAGAATAGTACAACTGGAGGTCATCGGCATACATGTGATAACGGCAGTGTTTCAAGATATTTGGCAGGTCATTAATGTATAAAGAAAATAATAAAGGGCCGAGTACACTTCCTTGCGGAACGCCACAAGTGATCTCAGATAGCGCCGAGCACTTGCCATCATAAACCACCCTTTGTTTACGTCCAGTTAAGTAGGATTTGACCCAGTCGGTTGCAGAGGTGGTGAAATTAAAAAATGATTTTAGCTTGGAAATGAGAATATCATGGTCGAGTGACTGGAAAGCTTTCGTGTAGTCCAATAAAACTAAAACTGTCGCCTGTCTGCAGTCCATAGCTTGTCTGACGTCGTCGGTTATGTGAGTCATGGCGGTGCTAGTGCCGTGATTAGGTCTAAATCCCGACTGAAACGGACTTCATTTGTATGTCGGCTGATTTGGTCGTGAGCAATGTATTCTAATGCTTTCGATAGCGCGGGAAGAATACTGATAGGTCGGAAGTTGTCAATGGAAGTGGCGGGGTCAGTCTTGGCGAGAGGAAGAACGTGTGCTATTTTCCACTTATCTGGAAAAATACCAGAGCGCAGAGAAAGATTAAAAATGTCAGTGATGTATGGCAATACATGAGGTAAAATCAGCTTTATTAGTCGCAATGGGAGGTTGTCGGCTCCTTCAGAACCAGATTTGATCCGACCGATTGCAGTTGCAACTTGGAACTCATAGACTGGGTTAAAATTGAACTCTATCATTTCTGTTTTGTGGTTTGCTATAGCTCTAATAGTAACATTTTTAGCATCGTTATTCATTGAATTAGAGAGAGAGAAATGTGTATTTAATTCATCAAGGGACGAAACACGAGTGGGATCTACGTTCCGTTTCTCTCCTAGCCCTAGATTTCTTAAGTTATTCCACAACATTCGGGGGTTGCCTTGCATATTTAATAATTTGTAAGAGAGCCTTCTCTTTGCGTTGCGCACGGCCTGATTACATCGATTTCTCAACACGCGGTAGTTATTAAAAGTATTTAAAGTATTTGGAGATTTGAGGCGCTTGTCAGATTTAAACCTGCGGTGAGCCGAATCGCGCTCCGCCATAAGTGCGAGAATGCTGTCGGTCATCCAGGGGGAAGCAGGCCGCGTGACGCGTTTTTTCTTTAGTGGAGCATGTTTGTCGAAAAGGTGTAAGATTAGACTATTTAATTCATTAAGCTTATCGTTAATATTAGTGAAGCTGTTTATTGAATTCCATGGGGTTCTTGTAGCATCTTCGTTTAGTGAAGCGGGGTTAATTTTCTTTAAATCGCGGTATTCAATTATGTTTGGCTTGGATTTCGGAACATTGAGCGAGTAAGCAACGTAAATAAGATCGTGGAACGAGAGACCGCAGGCGCTCGTTTGTCCATGTTTGGTGATTCGAGAGCAGTCTCGAGTTAAGATGACATCTAGCCAAGAATGCGATGTAGCCGTGTGGAAGGTAGGATCGAGCTTCAAAATATTTAGATTGTAAGAAGAGATAGCAGCGCGGAATTTATTTACTTCAGGTTTGTCAGTTTCTAAATGAAAGTTCAGATCGCCCAGTAATAATACATGCGAGTACATGGGAATGAGTTTAGCCAGTTCCTCTTCACAATTTACAAAGCACGTTCCAGGTGGACGGTACGCAACAGCCAGCAGTAGCTTCTGTTTGTTGATGGTAAGTTCCAGGAAAAGATATTCTGTCATTCGTGCGTAGTTACCGTCAGATTTAGCCACAACCACCGCAGTAATGTCTTCCCTTATCAGTGCCATCACCCCGCCACCTCGTTTCCCCAACCTGTCGTTTCGGAAGACGTTGTAGCCTCGCAAGGAGACCATGCTGGAGGGTGTGAGGGGATTAAGCCAAGTCTCCGATACAAGAATGCAGTGGAGATTCAGGGGGGAGAAAATAGCTTTGAAGCTGTCGAGGTGCGCTTCGATGCTCTGTGCATTCACGTGTGACACCAACAGTGAGTTCGGACAAGTCTTCAGCTCGTTTCCGAGAATTTCGGCTGTGCTGACCGCGGGGGGCGGAGTGCCAGGGCAATTAGCAGAGCGACGACCCTCTTCAGAATTTCGTCCACTGTCACCGAGATGCGTTGTTGCCAGATTAGCCATTTTTAGAATTGAGGTTTAACGAACAGAAACAAGATCGGAGAAGAAACATTAGCATAGCAAAATTAAATTTAGAATTATTACTTACCCTGTCAAGCAGAATAGCATGGAGGAAAGCATCAGGGAATGACACACACACACTCACATTAAAAAACGATAACATAAACAAGAACCCGGACAAAAAACTCACACTAAACACACATGATTTGAACACATCACACACACAATTATTCATACACAGCGTATCATAACGACAAAAGTCGCATATGGTCTTCATTACACTTCATACTCAGTTCGCGTTTCACCCCATCTCAAGGGAGAACGTCAAGATCCTCGGGGGAAGATATAAGGTAGCGACGACCTCCGTGAGATACGAAAATGCGCCCATCTTGGCTCCAGGCATTGCGTGTCCCTACGCGATCCTTTGCCACCCGCAAAACCCTCTGTCTGTTGGGAGTTAGCGACTCTGTAATTAATAGGGACGAGTTCTTTAGCATCTTCTTCGACTTCCACACCTCGTTCCTGGAGCGGTAGCTTACAAATTTCACTATAATGGGGCGTTTTCCCGATCTCAAAACTTCCGCAGACGATCTTTTCGGAGGGCCAAGCCTATGGCACCGGTCAACGTGCTCTAGCTTGATGTGCTGCAACTGAAGCTTATTTTGTAAAGTCTGGAGCACGATGCTGTCCACGTCTTCGTTGGTGGTTTCGGGGACCCCATGCAGCAAAATGCAGTTCCTCCTAGAGTACTGCGCTAGGTCATCTATTTCAATGGTGTTCTTGTGTATCTGCTTGTTCATGGTCTCTAGGTCTCGCCGCAGCTCTGTCATGGAGTCGCTCGTCGATCTCTTAAATTGCACAAACTCCTCTCTGAGGTTCAGGAGTGACTTGCGGAGGTCAGCATCTTCTTGCACCGATCCATGGTTGTCTAGTAACTCATCAAGCCGTTGCTGGAATGCTTCCATAGTTTTGCCTATTTCTTCCACTTTGGTCGAAACAATTGATAGTGTAGGCTTGGACATGATGACAACCCCGAAGATCCACACGGTGAAGCAATTGACCTGGCGGAAGATGTGGCAACGTACAGCGGTGGAGAATAGAATGCCAGGCTAGCTGAGGGGTGAAAGCGCGGAGCTCTATTCAAGCACGTCCATCCACTACAACAACTGAACATCTTATTGTTAGGTTGTTTTCTTTTTCCTTTATCTTCTTGGCATTGTTGATAAACAGTTTATTTTCCACCTACTTGATCTTCCTCACACTAGAGCAAAAATTTCAGCTTCTTTGAAGGTATCACCAAGTCGTGCTCAGGAAATTATTTATTGTAAGTTGTAACGTGAAGGGCAGTTTTGTTGTTAATACGTTCTATGTATTTGTTTCCAAGCAACATGTCTAGTAAATGTAACATTTCAGGCTTTTTCAAAAACTGTTAGGCAGTAGGCTTACCATATTTTTTTGGGTCCAACCCAGGACATATTCGCGATCAACTCGTTACTGCTGAATTTCAGTTGTTTTTTTTTTACAAAAATAAATTCATATTACTTAAAAGCCTTAACATTTTATTGGAACATTAAACTATAAATTGTACAAGAGAGAACACTAACATTATTTTCTAAAATCAATCAATTAATTTTCAAATATTTAATTGAATAATACATTTTCTGATGTTTAGGAAACCTCTCTGTTCTAGGTAGCATTATCTGTTAGTTGACTCAGTTTTGCTTTTCACTACATTATGATGTAATCAAGGGGTCCTGGGTTCGATTCCCGATGGAGGCACATAGTGGTTCGGAACCCACTTTAAACTGTAGGTCCAGTCTCGATTAGCCTTACTGTGCATAAAGTGGACTTAAAACACCAAATCATTTAATCACTAGATATGATTTTTTTTTTCAGAAATGGCTTTTTTTTTTAATACCATCATAAAATTCAATATTATATGAATATTCAATACCGGTAGCTATTTTCATGTTCAGATTCTTAAAACCCCGGATATTTTGCAATCCCTGACATCACCTCAGACAGCACTAAAAAACCAGGACTGTCTGGGCTATTCCCAGACATATGGTAAGCCTATTAGGAAGAGGACCAAGGGTCATGAAGAAGTTTTACAGTTTGATGTTGGCAATAGTGCGGCAGAAGGGATTTTAACGAAGACAAAGTTGCTGTGCACTTTGCATTTTGTGCTGAAGTGGCAGACGGAAGGTACAATGTGCTTTTGTATCTCCATGGGTTATATTGAAAAGGTTAAAAAATTGTGATTTTAGAGACAAGAATAATTTCATTTTGTATTTCACTACATAGTTTAATAACTGCAACGTGTATCTGAATGTTTAGGCTGTACGACCACCTTCTTGGAGTAAAAGACTTAATACATAGCATCATGGACGTCCAGGGAGAGGGCAAGGGAGCACAGCCTTCTTGGAAAATGAATGTCAATCTTAAGTTATTATATTTCACTGCAATATTAACTGCAATTAGAGAGCAGTTTATTCCTGCTTTTTGCTATTTTTGCCTCCGCATTATGCTAAACCTTATCTTCCAAGGGAAAGTAAACTGTCCTCCCCCCCCCCTTCCATTGTGGCACCTTGCTCCCTTAGTTTTGAAAGGTTGCATGCGTGTTTCATGTTTTCCTTATTGTCTGCATTGCACCCCCTAAATTTCTCTCCGCACCCCCTCAGCACTAGTGCCGCTGCTGTCAAAGGTGCAACCTTCGGTAGTGTTGCGGTCGACCAGATTTTGCAGACATGTGACGTGGGTATGTATAGAAAGCTCCGCATGGTGGCAAACATAAAGGAAGTTCGTGAATTTACAAGCACTGTCTATGATTTCCACGAAACGGGGCACACAGTTATGGATGACCTTATAGGTCAATTCTGGGACTTTAATGCGGGACCAATGGCTGGGCTCAAAGGTGCCCAAATTGATTGCATGGTACATAGGAGAAATCATGTCCAAGGGAAGCAGGGGAGTCTCGAATAGGAGATGGAAGGAGTGAGAGTCCACTTCATAGTTAATAAGGAAAACATTTGTTAGTAAATAAAACAAGCCAACATCGGTGGAATACAGTGTGTTCTTAAATAAGGGGTGCCCCTGAAAAAAAAAATACGAAGCCAAGTTGGGGCAAGCATATGATATGACAGTTTATTCAAGGAAAGTTCCATTATTAAAAAGTCTATACGTTCAAAAAGCTGTGAAGCTTGTAAAAGGGGCGAGAATGTGCCTTTCTTCGTTATAAATATTACAGAATTGAACTATAAGGTCCTCCTTTAATTCCAGGATGGAACATTTCAAAAAACAAGTTAAAATTGCTGAGACCAGCACTAGAAAGATTTAAAAGATTAAAAAGAATTGAACGCTTTCCTCTAGAATGTACGGACGAATTTGCCCGAGTTACACCCGAGCCGTGTTCCTGTACTAAAAAAGAGAAAATAATCAAGCTTGGTGGCAGCACTGTCCGGAATGTATTCTCCCCATACCCGAAACAGCCATGCTGCAGCTGCTTTAATATAAGAGTAGTCACTGTGTCACTATGGCATGTCGTACTGAGGTGGCATCCAACATTGAAGTGTGCTCCATTGTCTAATTTTTGTGGACACAAAGGCATAATTAGAGTGAAATACATCGCCAAATTGTCAAGGTGTATGGTGAGAATGCAATGTCCCCCCTTGATCAGGAAATGGTGCCAGATGTTCGAATAGGAAAGAACGAACATGAACGACGAAGAGTGTGTTTGGCAGTCAGCAACTGTGAACACTATCGACAAAACGGAGCATGTTAATGCAATCATCCTTGCCAACGGCAACATGAAAATTAAAAGAGATTGCAAGTGAACTGAACATATCATATGATAGTGTATCTGTGCTGATTCATGACTAGTTGGGTGTATAGTAAACTGTGCTCTCACTGGATGCTGTGATTGTTAACCGATGAGCACAAAAGTCAACTCAATTGAAATTGGATGGAATTTTTACACACAAGAAATAAAAAAACTGGTCACACGATTCAAAAAGTGTTTGGAATACCTTGGTGACTATGTCAAAAAAAATTAAATGTTCATACATTTTTGTCCAATAATAATTTTCTTTCTAATGTTTTTTTTTATACAGGGGGGGGGGGGTGTAACTTACTTTTTGATCTAGTAATAGGATATATAAAAAAAAAAGCCGTATCATGCTGAAGGCGTGACTCCAACCCACGACCCCAGGCATCATAAATCAATAAGCTAATCAATTCGTCAAGGGGTTCAGCCAAAGCGCTGGCAGTTAGCATCTTACAAGCAGATTACACCAGTGATTGTTAGTGGAGTTGTAAAACTCCGCTGTCACGGCATTAGGCCGGAAGAATATGAAAATAAGTAAACACAGCTTTATGCTAACAGCACCATTGGCGACAGATGCGGTCTCATCAATGGTTTTAATGATCAGAAGTTCAAATTCCATTTAAATAGTTCGCGTGAGAATATCTCACCCTCAGTTGTTTCAGTTTTACCTCAGATGTAATAATTGCAATAGAGTTCCGTAGTTGTTGCTAGAAAAGGAAAGAGTTGTCGGGACGTATAGTTAGAATACTGGGACTATGCTAGTGTTAGGAGCATAAAGTTGCACTCCCTAGAACGTTTTATATCAGGGTAGGACCTCGTCTACTAGAACCAGCGGAGAAGATCATCGCTACCAAACTACAGGCACGAACATTCCTTTATCATGTCCTCACCCTGCCTGTTCAGTCAGTAGAAGTGTTTTCTATTTAATGTTGTGAGTTTTCCATCATTTATCTGGGGTGTCACCCCATATGCTTTGCGTTCCTCTTGCTAAGCAAGCGAGTTGCCTTAAGTAACGATCCCCTAAAATCTACTTTAGATTTAGATGGTATAGGACAGGTCAAATGTCTTTTGATACCTAGATCTATATTTTGTTGATGTTTATTTGTTGCCAGTGGAGGCCCCTGTTGAATATTTGCATGTGCTGGAGAAGGCTTTGTTGTGTCTACCTGTGAATTTTGAGTAATCTTTCCTTCTACTATTATATTCCCTCCTGTATAGATAGATGTTTGCGGTTGTTTGTAAGCAAGTTCAAAGTTTCCAGTGCTTGCATTTGGATCCTTACGTCTATCAACCACAACTGTAAATATACAATAATTGTATAATTAGTCTCGAATTACAATGCAGGGTTTCAGAGACTAGTGTTCAATAATTTCTTAAATGTTTGCATAACCACAGTTGCTAATTATTAAAGATAAAATACAGATCTTGTGGCTTACCTTGTATGCCACACATAAGTAAGATCTGTATTTTATCTTTAATAACACTGTTCAACAATGGTTTTGTTAAAAGTAAAATTTCAGCGGTTCTTTATGTTTTGCCACCTGCTGATTCCGAAAATGAAGTCAGAAATTGTCAATCACCCACCATTTTTTTGTAACAATAAAAATATAATTCTGCATTATTATTGCAGCATGCAGTCCATAATTAGCTGATTGGTAGGCAATATTTAAAATACTTTTATGTCTTTGCTCCAACAATACACTAGTAACTATATGCCTTTGATGTCTGCATGAATGACAACAATTAAACTTGTTAAGCAATCCAACTGAAAAATTTGACAACGATTAACTTTTCAACACAATGCTGTGATTTAAATGTTATGTCTACTACTCATATTAGTAGCAAGTTGTCTGGAGGAAAGAAGCTTTTCCTGAGTGTTCTTCAGTTCCAGTGAGTGTTTCGAAGCAAAGACAGAATCATGTCAAGAAGTTGCGTAAACGACAGGAACATTTTTTGTTATATCTGTGGTGAGTTGACCTTAAAAGCAAATAGAAGAACATTTACTCCTCGTGTAAGAAGAGCTTTTGAGTGTTACTTTGACAATAAGATAGACGAAAACAAGAAATGGGCCCCTGATATATGTTGTGCGAACTGTGTAACGCTTTTGAATATTTGGCTGAAAGGATCTCGTTATATGCCTTTTGGAGTTCCTATGATATGGCGGGAACCTAAGGATCATATAACAGACTGCTATTTTTGCTGACAAATATATCTGGGATAAATTCGAAATCAAGGCATACAGTGAAATATCCATCACTAGAATCAGCAACAAGACCGGTGCCTCATGGACCTGGAGTTCCCATACCTGCTCCACCAGATGACATAAGTGTAATGGAAGAAAGTGAAAGTGTTCCTAACAATGTAGCGAATTGCATAATGATCCTGATTTTGTGGGGAGAGTTTCAACAGCTGAACCTCACTTAATAACTCAAGAGGATCTTAACGATTTAGTTCGAAATCTAGAGTTAAGTAATGGTAAAGCAGAACTGCTTGCATCGCGATTAAAAGGATGGCATTTGTTGGAGAGTGATACTAGAGTTACTTTTTCCGGCAACGCCAAAAAAACTTTGTAGATATGTATGCTGAAGATAAGGACCTTGTTTTCTGTTGTAAGATCGATGGTCTATTAGAGTCACTACGTGTTGTCCATAAAAGTGAAGAATGGCGTTTGTTTTTAGACTCTTCGAAAACAAGTTTGAAAGGAGTGCTACTGCACAATTGAAATAAATATCCAAGCATTCCCGTAGCATATTCCTGGGGCTTGAAGGAAAGTTATGAAAAAATGAAACTGTTATTAACAAATATCCAGTACTGTAAATACTCTTGGCAGATATGTGGAGATTTAAAAGTTATTGCTATCTTCTTAGGATTGCAACTAGGTTACAACAAATTTTGCTTTTCCTGTGTAAATGGGTCAGCAGAGATAGAAAAAATCATTATTTTAAAAAGAACTGGCCGAAGAGAGAGTCCCTCATCGCAGGACAGGAGAATTTTGTTCATCCACCACTTGTAAGTTCAGACAAAATACGTGTTGCTATTATTACTGCATCCTCTCCACATAAAGCTTGGTATGATGAAGAATTTTGCAAAAGGAATGGCCCGTGAGGGTGGTGGATTTATGTTCTTCAAAGAGATGTTTCCGCAAATTACTGAGGCAAAAACTAAAAGAGGGAATATTTGTTGGCCCTCAAATCACGAAACTAATGAAAGATAATGATTTTGAAAAGAACCTAAATGAGCTGGAATTGGCTGCTTGGCAATCTTTCAAGGAAGTTTGCATAAATTTCCTCAGAAACTACAAGTCAGAAAATTACAGAGAACTTATCAGTAATTTGATTCAGAACTATCATGCTATGGGGTGTAATATGTGTCTGAAAATACACTTCTTAAACTCCCACCTCGTTTCTTCCCGCAAAACATTGGGACAATGAGCGACGAACATTGAGAACATTTCCACCAGAAAATAGGTGAAATGGAAAGGCGATACCAGGAAAAATGGACTCCAAATATGTTGGCAGATTATTGCTGGACACTAAAAAGAAATGTTCCTCAGGCAAAGTACAGCCAAAAATCAAGTTCGAAGACATTCTAGATATGCCATTGTTAGGGGCATGCATATTTTTGCCGAAAAAACGAAATTTGAAAAAAACACATTGTAGTGTTAAATTTTCATGTTTTTGAAAGGTGTGAGATGCATTTTGTGACCATATTTTGTCACGAAATAATGCGAAATGAACTGCAAAAAGCGAAATTAACTCTTAAACACGAAATTTAGGGTTTATTCACCGACGCGACACCTTCTGAGGTCTGAATTATCCTGAGAGTTATGCAATTCCCGGAAAATTGATTAATTCTGCTGTTAATATTGGAGAAGCAAAAATGGACTCCTTTACACAGAAATAAACTTAATACTCTGATAACTACATAAATGTGCTATTAGAAGTGAAATGTTAATTCTGTAGAATAAGTGTAGTTTTTTTAAATCAAATTTAGGATTATATCCACAATTTTAAAACCAAAATGTCTTTTTATATACCACTTTTCATCCAATTTTTCACCGCTATAACACCGATATTTTATTTTATTTACCGCTTTTGAACCTGAAATTGACTCTGTTTTTGTACCGAAATTTTGCTTTTTTATTTACCAAAAATATGTGCCTCTAGCCATTGTAAATAATATTGCATCGTATCACTATAAAGCTATATAAGATTTGTATGTACCTGATATTTTGTATGTACCCTGTTACTCAAATTTCATGGGTGATAGATAAATTCTGTAATTAGATTTGAAATCAGCACATCAAATTCAATTATAATCACCCACAACTTCCCTTTTAACAGACAAAAACTTCAATTTTGTTGGACAGTGTAATTAGTGTTCACATATCTACAAGTGAATTTCCGATAAAGGCCCTTGTAGGTGACTTCAAAATGTTGAGAGAAAGTCATTGTATTATACACATGAACAATTGCAAATAATTTTGAAACTGAATAATCTCCTACTTCAGGCTCACTTTCTCCAATGCATTCACATGTTGTCTTTGTTGATTATTATTTAAGAATCTATCTGTGCAAGGATTTACATTTAATGATACTAGACACTGTATTTTGTCTTGTATGACAGAATTCATGCTATTCCTAAGTTAATATACAGTATAACAAAAAGAAAGAAAGAAAGAGAGAGAGAGAGAGATTTCTAAAATTATAGAAGTTATTTTATGATTTGGTTCAGAGTGTGGTGTGGAGTAGTTGGTTTGTTTGCACACAGGATTTGTAGTAAAATCACAGCTCTGTTGTAGGATCGATCCCCACCACCGACAAAAATAAATTGTTCAAGTGAACACAAGAGAAAAGGTCTTTTCTCGAAATGCAGTGTTAGAATTGATGTAAGCAGTAGAAGCAATCAGGGCCATTCCTCCATGTACGAAGTGAGGAACTTCCTACAGTTTAATTATACTTATTTCCAGTTCTGTACTTTTTAAGAGTTTAATGAGCATTATAAAATTACGATCGTGCAATGTAGGTTCGCTACTCAACTGTCAAGAGTCAATCTACTATCTTTCGCTATTCAACTGTCTAGAGTCAATCCACTATCACTTTCTCGCTCCAGATCTGTTGCTTGCCGATGAGGGGCTGAGGAAGCTTTCTCGAAATACTACAGTCAGAAGGGTGAGGGGCACAGCAAGGGAGGGAGGGGGTTGCCCAGTTATATGTTCTGCGAGGAAGCTCCAGTGGTTTCCTCAATCAGTGATGCCAACCCAGGCCCGTAACCAGGCAGGGGATGGGGGCTCAGCCCCCCCCCCCTCCTGGCACTGCCACCAGCCCCCTTGACATTAGGTATTTGGTATTCTAATTTCTTTGATGTGAAGAGTGAAAAATGTAGACAGCATATATTATTTTGTTCACAATTTCGCGAGGGATAAATTCACAGAACATGAACAGCGGCTATTAGATTTGTTCATCTTGTTTGTGAGCAGAAGTCCAAGTACTGGCAAGTGTTTAGAAGATTCTCTAGTCTTTAGAATTTTTTTTTAAAAAGAGAGCTTCTTTATCTGTAACTTCCCTGCCCCTGTTGCATCCTCTCGTTTGACAAATATCTGGGACTTTAACGTCATCATCCACTCAACGTCCCTTTCACAGCTGCATCAAATGGCAACAGATCCATAGTTTTGGGAACAAAGAGGAGTTTTATTGCTTCGGCCGGGGCACGGTAGGCACTATCATTGAAGTGAATATTGTACATTTTTACTTGTGTGATATAAATGCCTGTATCATAAATAGTATAATGTGTGTATTAAGGGATGATGTCAGTAGCAGTCAATTAACACTTCAATAGATGTTTTAGAAGATCTAGAAAAAACTGTAGTATTTGCATGATATTTCTAAATTTTGTGTTTTATAATAATATAATGCCCCCCCCCCCATTTACCTTAATTTAATACTGTTAAACTTTTGAAAACTGGACTTCGTTTACAAAGGCCCCCCATGATAACCCATGAGCCCCCCTGGAGATCAATTCTAGCTACGGGCCTGTTCCAACCCCAGCATAATAGTTCTAAAGCTAGCAAAATTTGAATTTTGTTGGCACCTAGCACTCTGTGTTTGGCATAATGGTAAAATGCAGCATCATCTCAAAAACAAGCATCCCAGGGAAACAGAGAAATTGTATTCTAATTAAGACATTTTGAGAAAATATATATATTTTAAAAATCTCCAGATCTTGTTTGTACTTCTCCAGCGGACTTGTTTCCAACAAAAGGAAGTATGCTGACCAAGGGATAAGTTTTTACAGGCCCTGGTGTATTGTGGAGCATAATTTTGTTGCATTTAGCATAATTTAACAGTTAAAACAGCACTTTTTCTTATTAGGTGGCTTTTATTGGCACAGCTGTCCTCAATCCACACATGATAGACAGGGAGGGCCTGAAGCTAACATTATAAATGACTATAATACAGTCAACGAAGTTAGTAATAAGTTGTGTTTTATACAGCATATATTGATGCAATTGTAGGTTGAATTGTATCTTCTACAAATATGCTGTATAAAGAAGCAAACTGCAGGAGTACTAAGTGAGATGAGTGTAGAAGGTACAAGCGATACGTGTGACTGTGTAATTGAATGCATTTTCAAAAACTTTCCTCAGTCTGTTTACCATAACTTCCTATACCAAAAAAAATCCACGAGTCGCCACTGGAAGCAATGGATGTCCAAATATCACTGCATGCTAATTAGTAATATTATCAGAAAATTTATTGAACTCTTACGTTTATATCACCTGATACCAGTTGTATATATGTAGCACACACATAATATGACACACACCTACTTAGAATAATTAACCTTTTTTTGGGCATTATGTAAAAACAAAAACAAAAAAAAGAAGCCCCTAGCCATTATATAATACCTTTAACAATATCTTCAAGACACTGTGGGCACATTTTTGCAGTAACCTTGGTGCTGTGAATCATGCTTGGATAATGATTTATCTCAAGGAGCCAAGGGTTGAAATCTTCGCTCAGCATGAAGTCGGCTCCGTACAATTCAAAGAAGTTGTGCCTCCGATCCAAATGCTCTTGTGAAGCCAAGAGAACGGCTATCAAGCTTCTCTTTATTTTCGGATACACACGGAATTTCCAAATTTCCGGCTTCCCTATTTTCCTTGGGTAACAAATGAAAACAGAAATTAAACTTCAGTGATGACTATTATCACATACATTGCTCATAGCTTTGTACAGGCATCATATATTTTGTTGTGGTTAGTAATCAATGTTTTTACCATATTGACTGTTTATGCAGTTCGTTATGTTTGGAAATTATACACTTTTAAATATGTAGGTCGGAAGTAATACCGATTATCCTGTATATATATATTTGTTATTTTAAGTTATTCAGGATATTTGTAATTGTTTATGACAACTACACCTTATCAATTAAGAGTTTTGCTTCAAAACATTGATACATTCACATATTAGATAATATTATAGCCAAGGCCCACCAAGCAGCTTTACTATGTCAGTGCATCAAGTACAATTGTTGCTGTTTTCTGGATTTCAAGACTAGAGTCCACTACTATTAATTTCAACTAGCTTCACCCATGATGCTCAGTCAACCCAGAGATTTTAGAGCACCCACTGGCGATTGAACCCAGGGCCGCTTGCAGCAAAAGTGAG
Source organism: Lepisma saccharinum (assembly GCF_977018435.1). Taxonomy (NCBI): domain Eukaryota; kingdom Metazoa; phylum Arthropoda; class Insecta; order Zygentoma; family Lepismatidae; genus Lepisma; species Lepisma saccharinum. The sequence continues at coordinate 72,655,310 of NC_139233.1, forward strand.
AGAACTAATGATTTGACTATATGGCAGCTCATGTTTATTGCTCTATGTTCTTAATTTTTCAAATCCAATATTCCAAAGTTATGTATTATTGCCATTTGCTACAACATATTTAGTTTCATTTTACACAAAATATCAAGGATGTACGAGGTCTATCCTGAAAATTCACATACTTTTTAAATTACGGGCCAACTGATATAATTGAATCTGAATGCATCTTGGACAACCCTGTAGCGGCAAGTTTTGTGTACTGTCTGCTGAAATCAGTTTGATCTATCCTCATTTGTTGCATTACGTTCATTTGTGTAAACACATGTTGACTGCGTTTTGTGATTTTACTTTTGAGGCTGAAATGAGTGAGTCAGAGGAGCAGCAGATTTGTATGAAACTCGGAAAATCTTTTATCAAGACACTTCAGATGTTAATAATAGCATTTGCAGATTCATCTTTAGAAGAGACTGCAACACAGTGGTGGAAACGTTTTAAGGAATGGTACACTTCTGTTGAAGATAATGCCCGTTCAGGAAGACCATCAATGTCAAAAACTGATTCAATTGTTAAAAAAATATAATGAAGTGATTCGCTCCAACTGTAGCCTGACATTTCATGAAGTAGCTGAAGAGGTTAATATCTCAAAACTGTGTGTCATGAGATTCTGGTTGCTGACATTATGAAAATGCGACGCCTCAGGGCAAAATTTGTGCTACAGCTGTTGTCAGAGGATCAAAATCAGATATGACTATAAGAGAGTTTTCTTTTTCCCCAAGAACTCGATGCCGCTTGTTCCCCAACCTCCATATCCACCACACTTCTTATTGTTCCCCTAATTAAAATCCACTCTCCAAGGTTATTGTTTTGAAGCCACTGACACCATTAAGGAAAATTTGCTACAGGAGCTGCGCAGCATCCCAGAAGAATCATTCCTTTCATGGCAGAAATGCTGGATTTGGTGCATAGACTGAGAAAGGGACTACTTCGAAGATGACAAAACTGACTAGCTTACTCAAGATACTCCTGGAAAGTACTGATGTCCCACATATTCTGAGTTGGTAAAGCTGGATCTCGCTCACCATTCCTGTATTTGTGCTGGACACTGTTGTTGCACAGATGCACTGATTCATGAAAATCTTTCAGGCTAAACTGCTGAGAGCAGAAACGCAGGTAGCATTCCCTGAAAGAAATCATAGCTTTACGTACATGAACTTTGCTGAAATTCAAGCAGGTCTGCCAACACTGCATTATACATACACAAAACATTATCTTTGCATTATATACAAAAAAAACCATATCTGTTAACAACGTACAATCACAGCAATCGATACCTATACCAATGGTGATACTCACTTTTCACCGATACTGATATTGATGCTTGAAAAATTCAAAATATTAAAGAATTACAACAGAATATTAAAACACCTGTTATGGAATCACAAAATATAACTTTTCACACAATATTAGTGCAAAATAAATGGAAACTTCAAGTTATGCACAATTTACAGAATAATTTGACTCTGCAGAAATGTCACATGAGATTTTTACAGACCATGTGAAAGACAAGGACACCGGAAAAGCATCAGGTGGTATCAGTAAATAAAATCCAACCGATACTTGCCAATATTGATACCACTGGTTTCGGTTGATACCGTTTGTGATATATAAATCTCGACTCAGTCTTAGATATAATAGTTTACTGCATATATCAGCAATGTTCTGTTTCTATATTCTCCCATTTCTCAGTTAAACGTACACTACTACTATCAAAATCTAATTAATTTGTCTCCAGTGCATACACAGCACTTTTATCAAATGCCAGGGAAATCCAACGCCTGTGTTGGTGCAACAAGATCTTATAATGCAGATAATAATAATTAGGCACAGACTGATACGAAATTACCTTGACCAATAAACTACAAAATGCTTGGATCTCAATAAAGTATCATTAGAAAATCTGCTGGTGCTGGTAACTGTTTTATGAAGTGCTGCCACATAGGCATTCAAGGCTGTAAACTACCGGCACTGGGGCAGTACATTCTCCAACCCACAGCTGATTAACAGCTTATCTTTTTTTCCTCTTACCAACACGACAGTAACAATATTGCACCGATATGACACACACTTCATGAAAAATATTAACAGGGAGTTTTAACCATGGTGAATTCTACACATATTTATTCAAAGTACGGTTTTTATTTCATGTCACTGTACTACGAGGGTGAATCAAATATGAACGAGCCTTGTGCGGGAAAACAAAATTTATTGAAGGAAACGGAGACATTGCCACATCCTATTTTTCTACATAGTCTCCGCCCTTAGTGATACATTTTTCCCAACATTGTGGTAGGTTCTTGATGCCGTTGTCGTAGAATGAAGTTGGGCAGGTAGCCAACCAGTTGCGCACAAAGGTTTCCACCTGATCGTTGGTCGCAAATTGCTCGCCCCCAAGTGCTTCTTTGAGGGGTCCGAACAGGTGAAAATCACATGGTGAAAGGTCTGGGCTGTACAGTGGATGCGGAAGCGGTTCCCAGTGCATTTCCACCAGTTTCTGCTGCGTAACACCTGCTGTATGGGGTCTGGCATTGTCGTGGAGGAACAAGACCTGGCGGATGGGACAGCCTCGTCGTTTGCGTCGATACTGCACCTTAACTTGATCCAGGAGGCCGCAGTAGTAGGGTGCGTTGATGGTCCGACGTTCGTGTAAGAAATCCACCAGTAGGATCCCCCTCCAGTCCCAAAACACCGTGGCCAACACCTTCCCCGCAGACAACCAAACTTTGCCCTTCACGAGGTTTCCTTCGCCTTTCCTCCTCCACTCCATGCTGGCACGCTTGGATGCTGGGGTGTAATGATGCACCCATGTCTCGTCACAGATAACGATGCGATGCAAAAACACTTCCCCTTCCACATCAAAACGAGTGTGAAGCTGGCGAGCAATGCGAACTCGGTCATCTTTTTGAGCAACATTCAGCAGCTTGGGAACCCACCGAGCTGTGATTTTGAGGAAGCCCAAATGCTTTGTGATGATTGATTGGACACTTCCATAGCTCACACCAAGTTCTGCCCCAATTTGCTTCACAGTGACTCGGCGATCCTGTTCGACAAGCTCACGAACACGAGCCATGTTGTCATTCGTCACACTGGTGCAAGGACGACGGAGGTGCACTTCATTTGCAACACGTTCACGGCTTTGCTGGAATTAATTACACCACACTTCACTCTTGCCCACGAGAGGGTACCATTCCCAAAGTGAGCCTGCAGTCTTCGGTAAATTTTGGCCGGTTTGACGTTTTTCTGTGTGAGGAACTTGATGATTATGCTTTGTGCAACAGACACTGGCACACTCTGCTCACTCATCGTGAGAGATACTAAACGAAGCATGCGACACGCCGGCTGTTATGGTTCCTGTATCATGACAGCCCCACCTACCAGCCGCACATGCCCAATCACACCCTGCTACCCATTCTGATGCTTAGCCAATCAAGGCTCGTTCATATTTCATTCACCCTCGTACCTTTAGGTGAATTTTAACAATGAGGATGAATGACAAATTGTTGAAATAGATGAAAGTACAAGCAGCAATATTAAACATCCACATGAACAAAAACAAATCTCTGCGCAAGTAGTGGCGCGAGTTGGCACCACCAATGGACACGAGAGAGGGAATGGGATTGTGTGGAGGGGAGGGAAAGCAACTGCAGTTACCAGCCTTTGCAGCAGCTTGTAATGCTTCGCTCTGCCCACTCGATTCCACACTTCCCTTCTCCGCTGCAATGCATGGTCTTGCGACAGAGAATAGAAATTTATGCAAAAAATGACTTGAACCCAGTTCTCTGGCATACAGTGACTAGAAGATACTGATCACATCATCAGATACATAGTAATAGATAATAGGTCCTGTCAACATCATCAGTGTTTCAAAGGCAACACAACCCATTGGTAGGGACATGAAGTTTTAGTTTTATTTTCCCCTAAATTTCGATGTTATTTTTTACTGCAATTTGGTGTTATTTTTCACAGTTTAGGGCAAAACTCGGTGTTATTAATTTAAAATTTGTGTTATTTTTTTTCGTGCATTTTTACTATACCTTCTATGCTTAATATTTTCTTTTTTTAGTTCTGGAAAATTGAGACAAATTTTAGTTTTAAAGACAAAAGAATATATTCAAGGCTTACCTTTGAGAGAAATGACCAAATTTCTTCCATTTGGAAAAATATTTCATCTCATCAGAAAGTAAATATGTAATGTTTATTGAATGATATCACCCAAATCTTTGAACAAAGTCATATACAACACATTTCCCTAACAATACTAAAAAATCTGCGACCTCAAAATACCGTTTTGTGTACACACGCGTACATGCCCATAACCCCTAAAGCCCTCCCCTGCAACACAACTATGAAACTTCCCTTCTATTCCCAAATTCTATTTCAGGTCTGCGCCAAACTACAATAAATGAAGCATGACAATCTCTTTTGAATCAAACTTTCACTAGCTAGACTTGAAACGACAGATATAATCGCACTTCAGGTAGTTCTTTATGAACAGAAGAATTGTTATCCCCAGTTTATATTGCATTATTCGCGGCGTTTTTCATGTTAAAGTGAAACATTCAGTGTTATTCTGAAAAATGGCAAAATTCGCGTTATTTCACGATTCCAAAACACTGAAAACTTGCCTCCTTTACCTACCCAAATACATTTTAAACACTTTATTTTTGCTTTCCTCAACTTTTTGGTGTTATTGTTAAAATGAAAACTTCACGTCCCTACCCATTGGGTATCACACTGAGGCAATTCCACACAGGTAAAACAGAAGAAGTGAAAAAAAATCAGGTGAAACCAGGGCTGCATAATATGACGGAGAACCAAGGTTCAAGTCCTGGTTGACCCTGCATTTTTTTTATTTTTTTGCTTATGAGCCCATGACAACATGGGAAACAAAGGAAATTCTTGCCAATAAGAAATCTAAAATGAATTTTACGTTTCTGCACAATAAATTATTTTGAAATGTACTGCTTACTTGTATGTCCAGATAGTGAGAGGGTGTGTGTCTGTTAGAAGAAACCACTGGCGTACATCAAACTTGGTGTTGTAAACCAACAATGGCCGTTCTGAAACAAAAGTGCAATTTTTTTTTTTTAAATCATGATGGTATTATCAGAAAATATCAGTTTCTACCCATTATCTTATGATTTACATAAAATGACAACTTAGACTTTCACAGAGCCCAAATTATCCTAGGGAGTGCAACGAACACAAAATTTCATGAACGAATGACAATTATTTTCAGTTTTTATTTGGGTTTTGGTTATTTTAGGTCACTTTACTACCTCTTGAGCTCATCTTGGCAGGTTTTGTAGAGATTAAGTGTCAGTCCCTTACTGGAACTCTGACGTATGAAATCATATACTGTCTTCTTCTTGGCCATTGCAGTGTACAAGGCTCATTCAATATATAATCAGAAATATGTTGTAAACGGACATATGTTACAAGCACCAAAAGAACTACACTACTATGTTTCAATATAGTCCACCCTAGTTCAATCCACCTATCCCAGCACTTGATAAGGACACTGATTCCACAGGAAAAAATTCTTTTGGACGCGTGCGTAACCACTCATGCATCGCTGACTGGACTTTGCCATCATTCTGGAACCTCGATCCACTTAGTGCATCTTTCAGTGAGCCAAAGGTGTGGAAATCAGAAGGTGCGAGATCAGGCAAATATGGAGGGTGGGGTAAGCACTCAAACTTTAGGTTCTTGATGGTAGACAATGTGACATTGGCAGTTTGTGGTCTCGCATTGTCATGGAGCAAAAGCACACCAGTGGGCACCAGACCACATTGTCTCTGCAGAATGGCTGGTTTCAGTTTTTCACGCAAAAGGTTGGAGTAGGTGGTACTGTTTACATTATGACCTCTTGTAATGTTGTAATATTACCTCTAGTAATGTTCAGGAATTGGCCTCTTGTGATCCCAAAACATATTAACATGACCTTTCTGGCACTCTGTTGAGCACACACCTTCTTCGATCTGGGAGACGAAGGATGTCGCCATTCTATTTTTGTCTTCTCAACCCACTTGTACACTTGTGATCGACTCATACAGTTGTCACCATACTGAACTGTCATGTGGAGATGAATTTTTATCGGTTTCACACCTTCACTCAACAAAAATCTCACGACACTTCGCTGTTCCAGCTTGGAGCACTCTTGTAAGGGTGCCGCCATCTTGTGTAACTGTTTCCCAGCATCCCGTGCACGAGGCAGGTGTGCCAGCCCCAGCTGTGAATAGCTTACAGATGCCTTCACAAAATAACAAACATATAACCATCACGGTTGAATTTTAGATTTTTAATACTACTTTTACAGTTATTTATTGAATGCACCTTGTAGTTCCCATATTTGCTTGATGTCGTTCTTGCCACTGTTGCAGTAATAGGCCATGTTAATTGGTTTATACACTGAATCTTGCAGGGGGGATTCCTGATTGGCCAATGTTTGTTTCCTGCAATTCACCCATAATCTGTACCAGCAGGATGCTGCTCAACTTTCCTTTTCCGTTCTAATTCACTGTCCATATCATTTGCATTGTCACCCATCCATGTGCTGTCTGAAGGGGACTCTGCTTGACTTTCTTCGGCTTCTTTCTTTGTGCAAGGCTTATGCATCACTGGTTTTCTTGCTGTCTTTATGTTGTCCTATGAGATTTACTAGCTGGGAAGTTTGTATATGTTCCTTCCAGGATCACATTGTCCAAGTTAAGCAATTGTTGGATTCACATGATGCAGCTGGGCTGCCCAGAACTTAATCTTCTTCCTTTGCATAAAATGGTGGAGTCTCCTGATTTGTCCCATCATAGATCTCCACATTTGGTGTGATGCAGATTACATTTGGAACTGGTTCTGACATTTACCTGATTCCTGTATGTTATTATTTAGTAGATATAAGGTGCATTTTTTGCATGACAAAAATAAAAATGTTAATAGAAACGATTAGGATTGAGCCAATACCACTTTGAACAGATACCTATGCTGATATATACTTATCAATTTCCACCAATGCTTAAAAAATTGTAACAATTAGAAGTTGTTCAAAATATTGATTCATATTAGTGTGTGAGTATTGCATTCCAATCACATGCTTCAATTTACAAAGAGTTTTGCTTTAAAATATTCAAGAATTACAACATTATGTAATCACAAAATCCATTTTTTTTCACAATACTAGTGAAAAATATATGGAATATTCAAATTTTGCATAATTTCCAAGATAACCAAACTCCACAAAAGTGTTGTGTGGCATTTTGTGGACCCCATGGAAGATCAAGATTTCAGAAAAGTATCTGCCATTATTAGTAAATAAATTTTAAAAAAAACTTTCTGAATCCGATGCCAATACATGTGCATCATTTAATGGATCAGTTCTAATAAAATTCCATTTGATCATAAATATGTTGGGAGATTTCACTCGGATACAGAATCAGCTATGGTTTGAGATTAATTTGAAAACATTACAATAAAACAAATCTTCAAAACCACATTCTTAGGTTATTCTTATACAATATTGGTACATCACTGTATTGTGTTTAACAGTTATAACAATCTATGACCAAACTTTTCGGAATAAGATTTTAAGTATCAGAACTAATGCCAATATTATGGATTTTTTTACAGATTTTTATAGTATTCATTTTGGCCAATATTCATATATCAGAAATGAGCTTCTCATATCGTTAAATAAGTGTATCTATCAATCAAGCAGCAGTATTGGGTCGAATTAATCTTGGCTCACCTCTGTTCAGAATTTTTTTTAAATACAATTTTACAGTGGATTTAATTTTATGATGATTTTCTTATTCCGCACCATATTCAAGCTCTGGAAACAAATGGGTGGCACAAACTCTAGAGAAAAACAAATTTTGAATTTATACAAATTGTCTGAGGTTTTCATCTTATTTAATGGGTTTCCCCATGTGCTTTGTTTATCACATGGACATCTGAAATGGAATTTGATTTTATGAAAAATCTGCACGTCATATCCATAAAAAAAATTACATTCTATTGCCCCATTTCAACACATGAAACACTTTGGTATGTTGAATCTTCCTTGAATAGTATGATTATTTCATTCCCCCACATTTTATGACTTATTACACTTAATATGGTAGTTCTTATTATGTATGTATTACTTACAATGAAAAAAAAAATGTTTAATTTATACTAGTTACAAGCAAGTAAACATATCTTTTTATATAAAGTTTTGGAAGAATCCACTGTAACTCCAACACTGATAAACTACAAATATATTTCTGATGTAGGGAGCATGTGTTCTAAAACGTTACATCAACAAATGTGTTTACATGCATGCAACAACCACAAATTAAAAGAACCAAAAATCTTATTAGTAGTAACAATGTCCAAATACAAAATTTTATCAGGTATCCTAAGAGATTTTTTTTTACTTTACTGAAAAGAAAAATGTTATTACCCCAGGTCTCTATAAGTTACAGCAGCTAAGATAATCAAATTTCCAAAAAGCTATGAAGTAGCAAAAACTGACTCATATGATAGAAGAAAAGTGACTGCACCCACTCATAAATACAGAGCATTCCCTGACATTCGCTATGAGACTCGGCAGCAAGCGGCCTAGCGTCAGCGCTTTTGTTTCTCAGTGAATGGGGTCCGCGACAGTCACACGCTACAGTCTGTTTTTCCACTCTCTCTGTCTTCACTCTCTTTCCCTTTCTGTTGACATTGAAGACTGATGCCAGTATAATCCTCCCTCGGAAGTTGCGTTGTGTCGTGTCCGTGTGTTGAAGATTGTGGCTTAATATGGCACCACAAAAGTTTACATTACAACAAAGGATTTATTTTGTGGAGTGTTACTTCGGAAAGAGGAATTGTGGAGAAGTGCGACGATGTTTTGCAACAAAATTTGCTGGTGTTCCCGTTCCACATAGGACCACTATATTAAACCTCATAAAAAAGTTTAGAGTAACAGGGTCAGTTCTGAATAAAAGTGGAAAGAAAAACCAACGTGAACTTACTGAGGAAAAACTCGATGAGATAGAACAAAAGTTAGAACAGTCTCCTCGGAAATCTATCCGCCACCTCTCACAAGAAACGGGTGTTTCAAAAACCCTCTAGGTCCCCCGATTTGTCAGCCTGCGAATTTTATTTATGGGGAAATCTAAAAAATAAAGTATACAAAGACAATCCGCACACCAACTGTGAGTTAAAAGAGAGTATTGTACGAGAAATCGGGAGAATTACAGTAGACGAACTTTCACATGTAAATGCCAATTTCCTTCGGAGATGCCAGGAATGTGTTGCAGCAGAGGGACATCATTTTGAACACCTTCTGTAGTCAAGGTTACTACACAATATGAAAACTGTAATTTTAATAGCCGACTCTACCGACTGTCATGGACCCCGTTTGCCGGGAAAGACAAGCGCTATTGCCGGGCCGCTTGCCGCCGAGTCTCATAGCGAATGTCAGGGAATGCTCTGTAGAAACTACTAGAAATTAATATAGATGTATTTCAAACCATGCACATATCAGAGTAACACAGAAGAAACTGGAATTTATAAAAATAGTCGAGCAACATTTTTCTCTTTAACTGGACCACTTTGTATGGAATGACCCCATTAATTAAGTTGCTCCTACCTATATATTTCTGAACTACAAATCCTTGTTTTGGAAGTTGTGAACAATTAATAAGAATGTCCTCCAGTTTTGAATACAGGTGAATCCCACGTCCTTGGGTGCTGGCGTGAGGTTTCACTATCCAAATACTGAGCACCCCATCGATATTCCACTGGGTCCAGAAAGGCTTGGATTTATCCAGAATCACCTGAATGGCTTGTATGTGTTCCTGAAATAAGATGTAATATACAATCTATTCCAGACAAGGTAAAACAGGCTGCATCACACTTGATTTATATCATGTTTATATTATGTGCAGGGGAACTGAGTATCCAGGCACCCGAACCAAGTGTCTCCCACAAAAAAAAAGTTATATAAAAAAAGTTTATAGTTACACGATAATTATACTAAATTAAATAAATACTAATGAAAATATATGAATTAATTAATGAATATTATATTGTTATAATTACACAAATAGGTTAAAAGACAGTACAAGATAAGATATATATATATGAGGGTCATCCAGAAAATAAAGACCGTTTGGTTATACAAAATTAAAAAAACAATATTTATTGGAAAAAAACAATTCTGTTACATACCTGAAGTTTCCTTCACTTCTCTACATAATCACCTCCTACATTTAAACATTTGTTGTATCTGGGCACGAACTTCAGAATTCCCATGTTATACTCTTCTGCCACCAGTTCATTAAGCCAGGTGGTCACTGCATTCTCCAACTCTTCATCACTTCCAAAACGTTTACCGCCCAGAAACTCTTTCAGCTTAGGGAAAAGGTGGAAATCGCTTGGAGGAAGGTCCAGACTATAGGGTGGATGATCAAAAATTACCCCTCCCAATTGATCCAGCAATTCTTGAGTTGCACCAGCAGTGTGAGGGTGGGCATTGTCGTGCAGAAGCACAATTCCTCCAGAAAGCATTCCTCGCCTCCTGTTTTGGATGGCTCGCCGTACTTTTCTTAGAGTCTCACAATAACGATTTGCATTGATCATAGTGCTTTTTGAAGGAAATGCTCGAGCAGTCTTTTGTTTGAATGCAGTGACCACCTGGCTTAATGAACTGGTGGCAGAAGATTATAACATGGGAATTCTGAAGCTCGTGCCCAGATACGACAAATGTTTAAATGTAGGAGGTGATTATGTAGAGAAGTGAAGGAAGCTTCAGGTATGTAACAGATTTTTTTTTCCAATAAATATTGTGTTTTTCCTTTTGAATAACCAAACAGTCTTTATTTTCTGGATGACCCTCGTACTATATACGTATAACAGCATGTATTCATTAATTTACCTGTAGTTAAAACCGGTATAATTTGCATAAAAACAAGTGCCTTAGCAAAGAAATTAATGTCAAATAGTTGAGGAATTGAATATTTATTCAATTACAAAAAAGGTTGTTAGATCGAGTTGGCAAAAAGTAAAGTTGCAGATTAAAATTTTATGCATATATCATCAATAGTAGTGTGCAAGCATAAATCTTTAGTATTGTCCTTCAAAAGTCGTATGATCCCAATATAATCCTTGCCTTTTAATAAGTTTAGAGGAAATTAATAAGCTCGGTTATACAAGAAATGATAAACAAGTATATTTTCATTATTTCATTTTAGTACTTGGTAAATCTTTTAGGGATGAGTCCAGACTGTTCATAACAGTTGATAACAAAAAATATGAACATGCATTAATATAGCCCCTTACTCAATGTATCCCTAAGCTGTAACCTAGCAAAGCAATAATAACAACCCCATAATACATTAGAACTCAGTCTCACCAAATTGAAGTGTTTTTTTTTCTAATTCAAAGTCCTAATAAATCATTGAATTGAATTGAAGTTTTAAGTCCACTTTATGCACAGATAGGCTAATCGGGAATAGGCCTACAGTTTAAAGTGGGATCTGATCCACTGTGCAATGTGCCTCCACTGGGTATTGAACCCGGAACCCCTTGATTACAGGGCGATGACATTACCACTACACCATCAGGGAGACCATCATAATAATTCATCTTGCAGATTTCATTCTGAAGTCTGAGAAAAATAATATTCATGCTGTCTTCATGAGTGGAAATAAACGATACAGGCACATTTGGTGGAAAGCTTAAAAGGATAGAGATACAATTAATATATATATAAGGGTAGTGCAAATGAAATATAAACTGGGGTGTAGACGTTAACACTGTTCATATGCAAGAAAATACACAATATCACAAAGATAGTGTACTGGTATTACTTCGACAGAGGCTACAGATAAGCAGACCCACTATTCAGGTAACTGTCCCAACGCTGAACAAGTTTCTGGATACAGTCTGCAAAGAAGGATGCTGGTTTCATGTTGAACCACTCTTCCATAGCATGTTGAATCGCTTGATTGGAGACAACTTGCTTACCTTTCAGAGTCTTCTTCAGCGGACCAAAGATGTGAAAGTCACTAGGGGAAAGATCTGGGATGTACGGTGGGTGTTTCATAACATCCCACCGAAAATGGTGCAGAGTGTCCATTGTTGCATTGACAGTGTGTGGGCGTATGTTATCATGGAGCATGCTCACACCTCATGACAGTTTTCCTGGCCGTTTATTTTTGATGGCCCTTTGGAGTTTCTGTAAGGTGCCACAATAATGTGTGCATCTTTTCAAACATGCATCCGTGTACACGACTTGCTTTCACCGAAAGATTTCACTCGTAGACATGAACTTCTTTGGACATGAATTGAATGACACCCCATTGTACATTCTTGGATGTATCCATTAAACATGCCTTGTACTTTCACTTCCTCCTCTACTCAGCAGATTTATGCAACAGACTGTTCATGTTATGTTCTGATACTATGAACCACCAAGCCCTATAGTGCTACCACAATATAGCTTCCCTGTCAAATACTTGCAGTGTTGTCAGCTCTGTCTATGTTTCACTTGAACAACCCTTATCTCTATCTCTATATACTAGGGTTCATGGGCGTCCTGAAGGGGGGCAAGGGGGGGGGCACGGCCCCCCTGGAAAATGAATCTCTATTAAAAATTATATAATTCAGACATAATTTCATTTCAATCACAGTAATGTATGTAAATTATTATAAATTCGTTGATGAAACATGATAATTTCAGACTGAAACAGTGTTTTTTGAGGGTACATCACTATTTTTGAGGAAAATATGTGTCCTTTGCCCCCCCTGGAAAAAAATTACCTTGCTCGCCCCTCCCTCAAAAAAATCCTGCGGACGTCCATGCTAGGGTTATTTTTTAAGTAAGGTCCGTTTTGCAATAAAAACGAAGTAAGTACATGTTTTTTTTTAAAAAAACATTTATTTTCTGAATTTACATACACTTCTCTATTTTTCTACATAATTTCCTTGCTGGTTTAAACATTTATCATAACGAACTACGAGTTTTTGGATACCCTCCTCATAGAACTCTGCCGCCTGTGATGATAGCCAGTTACTCACAGTCGTTTTCACTTCTTCATCAGCGCCTAAATACTTGCCACCCAGGAAGGTCTTCAGAAGGCGAAGGAGGTGGTAGTCGCTAGGTGCAAGGTCTGGACTGTATGGCAGATGATCGAATACCTCCCAGCCAAAAGATTTGATCAGATCTTGAGTGTGAACCGCAGCTTGTGGCCTTGCATTGTCATGAACTGACACTGGCTGACAGCATTCCACACCGTTTGTTCTGGATTGCTCGACGAAGTTTCCTTAGGGTCTTACAGTAGGAAGTTGAGTTAATTGTTGTTCCTTGAGGCAAAAAGTCTACTAAGAAAACACCCTGCCTGTCCCAAAACACAATTGCCGTGATCTTGCTCTTTGAAAGTGTCTGTTTTGCTTTCACTTTGACCAGCGATGATGTGTGTCGTCACTCCATCGATTATTGTTTTGACTCAGGAGTCACGTGGGACACCCATGTCTCATCTGCTCTGACGATATGATTCAAAAACTAATCACCTTCCTCGTTGTAGAGGGTCAAAAATGTTAAAGCAGTTGCCAATCTTTTCTTTTTGTGTTCCTCACTCAGTAGTTTAGGAACCCATCGAGAGCACAATTTCTTGAACTGTAAGTTCTCAGACACAATTTTAAACAAAACTGACCTTGAAATTTGTGGGAATTCTGATGATAACTTGGAAATTGTGAATCTCCTGTCTGCGTGAATGTGGGTGTCAACTGCCTGCACCAACTCGTCAGTGATTACAGATGCCCGACCAGCGTGCGATTCGTCATGGATGTTTTCCCGACCTTCCTTGAACAATCTCACCCAGTTTTGCACTTTACTGTCACTCATTGCATGTCTCCATAAACTTCACATATCTGGCGATGAATATCCACAGGTTTCATGTTTCTTGCTGTTAAGAATCAGATGACTGACCGTATTTCACAGTTGGTGGAGTGCTCAATTTTCTTAAACATTTTAACGAAGCATACAGACTGACGTCGTGAATGCAAATGGTGCCGATGCTGCTCAACGAATGCCGGGAGCCTGCATGTTCACTCATTCCCACACACACGCACCTACACAATTTCAAATAGTATTCAAACAGACCTTGCGCCTATCGACTACTATTAACTGGCTATCATCATAGGCGGCAGACTTCTATCCAAAAACTCATAGTTCGTTACGATAAATGTTTAAACTGGCAAGGAAATTATGTAGTAAAATAGAGAAGTGTATGTAAATTCAGAAAATAAATGGCTTTTTGAAAAACATTTACTTACATTTATTGCAAAACGGACCTTACTTAAACATTAACCCACGTATATAAAAATGGATGTACATATATGTATGTATGTATGTGTGTTTGTTCCAGCATAACTCTCGAATGCCTGGAGCAATTTCAACCAAACTTGGAACACGTATTACTTGCAATCTCAAAAGAAATACTGTAGGGGTAAGACACCCCTGGCACCCATAGGGGTGGGGTGGGAGGGGGTGACATGTAAAAATAATAAAAAACTACCAATATTAGTGTGAAATCCATATTTTTCGGGGTCACTAAGATGAATAGTGACACTGCTAATGTCGTTCCACTTCAAGTTCATCACTTATCGGGATGGGGGTGAGAGGGGGTGAAAATTAAAATGTCAAAAATGACCAAGATTACTGTCGAATCTATAGTTTTTGGGACTCGCTAAGTTAATTGGTGACATTCACGATGACCAAACTTGGTACACACATGACTTATAATCTGTAAACAAATACTGTGGTGGCAAGACACCCCTCGCACCACTACGGGTGGGGGTGGGAAGGGGCTGACATGTAAAAATAATCGAAAACAACTGATATTAGTGTGGAATCTATAGTTTTCGGGGTCGCTAAGATGAATAGTGACACTCCTAAAACCATTCAACTCCAAGACACCTCTAGAGGTGGAGGTGACATGTAAAACGACCGATATTAGTGTGGAATCCATAGTTTTCGGGGTCACTAAAATTAATAGTCACTCCCAATGCCGTTCAATTTATTTATTCTTCCGATTGGAGGTGGAACTAAAAATGTTGTTCATAGATTGTTGTTAAATTTATATTATAGTGAATTTGTAAAAGATATTACTTTATAATTTGTATACTGTACTTATACTTTTAAATACCTGTAAATAAAATTTGTTACATTTTACACTATAGTTAGAATTCATTAAACACCGGGACAACGCCGGGTAATCAGCTAGTATATTATAAAGGTTACAACACAGGCATAAACAGCCCAAAACACATTACAAGTGGTATCATTTCACAAATATTTTGTTTGTTTTTCAGACCTAATGGTGCAATACCTACCAATTAGTTAGTTGAACAATATCCAAAACAGGAAAGACTGTAAACAAAGACATGTTACCTCAGAGTTGTCAATTATTACATTTTTCTGTGTGCTAAAAATCCTAATTTTCTCTTCTTACATGTACCAGTTAAAAGAATCACACTAGCTTTGAAATATGTAATCAGTTGATACTGTAAGTTTGTCAAATTTTGAAATTTTGATACGTCTATTCGTAGAATATAATTGCTGTAAAAGTGTCCAGAGATATGCAACTAGTGTTACTGCAGGTAACAGCAAAATGTGAAGAATTAAAAAGTTATTCAAATGAAAAAGCAACATTCTTAAATACGTTAACAAACAGCGTTCCCGTCCAACTATATTGCAGAGGGAATTTTTTCTGCAGCCAACAGAAGTGAAGAGGGAAGCCGGTTCAACTACCCTGGAGAGGTAACAGGAGGAGAGGGTGCCAATGCAAGGCAAGACTGTGGGTTATTTTGCTATACTCCAAAGCCAAGGCTGTATTTAACTACAACTGAGACCGGTTAGGTAATAGACAAAAAGATAGTTCCTTGGTGTGAATCGTGGTGTGGACAAACCTTGTACCAAAGAATTAAGTTGGCAACAGTAGTACGTACAGCTGGACTTCCCTTCTAAAATTTGACTGTCACTGGGGGAGTGAAATTCTGTCATCTGCTCACCCCAACAAACTTCAAACTAACCCGAGAAATTTGTGTTTTTTCTTCTTCTCCTTTCCACCTCAATTGCAAAGAGAAATAGAGATGAAGAATTAATAAGGTTCGACCACAATTCATTGGATTTTCGCGATAACTGTCTCATAACAGGTAGTTCTTTCTAGGACTATAAAACGTCTAAATCACTGAGCAGATTGAAAAAAGAAACAAAAACATACTGAACAAAAATCTAGATTGAAGGCATGTTTGTGTGTGTGTGGGGGGGGGGTTGAGATAAAGTAAAGTGCTCCCCTGTGCTTAGCACCATGTCATGAAGGCATATAGGGGGTGTGGATGATGATCCGGTCATGAGTGGGGGTGATGTGATCAGCATCATGCCCCTGACTGCCTTTACCCCCCAGGGTTTCCCCCAGGTACCCATGTCATTGGGTGCTGGGTGGGCGCCGGGGCCGCTTCCAAAGTTAGAAAAGTTCCCGGATTTGAACCGGCCGGGGATCGAACCCGGGACCTTGAGCATGGTGGTCAGATGCGTTACCGACTGAGCCACCATGGCTACTTGAGATGATAATGGATAATTTCTAGCAGGCATAATTGCCGTACTGATGGCCGATAACACAAGTCACGTCACACCACTGCCACTGGGTGTATGTAAATCAAACAATGAGGAGACAGATTAATTCAAATGCTGTGCACAATGTAAATTTGCAATTGTTCATTGCACATACATGTGGCTGTAATCCAGGAAGTCAAAATTATTCTAAACGAAAGTGTGAAATAAACACACAAATCTTGTGTTGCAGAACTGTTTTCTTGGTAGGAGCTAAAATATCTTAAATGTTTACCTCCGGCTTCTCGACTGCACAAACTTCCACTCCTTCATGAACAGCTAAATTATAATTCATAAGAAAAGTGGACCACTGCTCCTCTGGTACTTCTTGAACAGAACTTCCATCCAAATCCTCATTTCGTGCCGAACGCAGAAATTTATGAGCTTGCTTAAAAGCAAATTCTATAGTCTCCCATGGCACCTATTAATAAAAAATAAAGTGTCAACAGTTCATAACATTATGTAGAAGATAAAACACAAGGCATATTATTGAAATATTTTCAAGGAATTTCATTATAATGCAACTTTGTACATTACATGAACATTTATTTAGAAAAGCATGAGTGATCACATTCAGAAACTAAAATCTGTGTTACTCTGGCACTGCATCTTGAGGCATATACCAAATGATACAATTGGGTAACATATTACTATGCTAAATTCAATAAACACTTGCAATAGGGGTAAAAATATATAGAGGGAAAGATACATGAGCATCACCAGAAGTTGGATAGCCATTGATATAAAATTGAATGTTATTATAATAATTATTATTAAAATTAGGGCTGAACCTATACTGATACCGATGTATTGGTATTGGCCAATACCAACAGTATCGGTAGAAATTTTTCCACCAATACCAGCCGATACCATTGATTTTGAGTCACTAGAAGCGTGACCAAAACAAACATTTTCTTTTTCAAGGGTTCGTTCACCTTTTCCAACTTACCTTTGACTTTGAAGAAAAATGAAAAATAGGTATTTGTACATTTGTTAATTGAACGTGGACTCAAGTTGCATGAACAGCAAGTACGTAACAAAGATCCATACCCAGATAAGACTCGTGGTCAAATATCTTGCAAATCAAGGGTAACGTGAAATTATCCTCATTGGAGTTACTTCGAAGTCTATCAGGCTTTGTTCCTAGAGATGCGTTCTCGTGTAACAATAATCCCAATGAGGTCCCAGTAGCCAACAATGTACATGGTGTATTGTGGACATATCTCTCTTTAGATAGCTCCCACAGTCAAAACAGTCATGTCATCGCCCATGTGAATGGTGGACGTGTCTAAGACATAGTACATAGCATATTCAAATTCCAATACATGGGCTAATCCCTCTTCTCCTTTCCACCTTTAGACTTTTGTTTGTCCCGACCTAGATAACTTGGTTTCAATAGGCATGTTTCGGTACAGGGAACACGGAAAGGGAACAATTTTCCATGCAACAGTTGATGGCACTTACTTTCTTGAAAGTCTAGTGATGGGTTTGGATTTCTTTCCACGCCAAGGGAAGGATAGAATAGACCTATGCATTTACTTTTTTTTTTAGAAATCATTTGCCGAAAGTATATATGTCGGAAGCAAAGTCACGTTTGAATATCATTGTACTGAAGTCAATAGAAGCAAGAGACTGGTAAGTTTTCATTCTCTCCTTACATTATGTCTAATCTTTTTTATTCTCCTTGTTAAAGGCCAAAAAATAGACAAGGTAGGTTTTACATTACAGTTTTACTGTTAGATTTAGATGTCGTATCCATGGCTGGTAAATCGCCAATTATTCTTGTGTCCACGGATGATTTAATGCTAGTTTGGGAAGAGATATCCCTTAGTTGTAGAAGAGGATGAAGAGGCATGATTTCATTTTTCAACATTTGGGTGGGGGCAACATGATCGCCTCGATCTTAGCGTCTCATAATATTTCTCTCATATTTGAAACATCTGATCGTTTGTCACTGATCTATAGAAATCTGTAAAGTTGAGATTTATTGTTGCAAGGGGTGCAAAGGGGACAATTGCCTTTCCTAATACTCTTACTTAGAAATTTAGTGTAGAGAAATCTTATTACCATTATTAAACAATATTATTCTCTTCAAAAAATAAAGTATTTTCAAGCCGACGAAAGTTCCAAGCAAATACGGTGGGTTATTTGCTATGTAATTGGATTATCTCACTTCGTTCTCCAGCAAATTATTTATTGTTAAGACTCATGCATTTTATTTGTTTAGCCTAGTTGTGCTGGCAGAATAAATTGGTCACACATTGTAAGTGAATAAATTATGTGTAGTAGTTTTGATTCTGCTGTACAAGATCATCTTTATATGTAGTTTGAACCACAGGAAAGGAAAATAAAGGGGGAGGGGAACAGAGGCCATGGAGGCTGAAATTCTTCTAATAAAGTGATTTTCAGCAGGTTCGGACACACACTATGCACAACATGTTCCATACCCATCAATACAATAGAACAGTGAGATGTAATGGGGGGCTTTTCTTTCTCTGACTGAGGCTTTTGGCCCCCTTAAGCAGAGGGTCTGCACACGCCTTTGACCTCTGATAAAGGGGTAACAATATGCGAACTCTGAACAAAAATGTATCCGTCTGCTCAAGGTCTAGGGTTTGTTTTTGTGATGAAATAATGGAAAGGAATATGACAAGTTGGGCAGACGGCAGAGATTATATGCACCCAGTGAATTTGAGATACAAAATATCACTCACGAACCGATCACACAACACTTACCGTTCCAGTTGGAGTGAACTTGCTATCTTCTTGCTCAAACAACCACTTCAGAAGACTGAAGCAAGCAGTCAGACGGTAGTTATGAATGAAAGCATTGACTTCATTATCTTGAGTGTTCAAGTTGAAACATCTTGGGAAGAAAGTATCGACATTCCCAGAATCATGAAACCAGTGTGCACGTTGCAAGACTCTATTCAACCCAGACTGCAAATGTACAAAAATGTGTCATGAAGGTAGCACTATAGGCCAGAGGCAATACTGATTCTGATGTATTGGAAAGTATAGGTGCAAATTTAATCACCAATACTGACCAATACGTTTCAAGAGTTTCAATATCCTGTGGAGTTTGTATAAACACAGTGCAATGTTTTCGCAGATCTAAATAGTATCCTGAAAATTATATAATATGTACAATTTTAATTTTTTTGCAATAACATTGTGGGGAGAAATATGTTTTTTGATTAACTGATTATTTCATTAATATTTTAACAAAAAAAAAAAATCTGGGAGCTTGATATGATATAGTTCCAATTAAAAACTATATTTTAAAACTTACAGTGTTCTGCACCATTTATATTTATTTCAAGTTTCTAAGTATCCTTTTTTATTTTTTTAAGTATCGCCATCAGTATCTGTGGGAATTGATTAGAATATCAACTTTGGTATCAGTATTGGGTTGAAAAAGTAGTAGCTCAGTCCTATACCACTTCTATGAAGATATGCAATAATTCAGTATATTACAGACCATGTGTCCACCCTGGGACTGAGCGAGTTAAGTGATCAACTTTCGATTTTGCCACAAAAGTTCCTGGGTTTGAGTTGCAGCTTGGGCATGGGTATTCTTTATGAGTGCCTCTGCATCAATTTCGTCTTATCATCAATTCTCTGACATATTCATTTCTCCACACAATACTGGTGAAAAGTTAATGAAAATTATGCATTTTGTATTCTTTCAAGAATATTTAACTATGGAAAAGTGTTGTATGGCATTTTATTGACCCTGAGAGGCACCAGAATCAGTAATTAAATTCAAGCTGATACTGTGTGACACTGACAATAACACAAAGGTTTTAGTACCTGCTCAGTTCTAGTAAATTTCTAAATTCATAGTTTCTACTTGAGATATTTTCATAAGCAAAATAAAAACAACTTTTGTTGTAAGGTCAAAAAGAAAACAATGTGAGAGACAACTTACAATATACATATACATACATACATTGGTGCAGTAGCAGCTTCTGCCTATTTGCACATTCGCATGTGCACACCCAAATAAATCTGTAATGCTATTTATTTTTATTATACTTATCTAATTTTATTATACACTATCTAATTCAAAACATCAAATGTTCCCACACCCCATCACCAGCCATGCTTGAATTGTGACCAGTCAACATGTGAATTGTGATTTGGTAGTAACACGGGTTTTAACAGTTTTTATATGAGTTTTAAGGGATTTTAAAATGTGGGTATAGTCCTGTTTTAGTCATTTGTTATCCTAGCATTCAACCTTTCCACGTAAAAACCTATATCCTTTCTAAATGACGAAGCTTTGTGGATTTCCTTTGCTGTTTGAATACATAATTCTGCCATATAAAAGTATAATGTAAAATAAGAACTTTTGTTTTTTAATAGCTTAAATTACTTAATTTGCTCAGCGTTTCTATGTTCTAATTTCAAGAGCTAAGAATGCAATAAAATGTGTGTTACAAAAAATAATCAGTAACAATTTTATAACAATTAATGTAGAGTGAGATGCATAAATATTACCAAGCAAATTGTCCATCACCATGTTTGTTATACCCAATGAGAGTTGAAGAATTTGAAAAAAAAAACACCAAAGAAACTGCTGAAACAGCATACATAAAAATCCATTCATGAAAAAATGTAGGATGCAAGAGAAAAAATAATGAAAATAGTTATGGACAATTTGCCAAGCAATACTTATGCATCTCACTGTAAATGATTTTGAAAGCAACCAGCAAAGGAAATTAAAGAATTTAAGGCAATAAAGAAACAAAAGCTCTTATTTATAGTATTATTAGTAAATTTTACATCTAAGACAATTCCCATCAAAACAAATGAAGATCTATAAATTTTATATATCAGCACTTAATGAGTATTGGTCCATTCCTATTTTGCATTTATTCCAATAATTTGCAATCAATCTGCTTGACTTCATAATCTAATGTTAAATGTTTTGAAATAAAAATATACCTACCTTAGTTGCGAAGCATGATGATGGATACCGGCTGATCAGCTGAAATTTATCAGAACTAATCCATTGTCGAGGATCTTTCATTGTCCATATCAGATCAGGATATACATGATATGCCAGATGTGACATCACTAGATTCTCTAGTTGATCCTTGTTTTGCGCTTGACTATAGAATATATCTAAAAATATAAAATCAAATCATAACAGAAAACATGATATGATCCATATGTTGGTGACGTCATCACTTTAAAATATGTCACCGATAAATTTTTGTGAAAGAAAGCGTAATTTTTGTATTATTATATGTAAATTGCACCTTGTTTGTAATGTATATCATTTGTTTAATATTTATTGTATTTTATGCTCGATTATGAGTGATTCAATGTATCTTCATATTTGAGATAGAGCACTGTGTGAATTTGTATCTCTAAACTTGTGTAGATGTCAGTTGGGAGCATCTTTTTGTAAATAGTGAGTGATTCATCTGTACTTGATCTGTGATCTTGAAAGAGTATAAAAGCGAGGATATCACATAAGAAATGACACACATTGGTAGTTCAGGGTGCAAGCTAGGCCTGTGAGATCATAGATATGCCGATGGCCATACATTGATGCTATGCACAATACTACAACAACCATTCTACGCTAAGAAATAAAGCTAGCCTCAGGATTAATTTTGAATAAATGGCTAAGAGCAAACGTTAGCTCAGTTATTATTGCATATCTCTTGGTGTGGTAGTTTGGGTTGCAAGCTAAGCCTGTGTGATCATAGGCATGCCGATAGCCACGCATTGAGGTTATGCATTTTAGTTAAGTCAAGACATCGTCAAAGCAAAATCCTCACCTTCGTACTAAGCCTGTTTGCATTATAATTGCAATAAATAGAATAAATCCTTTCATTTTTGTCTACTGCAATAATGTGGATTTATTCCTCTGTGCTGTGAAGCATTGTCTTTGCCTAACACTATCCCTGTACCTGAGAGGAGTACTTCACCGAGTCTCGTCGCTGAGTAATACTGAGTTATTAATAATACGATTAATATAACGACATAATACCAATAATCTAATAATAATTGAAACATCTTGTGCTTTCACCTTGAACGTACATATCAAACATGCATATTGTAAAAACTAGGACTGAGTAAATACCACATTGAACCAACACCCATATCAATATCGATTTTCTTACTGATGAACTGATACCAATGCTTGAAAATTGTAACAATTAAAGGTTGTTCAAAAATATTGATTAATATTAGTTGGTGATTATTCCACTCCAATTATGAACATCAATTCACCACAGTTTTGCTTTAAAGTATTGAAAAATTACATCAGAATAGAAAAAAGTACCTGTCATCTAATCACAAAATACATTTATTTTATGCAATATTGGTACAAAATAAATGGAAACTTAGAATTTTGCATATAACTTCTAGGATAATTAGACTTTAATAGTGTCACATGGAATTTATGTGGACCTCACGAGTGATCAAAGCACCAGAAAAGTATCAGCCAGTACAGTTAAGTAAAATCCAACTGCTACCTTTCGATAGTGACACCACTGGCATCAGCCGATACTCATACAGTAGCATGAGCATCGGCTCAGGTGTAGTAAAAATAAATATGCCAATCTTTTTACTGTGCCCTTATATTCTTTATTGAAAAGTTAATTAATATTTGAGACTCAACGCATGATTAAACCTGAGATTTCAGCATTCCATGCCAATGCTATATCAAGCCAAACTCTAGCTACACCCCAAATATCTGGACATAGTATCTTCAGATTAATTGATTGATTGATTTGCTTTATTTCGACTCTCTGGACTGGTAAACAGCCTGAACGAAGATTGTGGTTTTATGGTCATTTTCTTGTGATGCTTTCAAATCTCCTACAGCTTACCCCTGGCTTGTACGTATGAATAGCCGTTTCTATACTCTGATCCAATATAAAATTGGAAATATTTTGTGAATAATCTGAAGGATTTCTTCCTCTCAGGCTCTAATGTACTTTCCCTTAGAAAAGAAACTGTATATTTGGGCATTTAAGTTATTAAGTTATGGCCTTATGTTGACAAGAAAAATAAAAAAGGGCAGAATTGATTACTCAAACACTGGAAATATTTCATTAGGGAATTATTTTCGAAACAGGACTGGACCAACAGTTTTAAGTGAAAAAAAAAAAACTGCACGATGTGCCTCCAATGGGAACGGAACCTGGAATCTCTTGATTACAAAGCAACAGTGTTATTATACTATCATAGAGGTCCTTAAAATTGACAATTCTACCCACAATC
Organism: Lepisma saccharinum; assembly: GCF_977018435.1. NCBI lineage: Eukaryota > Metazoa > Arthropoda > Insecta > Zygentoma > Lepismatidae > Lepisma > Lepisma saccharinum. The sequence goes on from NC_139233.1 coordinate 72,679,242, forward strand.
TCATACTGACAGCCTGTATCTGTATATCGAAGCAGCAAATTTGTTCCTGTGCTTACTCAACATATTACCTAAATAAAGTAAAGAAAACCATAAACTACTTAATAGTATGAGAAGTTATTTTTCAGTCACCTCTTACACAACATAAGGCACGGGAACAATCATGAACTCCATCTTGTCCATTGGTATTTGGCTGCAAAGAAACAGAAATTATTTTTTGAAAATCATAAGAACTATTTTAGCTTTTAAACTGAATTTTCTTTCTTGTATCATCTCCTGAAGACACCATATTAAGGCAATGAAAATCGGGAATTAAAGAAAAATAAGGCAAAGTTGCCACAAGGTGCCAGAGTTTAATTTTTCTAGCTATTGTATTTTCTGAAATAACAATGGTCTTTTCTTTCTTTATTGTGGTTATTTTACATCACTTTCTGCTACTTAATAGTATTAAACTTGTACTCACTTTACATGCGAAACTGTTTTTTCTTCTTTGTTCTATTAATTTCAGTGGTGACTACCACCATCCTCGTTGAAACTTATTGGCAGTGGCTACTGAAATTAATAGAACAAAGAAGGAAAAAACAGTTTCGCGGATTAAGTTAGTACTAGTTTCTCCGTCTTTATCTACTACCGCGTCTATTTTATCCTAATTATGAATTAATAGTATTGATAGTCAATAAAGTGCTTGCAGTAACATGTGTTGGATGAAGATGAAATACATTAAAATAAGTTAATTTTTAATATACGTTCCTCTTTGGCAAGTTTGATATTCCTGTATCCTATAGCTTCAACAATGAAACACACTTAACGTGACTAATATTATACCACTCTATCCCACAGTTTTCCTTTTCTCTGTTATTTAGCATTGCTTTTCTGCCACTTTTGGATAATAACGCTGATGAGAATGAGTGATAAATAGACAAAATTATGATATTATGAATACAAGGGCATGTTTAACATGCATGTATACATCAGTAATTTATTTTCCTAAGGTAAAATTTGTGTGACTTTTATTCATACAAAAATTTTCACTACTAACTATAGATGGGAGTAGGTGGAAGCTTAAAAAAAGTAAATGGAATATTTTTAATTCCCCATTACCACATTCCCTGCCTATATATATTTCTTCGAGTGGTAAGTAGTCCATGCTCTGAATAATAAAGTTGGAAGGTAATCGGAACATGTTACTTACCATGAAATCATTTGCAACTTATATCCTATGAACATATTTTAGGTCTTAATGTTTCTTACAAGTACCTTCAATGCAACAATACTCCACAGTAACACTGAAAATAGTCAATATGATTGAAGGTAAACAGTGGTCATGAAGAGAAGGTTGAAAAAAAATACATCTACAGTGTGCTCAGTCTAAAAGAATACTGGTAACTAAACTGTAATTATATTATAATCATTTCCCTGTTTTTAATTTATGCTGCGTTGCTTAAAGGGGGTGGGAGTGTCACTAGGTTGCTTTTGCTTTTGGTAGACTACGAATCAACTGGTTTGCTGGTTCAGTAGGTAAGTGTTAAGTGGCTGGCATAAACAAATGTCTGGTAGTACTCACTTTAAGTTTTCTTAGTGCAGGATTATGATGCATTTAAATACTCAGGATCATATATTTTGTAGAACATTACTTCAGGATGATGTTCTGTATGAAATGTCAACAGATGTCTAGGTCATAATGGTCCATTGACTACCATTTATAGCATGTTGACAACTCAAAATCTTTTATCAAAATCATTCTGCATCCCCAAAAAGATAAGGGTGCTGTGTCTATATACAGAGTAATGGGACAACTGTTTCTGGCACTCTGGATGCAAATGCATGGAAGGATTTTCCCACTGAATTAAGATTTGTAAACAGAAAAAGTTATTATGCATCGCATTTCTGCCACTTTTGTCTAATTATGATGAGGATGAGTGATGATCAGTTGAAAATAGTGAAAGGACACTTTCAAAGAGCACCCATGCCCAGACCAAGATTTGAACCTGAGAACTTTGGCAGTGAGATTGAAAGTTGACCACTTAACATACTCGGGAGCTGAGCCAGCATACTGAAGGGAAATAGCCTGCCACAATCAGATAAGCATTACTGAAGTTTTGGAGAAATCATATTTTGAAGGTTTGTCACAAATTTATCTGTATCACTCAATGGAAACTAGAGACATGGTTGCAATATTGCATTGTAAGTAAACATATGTAAAGTAGCTCAAAATATGTGAAAACATACAACATGAAATTTACGTCATTCCTAACACTGCAATTTGCTGACATTTTCCATTTTCACTTGGTTACATACAAAGGAAGTGGCCACGGTGGCTCAGTCGGTAACGTGTCTGACTACCATGCTAAAGGTCCCAGGTTTGATCCCTGGCTGGTTCAAATTTGGAAACTTTTCTAACGTTGGAAGAGGCCCCGGTGCCCACCCAGCATCGAATGACATTGGTCCCTGGGGGAAACTCTGGGGGGTAATGGCAGTCAGGGGCATGATGCTGATCACATCACCCCCAATCATGACAGGATCAAGAAAGTGTTGGGCGTTACCCCCACACCTCCTATACACCTTCATGGCATGGTGCTAAGCACAGGGGAGCACTTTACCTTTTTTTACATACAAAGGAAAAAATATGTAATTACATAAAAATTTGGGTCCTAGCTATAACAGTTATGAAAATGTAAATGATATTTATTGTGCTAACTTTAAAACTTGGTGAAATAATTTATTTATTGTATTATACTTGCCGTGAGAACAAACTGGCTTGCCACCAAGATAATATACCTGTTGATTATTTAATTTCTCGATCCACCCTCTTTCTTTTAATGCCCTTCGCACAGCAGGATATGATGTAGGCATAACAAAAATCTTGTTAGCCTGAAAGTAAGAAAGAATCTTATGTGTGCAAGAAGTATGACATTTTGGAAATAGTTACTCTAATTTCAAAACACAGTCACATGCAAATTAAATCACTGGTAAAAAGATACTTCTTTAATTTGAAATTAATATTATATGAGTACACAAAAGTTGTTGTACACTAAGGTCTTATATACAGTTGAGCCAATCCCACTTTGAACAGATACCCATACAATGCCGATACTCTTATCGAAACCCACAGATACAGATGCAATAATTGTAACAATTAAAAGTTGTACAAAATACTGATTAATTTTCATATGTAAGTATTCCACTCCAATTATATGCATCAATTTATCAGTTTATTGCTTTTAAATATTCAAGAAATTCATTAGAATATTAAAATATTTGGTAAGGTCAATAAATAACCAGATTAATGCCATGAAAAAGCGAGAAAAAAAAAGTGACAGAGTGATGAAACTTATGGGATATGTAGGCCAGGCTTGGGTACGCCACATGTTGGGGAGACAAGTTCCAGACCATATTGCTAGGTGACAGCACTGGCAGGGAAGGGAGGTTGTGTATGTGCAATTTACCTCCAAGGCACCAGTCAGTCATTCAGTGAGGTGAGTCATGGCGTGCACAGTGCCATGTACAGGGTTCCCACGCAAACTCCAAATCCATTTTCCCTGAAATTTCCCTGAGTTTTCCAGTATCCTCATATTTTTCCAGAGTATTGAATGCACAGTAAATGACTACTATAATTTTATAATGGCCTCCTCCATTTCCCCTCATAGCCATACCATCCTCACCTTCTTTATTACTTTTGTTTTCTGATGCAAATAACAAAACTAGTTCAATAAAAAAGAAAAATTACGCTTCTTTGCATGTAATTAAGAACAAAGATGACCAGTTTTCTAGAACTTTAAAGAACTCTGAAACAATTTCTAACATATCTGATATAGAACATTCAAATATTTTCACACTTTTCATAGATGTTCATAAATGGATACAATATCAATTAATCTGTAATGCGTACAACAATAGTTAAGACAAACAAATTATTGGAATTTTTAAAACATATAAAAATGAAGTGACAGTTATTAGTACCGATTTAAAAAGGAATAATAAGTTACTGAGACTGAAATATAAAACAAGAAATGTACATAATGTCTGACACAGCAAATTAAGAAACTTTACTTCTCAGAAGCTTCAAGTTTCTTTAATTGTTCTGCAATAGCCTTCCCTTCTTCTTGCATCTTTTGTTGTTTGGCTTGTAAAGCACGGATCTCACTTGCTTTATATTTCATTTCTTTCCTTTTGTCTTCCTTGTGATCACATTTCTTTTTCATCTTCTGTAATGCTTCTTTGTATCTAATATGTGCACCTTTAACACTCTGGATCATATCTTTGCTTGCTTCTACATTTGACACTCCTCCTACCAGTTTCACTGCATCTTAAACTTTCCGAATAGCCACAACAGATTCTTCTTTCAAGTTTTCTATTAAAACCTGCTTATTTACAGAAAACAAACTTTCCACAAATGCATTGCCATGTGATAAAATCAAAACCAACTTAACAGTGCTCCATAACTCAGAGAAGTCATCCTTGCCCTTCATGACACCTGTAAAAAAGAATCTAGTGCATCAATTTTGATTCAAAAGTTACAAAACTTCTCTTTCAATTCCTTTCCACTACTGACATTGTGCACCAATGTCTTAAACTGGCGAATTACTTTATCACCAGTTACAGCCTTCATTCTCTTTCTCCTGAGAAGTTCCTGTATCAGGTCTTCCATGCACTGAGCACATCGCTTTGGAAACTGAGTCATTTGCTTCGGAACTAAACAACTAGTGGCTCTCACCAACCTGAACTTAAGGGGACTACGTTCCACAATCTTCTCTGTTGTTGACTGCAAAAAATTCTGCAGCTAGTAAAAAACATAAGCTTCTCCTTTTCATTCACCTCTTTAGCTTCCAAAGCAGCTTTGGCACCAATTCCAATATAAATCTTTGTCAAAGGAATCAAGTTGTCAGAATTCCTGACATCAATTTGCATTAATTTAAAACTATTTTTTGCATTGTTCAAGATGTCACTTTTTATGAATCTCCCCATTACATCTCTAACAACACTTTCTAGGGAATCATGAAGAAATGGGAACATAGGTTTGGTGGTTTGGAACATTGTCAAAAAAGGCTCAAATGAGCTAGCTAGAGTCATGAAGAAATTGAGCCTTGCAAGCATAAAACGATCATTAAGCCCAGCCATAATTCTTGACAAACAGTATGATCCCTTGAAACGTTTACTCTGGTGAAAATACTTTTTCAAGTCAGAGAAAATGGCTATAGCTCTTTCAGCAACAGCTACATTTTCAACCCACCGAGAAGCACAGAATTTTCGAGGCAGATCAGTCTTGCCAGTAATTTTTGTGTAATCTGCACGCCGAGATGGAGAATCTTAAAAGAAATAATATATGCATCTAAGAAATTCATGGACACTCCACCCAGATTTCTTGTGACCATGCTGAAAGGCACCATGTATTACATGAAGACCACAGCTACCAACTCATAGTAGCTCTGGATCTTCTTCATCTGAAACCAGATGTTTAGACCAGTAGCGAAGCGTGGTCTTAAGAGGAAGGAAAGCAATGCAGTACTCCGAAAAATGAGGGGGGTATATAAATTATACAGCCCATTGCCCCAGTTTTTCTAGGAAAGAAAGGACATTTTAAATAATAATAATATATCCATGAACTCCTCTCTCAACGGCCATACTGCTAAGTTCAAAATATCTTGTCACTTTATTGATAATAAAATACTTGCTATTACTTACAGCTTCCTGTACGCAATTTGAAATATCCATGTTTGTTTTGGTAAATTCACAACACACCAAACAAAAGCGAACACTCACTTCAACCACTCGTTCTTCCCACACAAATGGAAAATATTCCGAAAAGCTCAGAAGCTAACAGAAAAGTGATGTCAACCTCGTTGTAAAAATTAATGTTCACGGGGGAGTAAAAGAACTGACTTGAAGCTTAAAATTAATTAAGCTTTCGAATAATAGGAAGAACATGCGCTGGTTCTTCTTTTTAATAATGTATTATATTAATAAAAATAATATTTCGAGTTGGATAGCATTTATGACTTAACGTTTTTGTTATTTGCAGGTCTCGGGAGAGAGTTTCATTGCTTTTTTTGTTTTACATACGTTTTATCGAAAAAAACATCAGTTCATTGTTTTTATGAAAACTTACGATAAATATAGTGTAAATTATTTGGTAGTTGTCAACACTGGCGTGTGTTGTAATTTGAGACAAGAGAAGTGTGAAGCGGACAACAGCCAGCTGTTCTGTAGATTCCAGCGCTCCCCAGTGCCGGAACACCATGTTTGTCTTAATCCCTGAACGTTGACATTATTGACACGTTTTACAAATCTTGAAACTCAAAGTAATGCTTTAAAGTTTATCTACATGGAATTTGGAACAGTTATAATAATTTATTTCAATAATTCTGTGTTTATAATGAAGCAAATATACATCTTTGAGATCATGTTAACACTTATATGTTTTCTGATAGTAGTGTCTGCTTTCTGCTTGGCTCGGGTGTTTTCGAGAAGCCGAAAAGCTCCGAAAAACAGAGCTTTTATTAGTGGTTTGGGGACCGTACCTTCACCAGCATCTACCCTTCGCCATATGATACTTGAGAAGCGTTGGTTTCCCGCACAGTGGCTGCAAGCAGAGAGGTTGCTGCTTGCCAACGGGCTGCGGAGAGAATTTGCGGCCGTAAAATTTCGCGAAATCGAGTGCGATAGAAAATAAATAATGCACTCAACGTTAAGTACATTAAATAATATTTTAATAGTGCAAGCAGTGCTTGCTTTGCTTGTACTATATCTTCGCCACTGGTTTAGACAATTCATGGAGAAAAGCCCAATTTACATTTGGTCCATCCATTGACACTTCAACCATTTTTTGAACAGGCAGAGACGACAAAGCTTCTAGAAACTTCCCGAGAAGATCTTTGGCATTTGCATGATCCAAAAATACTGAGGTGAGGTACCGGGTGGACACTTTATTATCAACTATGTTCCAGTACCTCAAAACAATGTCCATCTGTTCACGTTGAACAATCTTATTCAAAGATTCATCAAAGCACACAACAAAGGAGGAACTCAACAAAATCTCATCTTTAAGAAAATTGGTGAAATATGGTGCTAATCCATACAAAATTAAATATGAGACTTTCGTAGGACCAAGTGTAAACTGCTGAGCAATCTTGCTATCTTTAAACATCTTCTAAAAAATGTCTCCTAAGCCTGCCTGAAAATTAAAGGAACAATGGCCAATGACCATTTTTAGAAACCACATAATTTCTGCTGCTCTTAAATCTTCATTCACAACAAAATTTTCCAAAGTAGATTTTGGTTCGCTTGGTGAAGGAACTGAAAGTGTTGACTCTTCTAACTCACTTTTTACTGCAGCACTAGAAGGTTTATTTTGGTCATCAAACTTTGTGCTTGGTAGGAAATAATTTTTCACAGATCGATGCAACTGAGCTTCAGTATTTCTTTTGTGTGCAGCACTTTTTGAATGACTTACTATAGCTTCACGTCCCATGTTACTAAGTTCAAACACTTTTTTACAAGTTTTACACTTTGCTTGTGTCCGACTGTCCTTTACGTCCTCTAGCCACTTAGACCACTCTGGGTTGACACATGGATCAATCCACCGGGGATTAAAACTAGTGTGAAAAGTAGACATACTTTTCCTGAGCCTTTAAATACCAACTCTACAAATATCCTGCAAGAAAAACATGCTTTAGAATTGGTAATATTATGAGTGACAGTGATAATGACAGGAACAAAACAAGCCCAATCTAAGATGAAAAAGTGAGGAATGTTAGTACGTAATGGTAAGTTAGTGACAGTTGCAAGTGCAAGTGTGATGGGAGGATAAGTATACACCGCTCGACTGCCCTTCACCTCATGATATTCAATTTCTGGCATATCTGTTGAGAAAACTATTTCACTACATGATATTAATGTAGATCTGCTGGTACTACAAGTAATTCCATTTTACTCATATGTGAGCTTTTGAGGCATGTAAAAATTCACATGTCATGTCATGACTATAACAATAGTTGAACATGATCAAAAACTTAAAATATGAACAAGTATTTATGAACAGTACATAATTCATATGGCACTAGTAAGTAAATATTTAAAATTCTGTTCTAAATGCAGTAAATACACAATCAACAATATTGTACACAAAAGATGGCAGAAAATAAATATTTCCCTAAACAGGATACTCCATTTTTTATTATTTTGTAAAAAATAAAAGGAAGAAAAACTTACTCCCTAATAAGCAAAATCAGATGAACACTGGTTAACTTTAGACAACAGGCTATCTTTATTATGCGTTTCCCACATCTTGAAATATATTTTACGTCATGTAAAAGATCGAAATCTGCTAATTAAATTTTAAAAAGTGCAAAATTTATGAGGGTATACACTTGGTCACCAGCCCTGGAATCACATTTAAAAATAAGAAACAGACAAACAAATAGATATGAGTTCCTTGCTGAAAGAGAAATGCTACAACAGCCTGGATTATCCACAGACAGGAGCATATTATAATCCCTCAGTTTTGCTTCATTGTGAACCATTAATCAATTACAAGATTTTCCCTGAGATTTGTATTTTTTCAAATTCCCTGAGATTTTTTTTTTTTCAAATTCCCTGAGTTTTCCAGGTTTTCCAGGTGTCTGGAAACCCTGCATGTAGCATTTTTGCAGACCAACTCAAACTCCAGAAAAGTATCAGCCGATGCCAATACATCAGCATTGGTGCTGGCTCATCCACATTATTTTTGATAAATAAATGAAATAAACATCCAGGTATTATACCTGACAATTTTGTTCACATTAATCAGAAGACACCTCTTTCTGAAGCTGAATGATAAAAAAGATAACACAAATGTATTGTAAAATGGTACAAATATTTTACAAACATCCTGAAGAATGGCTCGGCTTGACTGTCATGCAGAAGACCTGTGTACACAATCTTTGGTTGGAATATTTCTGACAATTTTCCTGCTCTGAGGCTCAACCAGCCACAAATCAATGGGTACCTGGTGGCAATCCTGGGGGCCAGAGCATGCGACATCACTTAAGCTATGTCCAAGATAGAGAAACTGGGGAAATGTCCCCCCACCCCTCCCATGTGACTTTATGACAAGGTGCAAAACACAAGGGGCACTTTACCTTTTCTTTTTACCATCGTGCTCAAAACAGAGCATATAAAACATGGTAAGTGACATTTTGGTCATTTTTGAGTTACAAAGTAAAATGTGCCATCCTTCAATTTTCAAGTGAAATTGCAATGTCATACAATTTGCATTGGAATCAGTCTTCTGAAATTGGTAAACACAACACGAAAACAATTTTTCTACAGTATAGCTTGTGATATCATTTTTACTTAATGAACTCAGAAATAACCAAAATGTCACTTACAATGTTTTACACCCGAGTCCTTCAAAGAGTAAAACATATTCTTAAGTATGAATAAATATTAATTGCAAACATACCTTAATGGCATCATCGACTTTATGCTTCAGTTCCATATATCTTTCATAGTTCAATCCTCCAAAATGAGAAAATATGTTCGGATAACACCCTGGAAACTCAAACTTTGATGGCTGACTCATGCTACTTCTTACTGCCTTTTGTTGCTGTGTAGTGAGGTTTACTGAAGCGTTCTGTGTAGCAAATGTTGGTACTGTTGGCAAGATATTCTGTTGAGGTTTCTGCATTTGATTTGCATCTGGAGGCCTTGCTGCAAGGTTTGGAGCTTGAGGTTTCGGAGGAACCGCTGTAGCAGATTTCACTGTGACACTTGTATTCTGGCCATGCATTTGAGGATGTATTACCGGAGGTTTTGAGGAAGGATCTGAACCCTTCCCCTGCTTGCTGGGGTCCATTTTCTGTTGAATCTGGTCAGCTTCTATTTGTAGTTGTATCTTGCGTCATTGACCTTGTATTTCATGAAGTTGTTCCTTTATAATTTGTTTCCTCTTCTTGATGGCAGACCTCACAAGCCATTGCCTTTGGTTGGTTTTTCCAGTTATTTCTATTATGAGAAAATGTAAGTTTACATACTAGTAAATTTTCCGTTTCTTCATTTTTTAAATCTTATATAAATTTTATGTAGTGAATGGCCATATCTGAAGCCATAGAAAGTTGCTGTGGCAACTGAAGTGCTACCCTTTTGAATTGATTGTATGGAGCTTAATTGTTGTGAATAGCTTAATTTATTCTTCTACTTGGCAACAGCACACATACCAAATGGATTATAATTTCAGGCCAGAGAGCAAGCAGAACAGTTTGCAATGCAATATGGCATGACAAGTTTAGAGATGAAATTATTGAACAAGAGTATCCATCCTTAACTACAGCACAGGAAATTGCTGCCGTACTTAAAAAAAAAATTCGACAGAAAAGACTCCAGGAATAGATAAAATAACAACGCAGGATCTAAAAAAATATGGCACAAGAAAGCTAGTGGTGTACATAACAAACATATTCAACTCTATAATTTAAAAAAATATTTTCCAAATCAATGGAAAACAGTGCTAGTGATTCCTATATTGAAGGCTGAAAAAAAAACCTGTTTCCCGTTAACTACGGACCGATTAGCTCAAAGAGTCTCAAAAGTACTTGAAAAGTACTTGAAAAAATACTACATGCCAGAATTAAAGCATTTACCAATGAAAGGAATGTTATACCAGACTTTCAACGTGGATTCAGATCACAGCATGGCACTATCACGCAGCTGATGAGAGTGGTTGATCACGTAACTACCACTGCCTGCTGGATCCCGTTGTCTCATCACTGTCTCTCATGCCTGGTCATTCAGGTGGAAATCGCATATACGGGGTTGCAAGGTTCTGCTGCTAGATGGCAGGCCTTATCCACCTTCCCCACTTGGCTGCTTACGTTTGAGACATAGTAATTTAAAGGGAAATTGCACTTTTGAACATGAAAAATGTGGGTTTAAAAAAAAAGTAATAATAGTATATGTGAAATGAAATACTTCTTTAATTTCAATAGAAAGGAAACAGTGATCAATTCAAGAATAAAATTAGGTGTACCCTTAAATACATAAAAGAAAGTAACGCAGGATTTCGAAGTAGGGAGCTCACAGTTGATATGTTTGTAGCATTTTCAACAATTATTCATCACAGTATGCCATTCATGTAATCTTATCTTTGTTTACAATACTTGGAACAATATCGGAACCTTTCTTCCTAGAAAAACACAAAGATAACATAATAATTATTGTTATTAATTGACCTGTTAAATGACAACAATAGTAATATTAATAGAATATTAATCTTCTTAAGCTATTAGTTATAAAAGTTATTATTATTATTATATGTGAAACACTTGGTTCGAATTCCTCTCAATATATATTTCTAGATATGTACCTGAGCATGAATGCTTCCAATAACCAGACTTGAGATGGTGAGTTCGTGTGTGGACGTAATCATGTAGTTATGATTATAATGAGAGATTTAGCTGTGCTGTATCAAGATTTCTTTCCTCATCGGTTTCTGAGCATGTCGAATGTTCCTTTATCAATTTCATGTAATCATCATTCACTTCATTGTCACAATTTGTTCTACAACACCAGGGGTCCTAAGTTCGAATCCATGGATTTCTATTCGCTCTTCATCTATTTTATCGGTTCATTATCATTGTCGTGATTAACCTGAAATCAGCGTAAAATATCTAAAATAGAAATAAAAGATACATGAAAGAACAATGTAAGATAATAACAAAACATTTATATAAGTGAGGTTGGAATCCAACATGGTTTAGGAACGAGTTATAAGCTCACGACTAGTTCATGATGAAAGTGAAATACACCTCTAGGTAGGATTATGGGAGGGTCACTGGCAGTCGGGAGATAGTCCTAGGCCCTTACGGGCTGTAGAGCCACGGGTAATTTATTATTATTTTAATTTACACTAGAATTGTATAAAATACATTTGAAATTTATGTATTTACCAATTTCTGTATTGAAATTGGGAAATGATTTGCCATCAATGGAGGCCGATTTCAATTCTCTTCTGGATTTCTTCCACGAAGGTTGCTTGTATGATGGATATATTGAGGGAAAACACTTGGTACAGAACCAACCTTGAGTTTCTTTATTTTACAATCTTCCCTAAGTCCCCACTGGTGAAATGCAAGCTGCTAACGACAGAGTGGTCAGAAGGAATCCATTCTGTTCCTCTCTTTCTTCCTTCTCTGGATATGACTTTCAACAACAATCTTTTTGCACACTTCAATGCTCGATGGTGTTTATGAAAAGATATACTACTGTAGTCTGGTTCTCCACGCTGTGCCCTACACAAAGGCACACAACAATATACCATTTTCAGCACTATAAATTAATAAAACAAGACTTCTTGCACCTCACTTCCCATTGTTTACAATGCTATCCACTGCCTAACCATGGGGATCTTGTGCGGCCGAATTTGGCCCTACCCGTATATGCTCTGGACAATTAAATTCGGCGAGAACGACCAGGCATGTTAGAGGGAGCGAGCGACCGGAATCCAGCAGGCGGTGATAACTACGAACCACAACAGGACAGTTGTTTTCCTGGACATAGAGAAAGGGTTTGCCAAAGCATGGACAGAGGGATTATTATATAAAATGCATCAATGGCAGTACCCATGTTTTTTAATCCAAATCCTGGATTTATTCCTTCATGGGCACATGTTAACAACAATGTTCAATAACTGCATGTCAATGGCTAAAAACATCACAGCTGGAGTTCCACAGGGTTCCATTTTATCACTAATACAGGACATACCACTCTCGGTCTTTGCCGATAACACAGCAATTTTTAGCAACAGTGTAAATTTCCGAATGTGTATTTCCAAACTACAAAGAAACTTGCGAGACTTCCAGAGATGGACAGAAAAATGGAGAATCAAAACCAATCCCAATATGAGTCTCTCTGTTTTGTTCACAAAGAAAAGAAAATGTGAGCCAATAAATTTAAGACTGGGAAAGAACAATATTTCCCAGGAAAGCAAAGCTAAATACCTTGGAGCAATTTTGGACGAAAGTTTAACCTTTAAGGAACACCTGATAAAAAACACAAACAAAAGAAATGCAAGAATAGGGCAATTGTATCCACTTTGGAAAAACATAACACTAACGGTTAAAAACAGAATTACATTGTTCAATGTCTTGATAAGATCTATGCTGACATATGCTTGTGTAGTGTGGCAACATTGATATAAGTTCTAGAGCAAAGTGTGCGGAACAAGACCTTACGAATAATAACAGGTGCAGATAGATGTTTCAAATATACAGATACGAGACATGCTCGACAAAGAGTCTCTATTCAACTTTATGCAGAGAAAAAAAAAATTCTGGATGAAACAACTTCACTATCCAAACCCTACAATCCACAATATAGGTCAAAGGGAACCAAGAAGACATATCCACAAAATACCGCATCTTGATCCATAAGAATATGCAACTAAATGTAACTTCACATACTATCAATTAATTAAGTACTCCATCTAAATGTAGAATAAATTGATCTGGTCTACACCTGTGCATATCTGACTCTGTCATGCAATGCGTATATTAGAGATTGTCTAATATACATGTTGCTTAATATCCTGGCCATGCATCATAGGGAAAAATTTTCTAGTAGCATGACAGTTGTGTGAAAGAAGCGTTTCATCAAGAATTTCTATGTAGCAAGCATAAAAAAAGGCCAAAATTCATAACTCGAAGGCAGAGCATAAAATTTGCTGAAACTCTAATTTAAACAAAACCTCCATGTTAGTTTTGATCTTCATCTGAAGTAGCTTGAAATTTACAATTTTTGGAACGAATAGTTAAAATTTACATATAAGATCACAATATATAAGAATAATATTATATCTACATAAATTGTAAAGTCTCTGGAGAGTTCTTGTGGGGCACCATGAGACGATTCAAACCATATCTTTATGAGTGTCGAAATTGTGAAAAAACAAAGAGAACTTCTTGAAATCATTACCAATAAGCCAGGGTGACAAAAGACGAATGCCACAATGAAGCATGCCAGGGTGGAGATAGAGAGGAGAGGTCTTTGGTTCAAATCCTGAAATTGATACACAAGAGAACTAGAATATACCCACACTACCGACATGACTACCAGGCCCGTAGCCAGGAGGGCCTCAGCCCCCCTGGACCTGCCATCAGCCCCCCTTGACATTGGGTAAACTATTTTGTGTAATTTGTTTCCAGTGAAGAGTGATAATGTAGACAGCTCACAACTTTAAGGATAAATCCACAGAACATGAACAGCAGCTATTACATTCGCTCATCTTGTTTATGAGCTGAAGCCTAAGTAGCTGCAAGTATTTAGATTATTTGGACTTAGTAAGTTATTTCATAGGGGGGTTTATTTATCTGTACCTTCACTGTTTCTGTTGTGACCTCCAGTTTAAACAGAAATCTGCGACTTTCATGTCATCATGGAAATTCCCTTCGCATCTGCTTCAAAGGTCAAAAGCTGCCTAGTTTCGGGAATGAAGGGGAGTGTCATTGCTTCGGCCGGGGGTGAAATGTACTGTAGGCAATGTGATTGGATATTGTGCATTTTTTTGTGTGTGATATACATATCTGTATCATCTAACGTAGTATTGAGTGTGCAGTGGTTCCCAAAGTGTGCACCGTGGTGCCCTGGTGCACCATGGCTGGGTTTTAGGGGCACCGTGAAATGTTACATTATTTTCACTGAAATGATTATATTGTTCCAAATATTTGCTTATTTAGTACTTTTTACATGTAAAATGTTTCTGAATTTGAAATATGTGTATATTTTTTTTAATGAAGGCAAGCGACTTGGGCATTGCAAGTGCAAGATATGTCCACATTCTGAGTAGGGTGCCGTGGAAAAATCTTGAAACAATAGGGGTGCCGTGAAACAAAAAAGTTTGGGAACTTCTATTGTAAGGGATGATTTCAGTATCAATCAATTAACACTTCAAGAGATGGTTTAAAAGATGTAGAAAAATGTAGTATCTGTATGATATTTATAAATTTTATATAAGTTAATGACCCCCCCCCCACACACACACACATCTTCAATTAATAATGTTATGGACTTGGTTTACAAAGCCCTCCTGATAACCCATGCCCCCCCCCCCACCCTAGAGATGAATTCTAGCTACGGGCCTGATGACAACACAAGGTAGTGAAATTAACTTGATCATCGTTACGTGTAGAAACTGAAATAATGCAAAAAGAGCCAATAACCAAATTGTCAATTTCTCTTTCAATATCAATTCCCTGTCACCTTACCGATTCAAGAATCATAGTGAATTCTTAAGACAAGTAAAATTCAAATTACAAAATAATAACAATA
The DNA here is from genome assembly GCF_977018435.1 of Lepisma saccharinum. Classification (NCBI taxonomy): domain Eukaryota; kingdom Metazoa; phylum Arthropoda; class Insecta; order Zygentoma; family Lepismatidae; genus Lepisma; species Lepisma saccharinum. The sequence continues at coordinate 72,694,536 of NC_139233.1, forward strand.
ATATATCAACATACAGGGTGAGTTTATAAGTTCAGAACAGGTTAATAGTTTCAAAGTGGATAACAAATTGCACACATAAACAATGTCACCTCACTAAACTGCAGAGGGCAATTTGAATGGTGGTATTTTGAAAATTTGTTGTGCAGGTCGACGGGCACCATTTTTCATATTCTGCTAATTTCAAATATTTTTTTTAATTTTCCCAATGAGGTGACATAATTTTATGGTTTCAACAAGTCTCTAATTTCATAACAGGTTAATATGTTTAAAAACTAAACAAAACTCCATGGTGCAACAGTCTTCTAACAGCCAAGACCTGTCAAGTTTTTCGTTAGTCAGAACATTGAGTCACATCACCACTGTTTTCTGGCTTTTCAGACTGAAACCTGCTACTTTTTTGCAAGTAGCTCCTCAATTGTCGTCACGATGCTGGTTCAACATCGATTTTTATTAGCTCCCATCAGGAATCAAATCTGGGACTGCTTGCACCAAAGGCGAGTGTGCTAACCAATTGGTTACATGCAAGACCATTATGTGAAAAACATTACAAAATAATAAAAATAATAATTATTATTATTTCCATGTCATCATATGCAGCACGTTGATTGGTGGTGATATGAAAATTCCTGGTGCTCCCATAACTAGCATTAATCCTGAGATTATTCTTGTCTCGGATTAATTAAATGATGAAAGGTGCACACAAATCTACACTTCCTGCGATTCAATGCAAGGCCCTTCCAACAGAGACAAATTCTGGGATCTTGGGCTTGAATCTCAGATAAGCCATCTCCATTCCAATTTAGCTCAATGTAGAAAAACAATATATAACAAAAAATAATAAAAAATCAATCCTATATTTATGTGAAGATACTAAATAGAGTTTCATAAATAAAAAAAAATTTATTATTTATTACACTATCAGGTTCAAATATTTTGTCCCCAAAATTTCTATGATGCCTCCCCCCTTTTTTGAGCATCGCTGTGCTCTATAATACTTTAACATAATAATACTAAATATTTCCACTTTGCATACTATTTGAATAAACCAGACACATTCAGATTTGTTGAAAAATAAATTATAAATAAAAAATGAGAACCTTTTTATATAATGTTGAATCAAGAAGGATGTTGCAGGAAAAATGAAATTGTTCTTAGTATCTAATCATAGTAAGTAAATATATATACAGGGGATGGACAAAAATATGGAAACACCTGCAGAAATGCACATTACCTTTATTAATATCGAGTAGGACCACCTTTGGCACGCAGAACGGTCTGCAGTCGACGTGGAATGGACAAATACAGGTTGCGTATGGTTGTCAGAGGGATGTTGTACCATTCTGCCTCCACAGCAGCTGCAAGTTGTTGTAGAGACGATGGTGGTGGGTAGCGGGCTCGCACCTTGGTCTCCAAGACAGACCACAGGGGCTCAATAATATTGAGGTCTGGTGATTGTGGAGGCCATGGCAGATGTGACACTTCATCTTCGTGCTCATCAAACCAGTCCTGGATGATGTGAGCTGTATGAACAGGGGCTCTGTCATGTTGAAACACGGCATCACCATCTGGGAACAAAGTTTGCACCATGGGATGCAGCTGGTCACTCAAAATGGTTACGTAGTCCCTGGCAGTGATATGTCCATGCAGGATGATGATGGGTCTGGTAGAATACCAGGAGATGGCTGCCCAAATCATCACTGAACCACCACGATGCTTCACTCTCAGTAACAGACAGTCTGTATCCTATGCTTTTGCTGGTGTTCTCCACACGTACACTCAGCCAGCAGTTGGAAACAATGTAAAGGAAGACTCATCCGACCAGATTACAGTCTTCCACTGCTCCATTGTCCAGTTTTTATGGGCGTTGCACCACTGTCTTCGTCTAGCAGCATGGTCAAGAGTCACGAGTGGTTTGGGAATTGCAGATCTGCCATGAATACCCTTCTTGTGGAGTTCTCTTCTGACTCTTTTGATGCTAACAGGGTTTGTAAGCACTGTATTCTACTCAACAGTGACTTTTGGAGCCGTGGTGATCTGCTTGGTCACAATCCTACCCAATGTGCATCTGTCTCTGTCACGCAACACACACTTGCGTCCCCGCTGGTGCTTCGCTGATGCAGTTTTTCCGGAAGTCTCGTAGGCAGTCATGATCTTCGAGACTGTGCCTCTTGATACACCAAACATTTCCGATACTTTCATCACAGAAGCTCAAACCATACGTGCACCCACAATTTGCCCTCTTTGAAACTCTGTCATCTCAGGCATGATTCACGATAACCTGCACGGACCAGTCGATGAACTGTAACTGGCCCATCTGTCAGGTTGGCCAGGGTGCATACCTCGCAGGAAGTGCCAGTGACCACAGCGCCACCTACCATTCAGACGCAAATCGTGTTTGAAATGATGACCTGTTCTATACCAGGTGTTTCCATATTTTTGGCCATCCCCTGTATATATATCTCATATATATATATATATATATATATATATATATATATATATATATATATATATATATATACTGTATTTATTTAATTACCACAATATGACAACTAGGTACATCATTATATCAAAAAAGGAGATACAAAATTACACAATTGACTAATTAATTATAAAATAATACAATGTATCCTACAATCTTATGCATCATCGTAAGTTCATATTGTAGCTTTCCACAAGTTCAGCTTTTAAACCTCTGGCCTCTTTGAGAGATATTAGAATGAAGATATTTCTTGCATTCCATCTGAGAATTTTATAAAATATTTTATTCAAAATGAATTCATTATATAATAATAATAATGATAATAATTTCCATGACTTTCTCCAGGTTTGAAAATTATAAAGAAATTTCATGATTTTTTAAACTCCTAAGTTGATTTCCAGTACTCCATGCAGTGGTTTATCAACATACTCACCTAGCAGCCTCTCCCTTGACAAAAAAATCTTCATAAATTCCTGATTTATGGTATTTATCATGCTAAATTTACCATTACACCCTTCTAAAATCATCCCTTCCCCACTAGATTTGCAAATTCTACATAAACCCAAGATTTCAAGGCCATGCAAACCACCTTTTAAGACTTCTTGCACACACAAGCATATTCCTAATAGTATGAATATATTAATTATTGTAATATAGCTAATTAAATATACTTTAGAACCAATTTGACTACCAAAATTTACAGCAGTGGAACCTTGATTTTATGCTTTTTTCATATTATCTGTCCAAAATAGAAAAAAAATTCCCAGATTTTACATTTTTTACTGAAATCTGCCTTCAGTGCTAGGCATGCAGTGAAGGTAAGATTTGTAGACATGTATAATTGAAGTGTTAAATGATATTGTGTTGTGTGTTATATATTGGCAGTTTTATTTATAATAAATAATGCAAACAGATAAGCAAGCACTTCTACACTTCGCATCACCTCCATTTCAAGTTTGTTTCCTATTGGATCTGTGAAAAATGTAAAATCGAGGTTTCACTGTACTATATAACCAAAGCAGACTGACTGACTACATTTTTAGTATACAAATGTCTAATTTATCTGTTAGTAACAAATGTATTGGTACTTCCAAACAAATATTCATTCTTGTATATCCTGAGCTTATGCTTACAATATTTACTATTTATTTTCTGGGAATATTTGGATCTTTGTACCATATCTTGTATCTTGTCTTTATGCATCCATTTACATGTGTTCCCTGCTTTTCCTGATCCTGGTTTTAGATCTTTTATCCATTCTGTTTTCCTCTTGATCACTATTCAATAACTCCCCTACCACTCGCAATTCTTACTTTTGGCATTGGTTACAAATCATAGTCTATCCACAATGTATCATTGTTAAAATGTGTGAAAATTTTAGACCATAGTTGGTTATTGTTTTTCAGGCTCATTTCGTCAGGTGTCACCTTTGTTGTTACAATCCATTTGTCAGGTTTCTTATTTTTATTATTTTCTTTAAAAATTAGATGTCAAAATTAATGTGCTTGTCCTTGGTCTGTGTTGAATGCTGGATTTTTGTGAAGGGTCTCGTGAAATTCCATAACACATTAGAATTCAATATTCCATTAATGTGTAATGTATGAACTCAGCAGAATGGAATTTAGTACAAATTGATTAAGTTGGTGTCTTAAGTCCGCTATATGCACAGCAGGGGCGGTCCGTGACTTTTACAGCAAGGGAAGCACATGTCGTAAGAAATTTTAAAAAAGCATTATTATTATTATAATTATAATTATTATTGTTTTTGTTATTAATTATTATTATTATTATTATTATTATTATTATTATTATTAACACCTCCTTTATGAATTCTTATATCAATAGATTGTAGAATTTATCTTCTGCATTTTCACTTCAGTTTTAGCAGCTTCTTCTCAAATACTGTCCTTAGGTATTTCTACCTAGGTACATTAACTGTAAATTTGGTGATATTATGAAAAGATCGTTCAGCTAGCAGCAGAACCGGGAATTGTTTAACCAAGGAACTTAACTTGAACAATTTAAAAAAGCTTTTCTTCAAGTAAAACAAAGGTTTTTGTGCTCCCATCGAGATATATTAATGTGAGGATTAAGTGACACTTAGTTCACTTCTGTGATGAGCCATGTTAAATGTTGATCATAACTCAATTTCAAAGAATAGAAACTGTCTTCAGGAACACTTTTTTTGCGTTCTTTTTATCAACTAATTGTACAAACTTTAATTTCTATTTTTGATTCATTATCACTAGTTTCCTCTGTTGATCTTGTTGCAAGTTTATTCTCATAGTTGCAAATGTTGTCAGGTGAATTTCAGCGAGGATTTGAGTTTGCCGATGACGCTGTGATGTTTAAGTAAATTGTTCATGTCATTTAAACCTGAACTGCTCCACCCATCCTTTTCATTTGAAAATAGGTCCTCTCAGATGGTAGAGTGGTAACATTGTCGCCATGCAATGAAGGGATGCAGAGTTTGATACCCTGAGGAGGCACATTGAGGTTCGGATCCCACTTTAAACTGTAGGTCCAGCCCCGATTAGCCTGTCTGTGCATGAAGAGGGCTTAGGAGCAGAACTCATTTGAATGGGACACAAAGTCAACAGTAGATGTTTTAATGCTCTTCTGCAACCACCTATTATTCCACATTGGTCTGGAATAAAATATCGCACCCATTTTTTTTTCTTTATTATAACCGCAATATTAGCTAGCTGTTGCAAGACCCGGAATGATTTTTAAACCTGTTTTTCATACAAATTCCAGAAATAACACTCATGAAATTCACTGGGAAAACTGACAACACAAAATTTGCTGAAAAGAAAGTAAAAATTTTGCAAAATATCTTTTTTAGGCCGATTTAGTTTTGAAAGAAACTGTGAAGCTGGAATGAGTAGCGGTCATGCGTTCTCTATGCCAAAGACAGAACCAAAGATCTACGAAGAATGGCGAATGCTCCCTTCCTTTTGCTGAGGGTGAGCGACACGGACACTGATGGTCATCTGCTGGCTACCTAGTAGGACCACGGTGAGGACACATGCCTCGCAGTCTTCACAACAGCCCTTAGAAGTAGATATAATAATAGTTTCAAACTAAAAATAAAGTGACCGACCACATAAACACACTTAATACTTCTACTTTGTAAGGGAATGACCCATTCCCTTCATTTCATGGAATAACCGCCCTTGATGCACAGTAAGGCTAATTGGGACTGGACTTACAGTTTCAAGTGGGATCTGAACCACTATGTGCCTCCACCAAGTATCGAAACCTTGATTACAATACTTTATAGCCCTTCCCATAATAGACCAAAAGAGGTAAGATAAGGACTTATAGGGGCAACGATGCTACCTGAAATTTAGTACAGAAAAGAATGAAGCCAGAAATGTAGACAGAGTAAAATTGGGGAGGAAGAGTTGAGGATTGGAGTGTTTCAAATATCATACTGTTGACATTTACACTATTTCAAAAACACCTCAAGCATTTTGCCTTTGACATATAATATCATTTCAATTTTACTTTTCTTTTCTGATAACACTATCACTCTCAAATAATGAATTCATTAGAAAATAAAAGCAGGTTTCTAAAATCATATTTATTTTGCCATTACATTTGTGAGTCTTGCAAATTTTTGTATGCAGTCAAACTATAAATTTTTCAGAAGCACATTAATTTCTGTTTTGTACATACTTTTATATATTTTAATCAGATCGACCTTCATTGTTCTAATTACTCCTGTGGTTACTTTTCAACTGAAAATCCCCTCACTAATAAGTCTGTTCCTTTAAAAGGAGGCACTAATGCAGGCTCCTGTTTGTAAATCAACCCAAATCTGCCAGTGTCCGCATCTCTATGCCTGGTCTTATCTATCACAACTGCAAAGTAACCATAATATGTTAGTGTCAACTTTGATCCTAATACACTACTAATATCATGCGTAACTGCTGCACAGAGATTACGATTAGAATTCTTCAATGTCTTTTGAACCAAATACAGGCTGATAATGAAAGTTACATTGAAATGCACCTTTCAGAAAAATACACGAATGTGTAGTCTAAAAATTATGGATTTTTTAAAAAAATTTCTTACTGAGTGTCACTGCCACTTGTGGCTAATAATAAAATATACACCACCAATATATGTGGTGATGAGAATGAATGACAATTAGATGAAATTGATGAAGGAACACCCATGGACTCGAACCTGGGACTGTCGGTGGCGAGACAGTCCAGCATTAACAAGCTTGGTCACTGAGGTAACATATTTCAGACGTGACCGATTAGAAGCTAATAATGGTTCATCGACAAAACTTGATAATTTAACTGCTCTTCATTCCTATAAACAGTCTGTAATCATGGTGGTGTTTGTAGATGGAGATGAGGGGAAATTAGCATCTCTGGGTGCTTGCATCCCCTGGGGAACCATATTTTTTGTGGGGGGAGCATATAAAGTAGTCCTTATGGATGAAAAGCAATTAAAATATTACATATTGAATGTATATTCACTGGAACCTCAATTTAATGTTTTTCAGGGGACCACAATTTTAACAATGTAAGTCAGTATAATTCAAACTCAGTATCAGCACAATAGGTAGTAGCTATGGTGCTATATTGAAAAGGAAATTTAAATTTGCATATACTAATGAATAATGTTTATGTTCAAACAATAATAAATAACTTTATAATTATTAAATTGATAAAAGAAAACTAGAAACAAGAAAATTACAAGAGCATTTATAACATATCAATGTTATGCTTGAGAAGAAAATATCTCCTTCCGGGATAAAGCAAGTCCTTGTATTCACAATTCTGAGCTTCAGTTTTCAAGATTCATCATCTGACCAAACCACATCCAAACGTAGAACATATAAGTGTCACTCTATGCAACCATCCTCCAAGCACTCATTTGAGGAACTGTAACCTTTACAAGCATGCTCGTTAAGCCAGATGAAAAGAGATACCTATTCACTGCTTCAAAATCAACATGGCATCTTTTATACATATCAGTGTCATTCCATAACTTTCGAATCTTTATAAGATTATATCATGATCAAAGTTCATTCAAGTCATAAAAGGCTTCTATCTCACTTAAACATCCAAGTTATTATAACGTTGCCAAGTTTAATCTTTAAAAGCAACAATTATTATACAAATATATCACCATCCCATATTGATATATCTGTCCTTCATTCATTCATTCCTTTATTTGGAACCTAACAGCTTTTATGCCGTTTTTTGTCCATAACAATACACATATAAAATGTACACAATTGTTTTACATTAAAATTATCAGTCCATCCCCCCCCTATTTTACAGATATTAGATTTTTTTTTTTTTTTTAAAGAACACTTTGCCTTTTACAATTGTATGTTACACTTCCTTAAAAATGATAACAAACTATACCCAATTCTCACATCTGGATTAACAACTAAACTTAACAAATTTGTTGGAAATTGAACCTTTAGATTATTTAAAGTTTTATACAAGATATTTCTCTCTCTATTATATTTTGAGCATTCCAGTATTATATGTTGTGCATCTGCACTTTCCCAGCCACATTCACATTTCTTACTGTTCGTTATTCCAATTTTGGATAAATGTTGCCTAGTACACAAATGGCCCGTTCTCAGTCTATTAATTAATACAATTACATTTCTTGTAGCACTTACATGATGAAACCATGGTTTTTGTGTTTTGAATTCAGCAAATGGTCTGTATGATTCTCCAACTGTTGCGAGTTCATTTCGACACCAATCAAACCATTCATTCAGAATTTTCTTCTTTACTCTAGGGAGAAGATCCGTATAGTATAATGATAAGTTCGTAATATTTGGAAGACGCACTGCTTTCTTTGCACATTCATCTACATGAGAATTACCTGTAATATTACTATGTGCTTTAACCCAAGAAAACTCAATGGTTTTTCCAGATTTTTGTATTGTTTGAACTAATTGTATGCAATTTATAATATAAGGGGATAATTTGTAAAGACTCTTGTAAGAAGATTTAAGAGCCTGTAATACACTTTGCGAGTCAGTAAGTATTAAGAACTTTCGTAAATTTAATTTTTGGACATATATTAAAGCTTGGTAAATTGCGTAAGATTCTGCTGTAAATATTGAACAGTCTTGTGGAAGCCGAAATAATAGGTCTGTTTTATGTTGTGGATCGTACACTGCACATCCAACTCCTGACTCACTTTTAGATCCATCTGTGTATATGAAATAAAAACTTGGCCATTGAGTAAAATATTCCGATATGTGCGAATAACTAGGGAAATGAATATTATCCAGAGACTGTTGAGGATAATCTAATGAAAAAACAGGCCGGGAACGCATCTGTAGAACATCCTGGTATTCTTGACAAAACGAATTATACAATTCTATCCACATAGCAGATTTTCTGTTTGTTATTTTTCCCGTTTCATATAAGTGTATCATATTTGTTAGTATATTGTTGAAAGGATGCTCACAATATGATTTCACTTTGAACAGCATATTTGCTGATAACATCTTCTGTCTACATGAAATGGAACATTCACCCGCTTCCATGTATACTACTACGTTTGGAGTGCTGTTCATAACGCCTAAACATCTTCTCAAGAATTTCCTCTGTATGACATCAATGGAATTCAATTTTCCTTCTGTCAAGTTACACATTGCCAGTAGAGAATAATCTATCATAGGCCGAAAATAATTCTTGTAAAATAAAAGCATAACTCGAGGATGACATCCCCACTGAGTATTTGCTATTGCTTTGAACAAATTAAACACTTTTTCTGATTTGACTTGTATTGCTTTAATTTGGTCCTTCCAAGTTAGTTTTTCATCCAAGATGACACCTAAATATTTTACTCTGGATGTAATGGGAATTCTTGTTTTTCGGGACATTGAGTGAACTATTGGAGGTGTTCCCTTTTTACTAAAAATTGTAATATTAGATTTTTCCATTGAAATGGAGAGTTTTTTACTTTCAAGCCACTTTTGCACTTCCAATATTTGTTCCTCTAAAACAGGAAAATCAGTATGAATTTGTGTCGTGGACATATAGATACAGATATCATCTGCATATTGAAGATAATTGACTGTTGGAATTAATTTCCTTTTCATCCCGATCATATATATGTTGAATAACAAAGGACTTAAAGGACTTCCTTGAGGTAACCCTTTGCAGGCTGAATACGGTCATCTACTTTCACTGAAAAAGTGGAAATATACAGATCTTTTAGTGAGTAACTTCCATAGTATCAAAACATAGTTGTGAGGTATTTTTAGCTGTTGTATTGTTTGGATTAGGATATTAATATCTACATTATCATAAGCTGCGCTTACATCTAAGAATGCAGCTAGTACAATTCTGTTTCTTTTCAGTGAGTCGAAAATATACGAGGAAAGAGTGATTAATCCGTCTTGGCATCCTAATCCCTTTCGAAATCCTATTTGTTCAAACTGAAATATATTTTGGCTTTCTAAAAACCATTCTATTCTTTTTTGTATCAGTTTCTCAAATATCTTTCCTATAACTGACGTCAAAGCTATAGGCCTATATGATTTACCTACTTGAGGGTCCTTGCCTGTTTTTAAAATTGGAATAATCAACTGTTTGGACCAATCTTCTGGTACTTTTCCATTATTTAAGAATTTATTAAAAATTGTGCACATCGCCGTTAACGCTACATCTGGAAGGTGATTAATCATCGAATAAGTAATTCCATCCATCCCTGGAGCAGATTCTTTACTGTTGCTGATGATTTCATAGATTTCCTCTTTTGAAATTGGAGTTGCAAAACCTTTCGCCGAACGTAGTTTTGATGTGTAACTACATAATTCATTTGGTGTTTCAATTACTCCGTCTGACACTGTAGGTATGAGTTTCTGAATAAATTCAGTCTTCCAATTTGATTTCAAAGGGACCACATTTGCTGTACGAGGATTTTTGAGCGACCTAAACTTATTCCACACATATCCTAATTTCATGGTTGGGTGTAAATTTTCACAAAATAATTTCCATGATTTTCTTTTTGCTTTTATGCATAATCTCTTTGATTTGGCCACAGAGCGTCTGAATGCTATCCAGTTCTCCGGATTTGGTTGACGTGAGTATATTCTTGCTAATTCGACTCTATGTAGTTTTGCTTCAGCACACTCCTCTGTCCACCAGTATATCTTTGGGAAGTGTTGCTGACTACTTTTTATCACCCTGGGACAACTCAAGTCCATCGCAGCCGAAATGATTTTTACAAACTCCTCATATGTAATATTATCAGGTTTTAATCCATCATTCTCTGAGAAATAAATATTTAAAAGTTTAGTATAATTAGACCAATTAGCTTTGAATACTTTCCATTTGCGAATAGTTACTATTCTTTCATTTGTTGCATGGCAATAAGCCAGATAAAAATAACATGGATAATGATCGCTTGTTCTCAAGTCCACATCGGCCTCCCATGTAAAGTCTGCACAATACTTTTCTGAAATTAATGTTAAATCTATAGATGATGGATTACTTCCATTTCTAGGCATATGAGTAGGTGAACCATCATTTATTATAGTTAACTGTTCCGCCTCCATCCATTCAACAAGAGTTCGACCCAACTTATCTGCTTCCTGTCGACCCCACAATGGGTGGTGGCAATTGAAATCTCCAGTTATGATTAATGGAGTCTTGAATGAACTAATCATAGACCTTAAATGTTTCACTGCAATTTTTTGCGATGTATAGGAAGATGGTATATAGATCGAGATAACGGTAAATATTTTATTCAAAATTTGCACTTGTATTCCCACTACTTCCACCCGATATTCTCGAAGAATCACTAAATTGGGATTAAATGATATGGGTTTGAATGCCAGACTTTCATGTACAAATATACCCACTCATTTTCCGCCTTTTTGATTAATTACTGCGTGATAATTTTTTATTTCAATTGAAACTCTTCCATCCCCCCATACTTCACATACACATATAATGAGAGGATGATGCTCTTCTATCAGTTTCATGAGTTCAAGTTTTCTTGAAGGAAACGAGCATAAATTCCATTGCACAAACAAAAACATATTTTGCATGTAATAACTTACTGATTATTATATTTAATGTTGAGCATCTTCATATGATTCAAGCTCTTCAATAAGTTTCAATAACTGTGAAGTTATATTTGCACAATCGACTAGAATATTTTTAATTCTCTGAAGATTATCATCCACAGTTATGTTCGACGTTAGTTTTGCCATAACTTGTAACAAACTAATCATTATTTGCTTTTGAGAGTCATAATGTGGGATGCTAGTCCGTAATTTTCGTTTTTCCGTTGTTGTCACTGACGTTGGACTGCTTTGGGAATTTAGTAAAATATAATCTGGTCTTTCTTGTTCGTTTTGGGTTTGAGGATTGTCACACGACTTTAGATTTTGCATACCTTTATTTTTCATAACTTCTTTACTTTTAAATATCTTCCCAAGTCTTCGATCAGCATAACTATTGTTCATGTTGTAAAGATGAGGTTGAGAAGATTTCCACGAATATAAGTTTCTTGATGTCCCTGATTCCTCATCTCTTAGAGTGGCCAGCACCTCATATCTGTTACCTGTTGTAATTGCTGAACTTGGAGCTTGTACAAAGGAAGACTCTGCTTTAGTTGTTTTTAACTCTGGGAAATCTTGTAGTATGTTTGCATAAGAATAATCGTCTCTTTCGGTCATAAATGAACTACTAGAACTAACTTTTCTCTTTGCTTCTTGATATGAACAGCCCTCATATGCTATCACCTTCTGAATTTCTCTTTCCTCTTCCCACTTACTGCACGACCTCTCAGTTGCAAGATGATTTCCTGAGCAATTTATGCATTTAGGTACTGCAGCACATATATCATCATGTTCATAATCACCGCACCTTGGACATATCGCTTTGGACTTACAAACATCCTTTGTGTGAGAGAAACGGAAACAATTCCTGCACTGCATCACAGATTTTATTTTAGGTTGTACCTGAAATATGTTACTGAGTAGCTTTACATGCGAGGGCAACCTTTGTGATTGAAACGTTACGCTGATCAATTTGGTCGGTTTGAACTCAAATTCCCCATTTTCTTGATAAATCTTTTTTTTCATTCTTTCCATTTTGATTATTGGAATATTTCTCTCAGCCTCTGCTTCATCTTGTACTTCTTCTAAATTTATATGTAACGGTAACCCATATATTAGTCCCATTCTGTGTAAAAGACTCTTCGGGATTTTGACATTTACCTTATATTTCTTCTGAAACTCTTTGTTTAAGTAAAAGTCATTTGCATCATTGGATGTTAAAAAGTAAACCTTTGCACGATTAGGACCCGATGCCTTAACAAAATTCACCTTAATTCTAGCTTCTCTTAAGTGACTACCTAACATAATAGCACTAAAGCTACCAACATTGTGTTCCACGCCTTCAACAAGAACAATATATGGGCCATCGTGCCCAGGATAGAATAAGTCATTTTTATTCACATTGTCCTTTGATTGCATTGTACGCTCTAATACGTTTGCTTTGAAAATTTTTGGAGCATTTATAGATTCCTCCTTTCCACTAACTTTTGCTCGATTTCGTTTTGAGTTCTGACTTTTTGGTTGCTTAGCAACCAATTCAACATCCATATTTTCTCCGTCTTTATTTGAAGACTTGACCTTTTTTACTTCCACTACTTCATTCATCTCCATTTGGACGTCCTCTCTGCTTTGATTAATAATTTCCTCGCTAGACATTTTCCCTCACTTGAATGAAATTTGTTGAATTTCTTACAAGCAGAAAACTTTATCTGGATGGCTCAGAGCCTTCCATGCTATCCAGATTTAACACTGATTTATCTTCTAAATCACAAGATTATTTAATATTAACTTACGTTTCAATAAATGTACTGTCTTGTAATAACACAGAACACTTTTACAATAAAAACGATGATTAAATCCACAATTTAAGCTTGAATTTGTCTGTAACTATATATTACGTAACTAGCTAATATTTCACCACAGACTATTCTCATATCTGTCCTTATCTTTGTTCCATCCTCAGCTCCTTTCAAAGTCACAGACAACTAGTATCAGAGCAACTAGTTCAAGCCACATTTTTTAGTATGTGCAATCTTCAATTGTTTTTGTTTTATATTTTTGTCCATAAGTGCTTAACAGCTTGAATGTTTGTGTTGTAAATGTACATATTTGCTCTGTTACAGCTATTTTACTATGTATATTACAATATACTTATCTAATGATTACAATTACCATTTTTTTGAATGTTGATACAAAATACCAAGTATGACATCATATTATACATTGAACAATTTTAAAGAGTTGACCTTTGTATATACACCTTGAAGCCAATGCAAATGTACACAATTTGAATAAATTTAATTATAAATTTGAATATATCATATCTTTGTTGTCTGAAAGAACACATATGATTGAAGATATTTGTTTTTCATATTGCCAGTCAAAAATAACTGTTATGACTAACATATTATAAATATTGCACAAATGTAGAACTTTGAACTTAGCCTAACCTTTTTGAAATGTTGTTATGACAATGTATTATTTATATTGTCATACAATGAAGAAACTTACAATGAAGGAAAATTTAAACTCAGGGTGGCCAATCTAGGACCATGATAACATTCAAGTAAAATTCTCGGAATTCAAGGAATTTCCGGTAAGTAGCAACCCTGGAAATCCAGGAAAACTTTAAGCATGTTGCATCATTTGGACCATGAAGTTTGAATGTATAATGCAGGAAAATATAAAATCGAGCTACACAAAATCAGGGTTCTGCTGTATTTATCATGGTGAAATCTGAATTACCTTAAAAGGTCACAGCATGAAACAAATGTAAAATATTGAAAATGAAGCTCTAAGCATTTGACCCTTTCTCAGGAAGGGAGAGGAAGCAAGTTTGATGGCATCTGCTGAATATTTGGTTAGTTCTACAGCTAGATGTGGCAATAGCCCGGGGAGGGAGGGAGAGGGGAGAGAGAGAGAGAGAGAGAGAGAGAGAGAGGGGAGAGAGAGAGAGAGAGAGAGAGAGAAGAAAGAGAGAGAGAGAGAGAGAGAGTGAGTGAGTGTGAGTGAGTGAGTGAGTGTGTTTCTTTTTTTGCTTTTATTGTGAGGTGCCTAGTAGATAATTTTTGCTTAAAGCTATTCTTACCTCTTCCTTAAAATCTCTTTCCGATAACCTGTGAAAGTATGTTGGCGTTGTACAGCTATACTCTTTATAAATAAAATATCTCAAATATGGTGTAGTCTAAGACATCATGCCTTGGGCTCCGGCTATGGGATGTGCGCAGGTTTGTCTTTCTTGGAGGAACTGCAGCAACATTTGCTGAGATTTCAGCCTGTGTACAGGATCAGTGGCTACCCACCATGGTGAGGGAATTGGGAAGCTACAAATGAGTAGCGTAACCTGGTCACAGAAACTAACAACAATGACTGGGAGATCGTCACTCTGACCACATATCACCCTGTAACTGATTGGATGATCTCCCACCTCGGCAGGGAAGTTTGAGGCTGGTAGTCCGTAGGTAGGCCCTGGCCCTCGCGGGCTGTTGCAACATGTGTTATTACTGCACACACAGAAACTGATGTGAATTTACATTACTGAGTGCTTCCACATACTGTTAATTCAAGAACCTTACCCATTATGAAATAATATTTTCAAGGAATATTTCAATTCTTACCTTTAAAAACATCTTCCAGGCATCTTTCATATAATGTACTAGTTACGGTACAAGCTTCTGTCATTAACGGATTGCTATTAATTTCAATAAGCCATGGATGAAAATCGTAACTTAAAACAAAATTGGCTTCATATAGTTGAAAGCAGTGCTTCCTGTTTCGACAAATATGTTCTTGAGAAGTCAAGAGAGCTCCAATAATTGCAGTTTTTATCCCAGGAAATGTCACACTCCTCCACAAGCCAATTTCATGGGATTCACTGCAACGGAATTAAAGTAAGGTACATTTAGAATAGCATCAGCAGCCATACATGAATAGCAGAGTTGATCCAATATTACATTGCACTTCAAACTGATACTTGAAAATTGTAACAATTCAAAGTATTTCAGAATATTTATAATTTTAATATGTAAGCTGCATATGAATGATTGTTCTCAAATATTAATAATTTAATGAGCTAATTTAATTATAATAGCCATTTCTCCATGCAATTATTTTGCAAATAAATAATAAATAAAATTATGCATTTTGCACAATTATCAGGATATTTAGACTTCATGGAAGTGTCACATGGCATTTCCAAGGACTCTGCATGACACCCAAGCTGTAGAAAGTACCAGCTGGTATCAATTATTACATTTCAATCAATACTTTTCGATTCCAATACTATTGGTATTGGTTGATACCAGTACATGTGCAGGAGTAATTGTACATTGAGACATGGCAGACCAACTTTGGGGGGTACAATGTACTCCTGTACCTCACCCATATTTTTTATAACTTTGTAAGAGGGTGTTCGGAAAAACTATACTTAAACCTATATATTAAGTTTATAATTCAGATATCCAGATAACTAACTGACATATATGAATATATTCCAGCTTGCAGCTACGTTTTTTTCAGCTGCATCGCTATTTTGGGGAGAAACATGCTTCATTTGCTGCACCGCTGGAAAAAAGTGCCTCGTTTGCCTCACCCCCGGAACAAATCCTATGGATATCCATGGTGTAAAAGACACTAAAATGTCATTAATTGCTGTGTAAAAAACAACTTGCAATGCAAAACGAGCGATGTTTATTCTGCTGCACTGACAAAGGAATAGTGCCAGCAATAAATGGTTCAGTACGTTAACAGCATTGACCATTGTCAGTATATATGATCTCACCAGCAAGAAATTATTGTTACAAGAATGATAGAGTTTTTGGAATTACAATTATTTTCGCGATAATATTTGTTCACAAATTTTAAAATACAATACGTTTAGAACACTCGGGTTTACATGACAGTTTCCTCAATATATTGTATCATATTGTAAAAAGTACGTATGAGTTATTGACTTTCCTGCAGAAATGACAATTTTCTTTAGGTAAAATACATAGTTTTCAAATTTATGTATTTTTCCTACTTTTGCTTAACTTTTCTGTAACTTTTACTAATCATGACATCATCATCCTTCGCCGTTTCCTGCCTTTGGCTGGGTCGGCATAGAAGTCAAGCCTCTCCATTATTTCCTGGTCTTCCACCACTCCTCTCTTTTCACGGTGTTATAATCTTGTCCTCTTCTCCTAACATTCTCTGCTATCTGCTCTTTCCACTGACATCTTGGTCTCCCCCTTGGCCTTATTCCCACTCCTTGTGCAATATAATCTTACTGGTAGTTTTTCTGCATCCATTCTCTTCATGTGCCCGAACCATCTCATCCGTGCCTGATCTATCCTGTCCTGAAGCTTCACCACACCCACCATCTGCTGGATCTCCTCATTCCTTATTCTATCCCTTCTAGTCTTCTCCCATAGACTCCTTAAAAATTTCATATCCATTGCCTGCATCTTTTTCTTATCTCTCTATGTCACGTAATTATTGGCACATAGTATGTGTTATATATTACCTTCTTGCATTTCATAGGTACATCCCTGTTCTATATTAATCTTCGAATGCTTTGATATAGTCCACCACCCATTTGTGCTCGTCTGTTTACCTCCTCATCTATTCTTCAACTCTTCTCAATCATGACAATGAGGATGAATGGTTTATTTAATTATTCTCTTATCTATGGTCGCTTTCTGCCACTTTCGGCTAATTGTGAGAACGAGGAAGAATGTTGAATGATGAGCAGTGTGGGGAATGGAGGAGCAGGAGGATCTCATCCTCCCAACTTGGCGTATTTCCTAGTTTTTGTTTTGAGTCCATTTTATGCATAGATAAGCTGATCGAGACTGAATCCGAGCCACTATGTGCCTCCGCCTTTGTAAACAAAGAGCCCCAGGTACTTTTCATTTAAAATGCTGCCTTCATATCAGTCTATTAAAAAATGAAATATTTATTCTCAAGAAAAATATGTTGATGTGAACATAAATACGTAATTATACCAAATTTCATTGGTGTATAGTTGTAATCATTAATTTAGGTAACACCCTATTTGCAATATTCATATATCAAATTTGAATTGAAATGCCACTTGCATAGGTATGTTATTCTCAAAAACTATAGTAAAAATAAGTAACTGAAGTAACACTGCTATCAAAATTATCGAATGACGGGAATCATGATAATAAATAACAGAATCTATTTACAAGTAGTAGGGGATTTTTTTAATATCCACATGGTTATTTTTTAATTTTTTTATGCAGAAGTAGCGCAAAAAGTAGGGAAGTAGCAAGTAGCGAACAGGAGTAGCGTAGCGAGCTACTTTTTGGTAAATGTAGCGGTAGCTGTAGCGAAGCTACATTTTGGAAGAATGGCTGTAGCTGTAGTGAAGCTACTTTTAAAATGTAGTGTTCTGATCACTGTATATATGTTGGTGTGTGTGTGTGAGAGAGAGAGGCTGAATTTTTTACTCCCCATATGAAAAACGTTCCTGCGCCACTGATATGTACTCAGCCCTATTTGAAAATCTTTGAATGTCATGACATACAGCTTACTTAACAAATCTACATACAATACATGAATAAGAAACAAAATCACTTAAATATATTTTATGGCATATGGCTGGTTAAAGCATGTTCTTGCTTTTGAAAATCAGCATAATAAAAGGAACCCAAATAATACCATTGAAAAACAACAACAAATATTTCAAATATTTTGTCAAGAAGGAAGGAGAAGAAGACTAAAACGAAGTTACACAGGAGAAGAACAGTTGATGCCTCAACTGTGTACCGTTTTGCCCTTCTAACCCATGAAACATTCTCCAAGATTTTAACAAGTAAAAGCTATATTTTCATCATAACATCAGCCCAATTTACAATATAAAATTAACTAACACAAATACCCAATTGTGTACTGATCAAGTATTGATTATCAAACAGTTTTTATCAAATGACACTATAAACTACTAAAACAGCAACATTTTATTTTGCTTTCTTGAACATTTAATCATGCCAAATTCAATAAAATTTGAATTGAATTGAATTGTTGTTTTAAGTCTACTTTATGCTCAGAAAGGCTAATCAGGACTGGACCTATAGTTTAAAGTGGGATCCGAAACACTATGTGCCTCCACCGGGTATCAAACCCGGGACCCCTTGATTAGAAGGCAACAACGCTACCACTGCCAAATCCAATGAAAACTCTGTGAGAAAGAGTTGAAGCACTTCCATATCATGCACTACAAAGCAGTTTAATAATATAAAATATAAACATTAAAATTTGAGGACTAAGATGATATGCAATTACCCACCTTGAAATTGATTCAACGAACTATGCATTAACAAGTGTTTTTCTTCCTACTCTGGTTCTGATGATGCAAACGAGAAATTTGTGAAATGTTATTGGTTACAGAACAGAAAAATATAGTTCTTTAAGTACTGTCACTCATACAATGCTGAACATGAATCTAAGAAAAGCAAGTGATTTTGTGAACTTGGATCGGCATATGAAACACTGTTAATTGTGTTGTATAACTTTTCTATATTCCATAAAAACAGAATATGGAAAAGTTATACCAAACAAGATACTGCTTATATATGCAAATCAAAGTGCACTGCATGAACACTGTGGTGTTCACAAAGAATTTTGAACAGTAACCAAGCTTAACTAATTTTAATTCTTACATGAGCTTTGATAGAAATATATAACCTTCCCAGATTGCTTGTTCTTCTGACAGGTTGTTTTCACTGATGAGTTTGTGATGAACTACAAGCTTTGAAAGATCTACAGATTTATATACATCTTCAAGATCATATGGTTTTGAGCAAAACTCAATGTAGAAGTCACTGTAAGAAGAGAGGGGATAGTAAATTCACATGTTAAAATTAAGCCTGAAATTACAAATCAAGAGTTCTTAGTCATTTTTCCAAAGCAAATTCCCTGCCTTTTGCAGGTGTCCATGGATTTTTAAATTAATTTTCAGACCACGTGTACTTGTTTTAACTTAATTCTGTTTGCATAATATTTTTGGAGTTAAATAATAATAATAATAATAATTTGGCTCCAGTTGCAAGAAACATTTTCCTAATCAAGGCTACAAGTATGCTAAATTTCATGAAGAGTCATGTGGGTGGGTGACATTTCAATACATAATTCGGTGAACTGATATGGAAGGACTCGTACAAGTTTTCCACTAGAACTATATCTTAGTAATAAACCAGGATTTTGCTGTAAAACATTTTCACATGAGATAATTATTTAATTACAAAATTAATTCTTCCCTACGACGTTGTTGCAAAAATAATTAAAATTATGCATTTTACATATTTCTAGGATATTTAGACTTTGCAAAAACTGTGCATGATATTTTCGCAGGCTCTGGAAAAGTATCAGTTGGTACTGGTAATTAAATTCCAAATAATACCGTGCGTCCATTTCGATCTGCAGCCGAGAGATCGGGAGAAGCGTGGCGGGCGGCGCTGACGGAGAAGCCGACATTTGCGGCCTGTAATGCCCGCTTATTTTTATAGACATATGCAGACATTTATATAAATATTGCAAAACGATCACTAACCTGTGTTATAACACGCAAAAGTTCTTCTGTAATTCATCCAAGTTCTGCTCTTATATACACAAATAAATACGCTATAGAAACGATGTTAAGAGCCACAGATAAAAAAGCATTTTAATCATGGTTTTGATCAGTAACGTCCTGCTTAAGTTTATATCCTTGAAAGAGTTTTGTGGCGATGGGAATCGTTTGGAGGTTTCAAATGTGCAACACTGTATCAGGATTACACTGCAGACGAAACCGATAAAAGTGAATGGTTTTCGTGAGCTTCCTCGCAATCCGAAATATCCGAGCTCGAGTTTTTTGTTCCTTCGCGACTAGATGAAGACAGAGTTGTAAATATAGTGGCGAGCAATGTAAACCAAGAGCGTGTTAATTTCGTACTGTGCGCAAGAGTGTTATTCTTGGTTACTTGCAGTTACTTGTTTGTGTTATTGTAGTGTGTATGTGTGACGTGTCAGTGAGACGATTGGAATGCCAGCCGCAAGATTCACGTTAGAACAAAGATTTTTTATGTATGACACATACCTACGTGAAAACAAACTCGTGTAGAGACGTGTGTAGGTAATTTGTACAGAAATTCCCATGCGTTTCAACTCCACACAGAGATACGGTTAGATATCTTGTCCTTAAATTACGAGAAACTGTATCGTTAAATTTTAAAACACCTAAGCAAAAACGACGGATTCTAACCGAAGCAAAACTCGATGATATTGGTGCAGCGTTAGAACGTTCTCCAAACAAACCTCTACGCCGTGTTCCACAAGAGGTGGGCGTGTCAAAATCATCGGCACATACAGTCACTAAGCTACTAAAATTAAAACCATACTCTTATAACACAGGTTAGTGCTCGTTTTGCAATATTTATATAAATGTCTGCATATGTCCATAAAAATAAGCGGGCATTTCAGGCCGCAAATGTCGGCATCTCCGTCAGTGCCGCCCGCCACGCTTCTCCCGATCTCTCGGCTGCAGATCGAAATGGACGCACGGTACTTTCTGTTACTGACACTACTTGTATCAGCCAATATTGATGTATTGGTATCGACACAGTCCTAATAATTTCCTAATTTCATTCAGCTAATTTCAAAAATATTTGAAGGAATTACAATGAGACAAGTTCTACAAGTGTTGTAGAACTGATTATATCTTTGTTAATTGGATAAATATACATACTTGTATATCCAAATGGTAACCGACTCCATGTTTGTGACCAGGAACCATATCCAAATATTGAATTTTCTGCCACATATCAGATAAGGCCTTTCTGCAATATAAAAATATACTGCACTGAATACTCAGAATGTGACAAAGATATGGTAAGCACCAGTACTAAAAGTCTTACCAAGTCTAGCCAATATTTGAACATTGTAACAGTTCATTATAGCAATTTTGCTTTGAAATTCATTTATATGCCAATAAAAATATGAATATCGTTAATTTAATTTTGAAGCAGCCTTCAGCACATAATTGTGGAGTGGAATTAATGAAATACGATAAAAATCGAGATATTCTCAGATGTTTAAAGTTACAGAGAATAAGAAGGATTAGATGCAAGAAAAGGATGGCGAAGGAAAGGTTGCCAGAGGATTTTAAGTGCAAGAATACATTTGTCTAGGAGAAATGGAAGATGCAAGCAGATATTTCAGTGAAAAATTCAGGCTCAACCAGGACTCAGAACCTGGGTCTCTGACATACACTAGCAATTGAGCTACCGAGCCAACCCTGGTTTGGAATCACTAAACTGAGAAGGTTGGATGAAGTGAGGAAAGATTTGAAAAAAAAAGAAAAAAAAAGAAAAGAAAATCAGAGAATGGCAAGAGAAGACTGGAGGTTAACAAAGCCCACATAGGGCTGTACGACCACATGGTAAGTAAGGTAAGATATTAACAATTTTGCATAGGTGCAAGAATAGTTGTAAACCAGAAGTTTATTGGTCAGGATTAGGGATGAGCCAATACCCATGTTGAACATGTTCCTTAGCAAGTCCAACTGATACAGATACCAATGCTTGAAAATTGTAACAATTAAAAGTTCAAAATATTGCTTAATATAAGTGTTAAGTATTCTACTCCAATTTTGTGTATCAATTTACTAAGAGTTTCGCTTTAAAACATTCAAGAATTACAACACAATTTTAAATCACATGTTATGGAAACACAAAATCCGGTCTTTTCATACAAAACTGGTGCAATATAAAAATAAACTTCACATTTTGCATAGTTTCCAGGACAAGTGTTGCATGGCATTTTTGCAGAACCTGTGGAAGACCAAAATGCTTGAAAAGTATCAGCCAGGATCTGTAAATAACTTTGAACCGATACCATGGGTATCGGCCAATACTGATACACTGGCATTGGTATCAGCTCAGCCCTAGCCATGAGTCGCGAGTGGTGATCAAATTTGAACAATAATTTCCAATACGCGTGATGCTGGCTGACTTTGATTTCAGTGTAAAAAACATATCATACTATATGATTTATTTTACTTCATTGTCCTAAAAAGTTTTGACTAATATCTGTAACATGTTATTATGGGGTGCAGTGAACCTATACACAAGTTATTAATAGAGTAGAACCAAGATTAACACTCTTCAGGGGTCTGAAAAATGAAATGTGGAAAACTGTAAAATGTGGGGGAGTATTTTTAATAATTTGTTGTATTGGAACATTGAAAATGAAATTTGAAATGCAGGAGAATGTAAAATACAGGACCATAAAAATTGGGGTACACTGTACATAGTTGCTAACACCAAGTTTTATGATTCTCTTTATGTATACTTCTCTTTTATTTTGACACATTGATAACTTGTTTAACTGGTCAAAATTCATAGAATAAGAGTTTAAATCAGGGTTCCCTAACTTAAAGATCTTATAGAAGTCTCAGAAACAGAAAACATGGTGAGAAGTTAACATAAAACAATTATTTATCCACAAATCTATTAGTTTTATTCTCCTAATTTTGGTGACCATCATCGTCAACAACCTTGGAACTTGTTGGTTAAGCATCTTGGGTTTCCCATGTGTTTCTGCTGAGGGGCAGTGGTAATGTCATCACCTTGTAATGAAAGAATCCTGGGTTTAATACATGGCGGAGATATATAGTGTTTCGGGACCCACTTTAAACTATAGGTACACTGGAAATCTAAAGAAACACACTCCCTTATGGTTATGCAACCAGTAATTTAATATCATGTAGTTTCGCCTTGAAGAGCAGCTCGCGAGAAGTGTAGTGTTTCCAACTCTTGAATCTAGCTACAGATTCACATGAGCAGGTGGGGATCTAGCTTTCCTCTTGATTTGATTTCAACGGACAACACGTTTATTTTGAGAATGTCTCTGGTAATAATAACATGTGTTATTAACCTTTATGCATGAGTTTCTTATTATTATTTTACCACTTCCAAACGAATATTTGAAGAAAGGAGGTATCACGGATTTTGTTATCGCTCGGATACTTGACACCTCCCATGAGAGTCATGCAGACGAAAATTTAGCATTATGACTAATTCTGTTATCTATTTCAGAAAAAAAAGCCCCTTCCAATAACCTAAATTCGCCTTGTAATCAAGTGGATCTAGATACAATTACCACTGGTGGTCCACCACTCTAGATCTAAGTTCAGTTTCCATTAATGTATCTGTGTATAAATTGAAATAAAAAAAATTCTTAAAAATTTACGTGTGCTCGGAACAACACTTGAAAGGCAAAAGTAAAATGAAGTGGAAGTTGTGATTGGTTTTTTAGATCACTCGCGCTAATGCGGACCCCCGAACTCCATTGCTGCAGTTATTCTTTTCAAGATCTTTTTCTCGTTGGTCCTGCCACCATAGGTAAGTCCAAAGAGAGGATTCTGACCCGATAACCAGCCCCTCCCCATTCAGTGTACCTATGGATGTCACGCTTGTCTTTTCCCACTGTATCCTATTTGCACCCATTACACTTTTTTTTTCATTTTGCAATAACGCGTTTGGCATTTATTTTGCCTTCTCTTTCACATTCCTTCGTGCATATTTTCGTTATATGGAGGACAGAATAACGAAAATATGCACGAAGGAATGTGAAAAAGAAGGCAAAATAAATAGCCTATGGAAACAGCTGGAAAAGAATGGCTATGAGAAGCAGGATAGACTGGACATAAACAGAAGAAGGAAGAAAAGAGGGAGAGGAGAATTGGAAGAGAAAGAAAAAGAGAGGTGGTTTGGAATAAGGAGTATGGGGGAGACCACAGAAAAGATATGCAAAGTGCTTAGGAAAGTGGGCATTAAAACTGGATTATCTACGAAGTAAAATGTAAAGAATGTCAGAGTGTGTACATAGGAGAAACGAAAAAGAGGCTGAAAGATAGGTTGAAATAACATAGGGATGATGTACGACTTAAGAGAGAGAGAAATGCGATATTTAAACATACAAGAGAAACAGGACATGACATAGAGTGGGATGAGGCTAAGCAGATAGGAAGGGAGAAGAGAATGCTAGTGAGAAAATGGAAGGAAGCCAAGGAAATAGAGAAGAAAGGTGAAGAAGACACAATGAACTGGAATGGGGGACTGAAGTTAAACGAAGAATGGAAGAAAGTGTTAGAAAGAGTGGAAAGGACAAGAGAGAAAGAGGAGAGGAGAAGGAAGAAAATGAAGGAAAAAGAGCGTGAGATATAAAGCCCAATCCACATTCTATATGAAAGTATATATTTTTCGCCTTTTAGGTGAAAGTACAGTTCAATAGTGAAAGCCACCTGCTAGAAAGTTCCAAAACAACTTTCTAATAGTCTGGAGGGAGTAATGTTTTGTGTATATATAATGCCCTGTTTTTGGTATCTTGTTACTTTTGTACTTGATACAGAGTCTGATGAAGACCTTGCTAGAAGGTTGAAACGTTACGTTTAGTTTATGTTTTTAATAAAATAAATTACTGCCTTGGTCAGCATATTTTTATTTTTTCATAATAATGGAAACAAGGCTTAATGGTGTTATAATATCTCCATATGCAACTTATCTTTCCAATTCTTTCTTATTGATACAATACCTTGGTTTTCATGGTGACTTTTTCACACACCTGCACCATTATATTATATTCTATAATATTAATATCCACATTATTGACAGATTTGATTCACATAAAATTCAAATGCGCAGCACACATGCACCCATTTATAATATTTAACTATTAGTTACATTACACCCCTCATGTTCTAAATTAGGGGTGCCCAGGGGAGCGGCATTATGGCGCAGACTGTGATGGAAATTTGACTGAGTAAACAGGGCACATGTTGAATTACGTTATCAATTAGCCATTGCTGTTATACAAATAGTAATTTGTAGATTGTCAGGGGAATTGTTACGGGTAATAAGTAATATTTGGGGGGGGGGGGGGGCGATATCCAACTCTTACATATTAGGCTTAGATTGATAGGGAAATTATGGTGGGCGATTAATGAATTTAGAGGGAATTTCAGGTAGCGGGATTGATAATGATTTTGAGAGGCAAGGAATCCAACTCTTGTGTATTACTATTACGCCTTAGATTGATTTTTTTGGAGGGAGCAATATCAACAAGAAGTCTAAAATTGGCATTGAAAATTTTGTTAGGAAGATTGAGTATTAAATTTGAGGTTGAGGGAAGGGGAATGAAGTTTTGATAAAGTGTTATGTCTTAGATTGTGAAGGGATTTTTGAAGATTAAGAAATAGACAAAGGTCCAGGTGGGACTCAAACCTGGAACATTCGGTGGCTGGATTGTTAGTCCACCACTAACCGTGCTTGGCGGCAGAGCCGGTTCTCTTTGGTGGCCAAGCGCATTAAGTGGTCCATTTCCGATACCACAAAATTTCCAGGTTCGAGCCACGGCTTCAGTTTGGTATCATGGTATCAATTTAATCTAATCGTCACTCATCCTCATTAGCCAAAAGTGGCAGAAGAGCGACTTAAAATAACAAAAGATACAAAAACAACTTTAACACTCTAGTAATTTCTGATCAATAGATGCATATTAGCTTTGATTGTTGACTCATTAATGATAAGCTTATAATTATTATTCTTAATATGAATTGCCGTCCATCAACAGAAGGAAGGACCAATCGATCATTTAATTCATGTCGCTCTTTTTTGTATTTGTTGTCCCTTCGGATCAGCTTCGAAACCTAAGCAAATTCTTAGATGTTTGTCTGAAGTTAGTGACAATGGTTCTTTAAATTCCTGTCGCTCTTTCAGCCAGCGTGGGAACCACCGCGTTTACTTATGAAGGAACTCGTGGTCAATCAACCAATTAGGCCTACCGCTTGGGCAAGAAACAATAACTTTACAAAGCCCCCTTCCCCGAAGCAGCCAGCAGGGAAACAGGATTTTGTCAAAATAACTCTTCTGCTCTGTGAATGAACACCGGTTCTAACAGTGTTTCTACTTAATTGGACAGTATCCATTGTTTTTCTTTTTGATCGAGTATATATTCCATCTATATATTTCGAGACATTTCAAGAGAACACCTCTTCTCTCATCTTGAGGCGAACAAATTTTGCTCTGTCTGTAGGGTGATTGGAACTATGACAGTCCATGATTTTGATCCAAATCCGGTCCGCTAAGCAACAAGTCTTAGATGCCCATTCGAAATCGACAGCTATAGAGCAAAATATGTTTGGAGTGAAGAGTCTTATTGAATGAAACATAGCTCGACTCACCCTCACATTTGAAATTTTTCAGATAACTTGCGTGCAATTTCGTATAGAAGGCACCACGAGACTGAAAATTCACACTATTTGGCATGACAAATAGACCTTATTCCAGCTTTGCTGAAAGTTTGATGTATATAATAATTGTCACTCATTAAGTTCAACGCCCTCTGCACATATGTTGTGATGGGTTACAGTGTTCCAATTTTCATTTAATTCCATTTCATGCTCAGAAAGGCTACCGGAAGTGGGGCCTACAGTTGAAAGTGGGATCCGAACCACTAGGCAGTTGTGTCTTTACCAGGAATCGAACGGGACTCCGTGATCATAGGGGGTTAACATGTTCATGGCTTTAGAGTTTGTGTGTGTGTAAAACTTTCTAGCACATCCATCTTCCTACCTTCATTTTATCATCATTACTTTGAATTTTGCACCAGTGATTTTTCACTACGTTCTAGGTCACGTGACTTTGAGTTGTAAAGTATTGTCTGTAATTCAGTTTTAGTATAGTTTGTAGCCTCTCACCCAAGAATTTTTAAGGTGGGAGAAGGGAGTGGGGCTCAACTTCTGAAAAACAAGTGTGTGTTCAATTGAGAATAAGAAAATTTATCATAATGGTTATATTGCTACAATATCTTCAGGAAAGTAAAATGTAAAATTGAATTCTGCCTCATACATCACCTCTGAGTGAACCCATGATATTGTTTATGTTTGAAGGTAATATATTGTACATGACTATCAGCATAACCGAATGCATATAATGAGATGATTTATTAGTGTTACCAGGCTAAAGGTGTGGTGTGCTGCCTGTTGTTTCTTTCATTACGGAATTCCACATGTAAAAATTGATCAGCTGTTATTGCGAGTAACCATTATAGGCTTCAGTGACGTGCGGTGACGTCTACACTTGGGGTAGCAGTCAGTGGCGTGCTCAAGGGGGGGGGGTGTTGGTGTGGGTCACACCCCTTCTCCCTTTAGGGCCCAGTATTCCTAAAAAAAGTGCACGTAACCCCCACCCATACGAAAATAAAAAACGATTTGATTTTACTCTAAGCCAGAGATCCTGGGTTCGAATCTCGGCTTGGCCATGGATATTCTTTGTGTGTGTCCCTTTATCAATTTTATCATACCAAAAGTGACGAAAAAGCAAAGTAAAATAAACCAAATCATACAATCAATCAATGATTTGATTTCATTTTTGTTCCTTAGCGTCGCTTTTTTGTCACATTTGCTTAATTGCGAAGATGATACGATAAAATTAATGCCCAGGTCTGGGTTCGAACCCGGAACTCCTGGTGTCGTAGCGCGCTGTGATAACAACTCCCCGACGGTTGGTTGATTTGGTGTTTTAAGTGCACTTTGTGCACAGAAACAAAATAGGTAAGAAAACACAACACACTTTTTTGTAGTTTCTTCAATGATATTCATTTGACTTTTTGAGTTCTGAGATACATTTTTCATTCCAAATTATTTCATTATTCACTGCAACACATAGGACAAGAATGCGCACTCATCACGGGTTCGAATCCTGGCCTGGATTGTTCATATGAGGTCCCTTCATCAATTTCATCATATCATCACTCATCCTCATTTTCGCGATAACCAAATGTGGCAGAAAAGCAAAGTAAAATAAACCAAACCAACAACAATATGAAAGCGCTTTCTCTTGCCCAAATAAATACATCCGTATTTATGACTGTTAGAGGCCAAGATTAGTATATTTAAATGAAAAACTACTACAGAGAGCCTGAGCACACATTTGTAATTTAATCATTATATGTTCCATATTTGAAAAAAAAGAAAGACAGCATAACATTATTGTCTGCACATAACACGTTCTCATTTCATAAATAATAAAACTACATCCCATATTATACATACATATTGTACAACGTGTAAAAGGTTGTGTAAATATAGAGAACATAAGTACTGCAGAAAATTTTACCCTGAGTTCTTTAGAGGATTTACAAAAAATCTATGAGAAACCAATCCCCTATCTGTCCTATAGGAGATAGACTGGGCGACCTGAAAGCCTGGGCTTTCAACCATTGCAGCGGGGGGCGAGGGGACAAGAGAGGTAGAGGTAGAAATCTTCCTTTTCCTTGGGCCGGCCGTTTCTACCTGGTCAGGCGGAAGAAGAGCGAGCTAGGGTATCCAGCCAGCTTTGCCCGCGGAGAACACCGATGGACGAGAAGAGGGTGGAAAAAAAGGTGTTGCATATGAGCTGTGGTGGCTTTAACAAGACAATAAATATTGTGATTTGAATATAATTCGAGATGTGAGATTGATTGATCTATCTCTGCTAGACTAGCTACTCCTCAGTGAACGTCACTGATAGGCTTAGACCAAACTCTGGCGTTTATATTTCAATTCACTTCCTCAACAAATCCTTTCTCAATTGACTAGATTTCAAGAGGAGCGTCATTCAGTTGTGTGTGAATGTTCTTTTTGCAGCAACAGCAGCTCACTCGCACCCACAGGGCCCCGCCCACTCATCGAGATACGTTGTCTCTGTGCAGACAATGATGTTCTCTAACAGTGTTGCTTCTTTATTCGACCTTTGTATTCTCTGTTGCCTGCCACTACACACACATTTCAGACAATTCTTCCCATACAACAAATAATGGAAAAGCAGGCAGGCAACTGTTAATTGGCTCTTTTCTAGATTTTGTATTACCACTTTTCATGGTCAAGATATGTTAACTTGGTTCTGTTTCGTATTCCCACCATTTGGCTTCGTGCAGTAGGGGTTTATATTGCAAGCTAAAGAAAAAAAAACGTAGGCAGGTATTTTAACATTTTAATTTTCATCCGTTTCATGATTGTATGAAAGAATATGGTGGTAAAATACACTACTTGAGACAATATCACTAATAGTAATTGGCAGCTGCTGTGCCTGAGTGTGGAGCGTGGTAAGCCGTCGGCTTTTGATCTTGCTGTCGAAATTCCCGGGTTTGAGTCCCGGCCTGGGTATGATTGTTTATGAGTGTCCCTTCATTAATTTTATCATACACTAATCCTCACCGTTGCGATTAGCTAAAAGTAGCATAACTGCAAAGTAAAAGAAAGAAATATAATAATAATAATAATAATAATAATATGAATCTAGTCCCCCATTTTTCCTTTTTTACTGTCAGTTTATCAATTTCGTTGAGTCATTATTCATCCTCATTGTTGCGATTAGCCAATAAATGGTAGAGAAGCTGCGAAATATAAGATGTAAAATAATAACAGAATTGTCTTACACATGGAAAAATAAATGCTCCAGAAAACATGCAATACAGGAAATGAGTGTCCTGTAATGTGAGTCTGTAAACAAAATATAACTCACGAATGAAGAAGTTTACGTGAAGGTTTCGTCCTCTACGAAGCAATACAGGCTTCAATGGCGCAGCGGTAGCGTCGTCGCCTTGTAATCAAGGGATCCCGGTGGAGGCACAAAGTGGTTCGGATCCCACTTTAAACTGTAGGTCCAGTCCAGATTGGTCATACTGTGCATTGTGGACTTAAAACACCAAATCAACAACCAACCAAGCAATGCAGGGTTGGAAAAACTACGGTTATAGGGTTGGAAACACTGCTCCTCTCAGGAACTACTCTACCAGGCAAAACTATATATAATAAAATTTCGGATTTCATAACCGTAATAATCTCATAGCATAATCTCAATCTCATAATCTCTTTAGATTTCCTGTGTAGAATCCCGATTAGACGTTCTGTTCATAAAGTGGACTTAAAACAAAAATTCAAATTCATATTTTGCTGTTAGCTGCTCATGGGTTGAGTGGAGAAGGGGGGGGGGAGTGGTGTCAACAACTGTTTGTGTTTTAGTTGTTGCAGCAATGGTATCAAAATATGTAGATCCCACTTATTTTGGTGAAGCAAGTTCCCAGACTTTTCCTCGTCTTCCAGGTGATTTTGTGATTTTAAAATAAATTCCAGACCATTCTACAGTGCTAATAAACGAATTTTAGGTGTTGACCTGCATTCGGACTTCAAGAGAATCAAATTTATTCAATATTGTTGAAGATTAATAAGCAAGAATAAATTATAAAAACATTTTTACATAGAATAATCTTTGGTCAACAGGCTAGTTTCAAGAAAAAGGTTAAATTTGTTTTCATTCTCACAAGAACCCCCCCCCCCCAAATCGTAACTTTCCAGGTTTTTAGATGTATTTTCAAAATTCCCTGAGTCTGAGTCATAGTCTGATATCCCTCTAGGTCAATGGGAAATATAAAATATAGTGTGTTTATCCATAATGGACTTTCCTCATGAATTAAAACATTTACAATGAACAAGTGTAATATATCTGAATACTGTTGTTATAACAAAACCCAACAGCTGTAGGCAACCCATCGAACTAGTCACAGCAGTACACCCGGTTGTTCTCAACAAGACATTTCAATCCAAAAGCCTACGTAGATGTGAATCACATTCCAAATGGAGCTGAGCCGATATTAATGTTGATGTATCAATACAGGAAAGTATGAGATGGAATTTATTTACCAATACCGGCAGTTTTGATCCTTAGTGAAGTCTGCAAAAATGCAGCATGACACTTACATGAAGTCTAATTATCCTGAGTGTTATGCAATCAAAGAGGTTAGTTCATTACTGCTAACACTAAAGATATTTTGTAGCACACATTTCAATTGGTTTTGTACCAATAGTATGTGAAAACTCTGGTAAATTGATGCTTATAATTTGAGCAGAATACTCACCCACTAATATTCATCAATATTGGTATCAGTATTGGTGAGAATCGGAAAGAGTATCGATATCAGTATGAGTATCAACTCAGCCATAGTGATATTATTCACATTTGTGAATAAAGTAGGCAGTTGTTTTGGGTCTAAGTGCTATCAATTAAATATATTAAACAAGTTCATAAGGTGGACTCACCTATATATTTCTGTATCACCATTCGTGGTCCATGTCGATTTTCAGCAACTGCAAGGATGTCATTAAGTTTGGTACAGATGGTTACATTACATTGTTTCTTTGGAAAAACAGGCTTCAAAATCCAAAGATTCAAACTTCCTTCCATCTCTAACTGAGGCCAGAATATTTTCAGCTTTTCCAATGTGTTGATTGCAGTGTGAACACAATCCTGAAATATATATATATATATATTAAACGATTTAACATACAAATTACCAGCATTTTAAAATTAAACTGCAACGTTCTCTTAGCACAAATAAAAATTCAAATTTTTGCTATTCATAGATGAAAAACATGTATTCATGATTGATGCGATAAATGCGGTTTAAATATTACCTATGTGAATCAATTGTGCAATGTGGAAACATAAAACTTCGCGTAGGTAATAACATACACATTGAAGTAATATTGTGTTTTCATGCTTTACACAAATATGCAGCCAGCAATAACTGAGTAATGAAGTTAATGTATTTGAATTTTTGTTATTTTACATTGCTTTTTGACCGCTTTTGGTTAATTGCAATGGTAAGATAAAATTGACAAAAGGACACTTGCAAATAAGACTTTGAACACTTTAGAGCAGTGAGTCCCAACTGGAGTGCCATAGCATGTTATGGTGCTGCGATATATTTGAAGAAAATATTATTAGGAAGTAGACAAAAGAAATATAAAGTCGAATTACAAAACAATGGACGTAGTTTTGCCCTTTTCAACTTCATATTTATGCGAGCATGCTATCTCTGCTATGGCGACAATAAAATCCAAAGCAAGCAATAGACCACATAAGCTTGAGGATGATATGTGTGTTTCGTTGTCAACTGTAAGGTTTGACATCAAACATTTGTGCTCTAAGAATCAATCGTCTCACATTAATAAAACAAAACTCTTTTGAGTGATTTCCATTGTAGTAAACTGTATTCTATTCTGATGTTTTTTTCAATAAATGAATATTATTGGTACTGGAGTAGGTATTTATTTGACAATAAATTTAACTTGCTCCTGATAACATATTCCACTTAGATTTAAGATTAAAAATTGGGAAAACATTCTAACAAGGGTACCTCAAGTTTTTAATGTCATTCTCAAGGGTGCCACGAAAGTTAAGAGGTTGGGAATCCCTGCTTTAGAGTAACAAGGTTAAGTTTGATTTTCTAGCATAATAATATACACACTCCAGAAACAGCTGGCCTGTAGTATTTAGCTAATTGGGAACCAACAACCAAGGTAATTGGTTCCCAACCATATTTAACTCCCCGTTCTAAACCATGGTCTCCCATTTATACACCCCAATTATCAAATATACATTTTACAAATTTGTTATAAAAGGTATTTCCAATATTTGGGTGCACCATAATAACCTTTCAAAATGCATATAATTCAATTTTTTTAAAGTTTTTGTCTACTAATGTTTTCAAATAGCTGAATTTTATTGCATAATAAACTTCAATGTTAAAGTGCATTCATGATTTAAAATGTGGTTTTAGTTGAGAAAGGGATATATAGGGAGGGAGGAAGAATAGTCATATCTATGTACAGGCATGTATTGGTTTATGTGATACGCTTATCACAAACAAACTGAAGTACAATAATACAACAATTTCATACACAATGATTGGTGTTTCTGGTGAATTTGGATGATTTCCAATTAATTTCAAAGGTGCATTGCCTTCATTAACTGAGGATGCAGCAGTTTGAGGAGTTAGAGATGTCAGTTAATGAAGGAGTGGGCCTTCGAAATTAATCTGAAATCATCCATATTCGAAATGCAGAAACACCAATGTTTGTGTATGAAATACTAAAACTAAAAAAAAACTGCACTTGATTGGCCCAGCACCTACACCATACTGCTCCCAAATCAAACACCCATGTAACCATACCCCAACTATTCTCTCCACTTCAGTCCTTGAAGATGAGAGTGGCTTTAGCTCTCGAAAGCTCAGAAGCATATCTGGAAATCACCTGGCTGATATTCTGAGAAAACTTCATCATTCGCCACCAGGAAAGCTTCAAGAATTACATACTACTAAAACCTTGTTGGCCTTGTCCACCATGAATACATCAATTATTTAAAATCAATTCTTTACTGGGTCCGTTTCAAAAGCAGACAGTCATATACTTTTAACCCGTGGTGGCGATTGGGTTCCAAAACTGGAGGGAGAGGGGGCAAGGACAGTTTACTATCCCTTGGTAGATAAGGTTTAGTATAGTGTGTGGGGGCAAAAGTGGCAAACAGGGAGGGGGCAAGTGCCCCCCCCCTAATCGCTGCCACTGCTTTTAACTGTTGTAACACTGTCGCCAATTATCTATTTTAACTGACATTAGACTTCATTGTATTCTTGACTCTTGGATAATTTGTGTTAATAATAGAATTTATACATGAATTCTATCTAAGAATACTAAACATGCATGCCAAAGGCAGACTCTCTGTTAGTGTAAAAGTACCATTTAAAAGAAAAATAAAGTGCTCCCCTGTGCTTAGCACCACACCATGAAAGCGTATAGGGGGTGTGGGGGTAACGCCCCACACTTTCTTGATCCGGTCCTGATCAGCATCATGCCCCTGACTGCCTTTATCCCCCAGAGTTTCCCCCAGGTACCAATGTCATTCGATGCTGGTTGGGTGTCGGGGTCACTTCCAAATGTTAGAAAAGTTCCCGGATTTGAACTGGCCGGGGATCGAACCCAGGACCTTTAGCATGGTAGTCAGATGGGTTACCGACTTTTTAATATATATTATTATTATTATTATTATTATTGAAGGAAGCTAATACTTTCACAGATTTTACATTTGGACGTGTATTTCAAAGGATCACATGTAGGAAATTTGAATACAAGGCTTTACAGGTTATCTGATCATTGATAATATTGTTCACTGGCATAGAATTTGAATGGCAGTTTTTGTACATGAGGTTGGTTGCCAAGCACATAATAGACATAATGTCCTATGAGAAATTGCACTGCACGTGTTCATGTAAGAGGAAAATACTGAAACTCTGGAGTTAATATATGGTTCACCGTGAAGTCGTTCAGGGAGCGGCGGCATATGATTCCAAGTCACTTCTTAAGGTGTTTCCAATGTTCCACGACTGTCACACATGTCGTCATTCGATGCACTAAGGTGTTGACTTGTGCACATTTGGTACAATGGGAGTTGTCTGCCATAAGGTATCTCTGCAATCGTACTCTAGTGACGATACCATCGTGTACAGTTAAGTACCATATGGAGCACACTCGATTGGGGAGGTGGGTTGCGCTATGTTTCTCCACACGATGTTCCAGTGCACATTGGGGAATAATGGGACAATACGCGGAATATGTTTCATCCGGGTTTGCAGCATTTTTGATTGAGATTTGACTGTTATATCAGAAGGATCCACACTTGGAAAGAGCATCAACATGTAACAAATTTCCACTATGGTTGTTCATAAATAGAGAAATTTAGTGGGTATAACACCTGGGTAAATTGGGACACATAGTTCCACTTCATCCAGCATGGAGTGTAGCACTGGACTATCATGGTGATATGGCGGTCCAAAATAAGGCTTGCAATTGTCGGTCGATACTCAGCAGGTTTAGTCCTCCAAGGCGAGTTGGTAGGCATAGTGTGTTATGAGCTACATGGAACAGGTGACCGTGCCAGAGAAAGCGTGTGATCATTCTCCGGATTCACGCAGCCGTTTGGGTAGGCACGGGTAGTATTTGTGTCACATACCATAGTTTCGAGAGTGCATAAGTGTTGACATATTTGATTCTAGCGCTTAGTGACAGTTGGCGGAGTCGGATGAAGTGTAATACTGCTTGTATTTTGGGCACTATGGCTTGAAATGTGTGGTTGGAAGTCTTGACCAGGTTTCTCAAGAAGTAGATCCCGAGTATTTTCACTACGTCCATCACGGTCATTGGGACAGATTCTGTCCAGTTTCATGCCATTGTCCACAAGGGTAGTATTTTTGATTTTATCAGGTTGAGACACAAGCCTGTATTTACTCGTAATTGTTCCAAGATTTCCATTAGGTTAACATAATCCTGGTGATCACGCACCACCACCGTGACATCGTCGGTGTATGCTAAAACTCGGTAGGTCATGCCATATGCTTGTATTCCTCGTAGTCGTTGATTTATTTGGTGTAGGAAGGGTCTAAGAGCTGTACAGAAGGCAAAGAGTGAAAAGGGGCAACCTTGCCTAACAGAGCGTTCAAGAACAAACGGCGAGGATAATGTTCCATTTACACAGAAATGTACCCGAGCCTGGATGTATAGGCTCTTTATCACTTCTACGAAGGATTCTCCGCATCCAACATGAGTTAAATGCTGAAGTAGATAATGATGGTACAATGAGTCAAATGTTCCTTTGAAGTCCAGGGCCACTAGAGCTGCTTCCGAGTCAGGGGCTTCATTCATTACAGTAACGATGTCTCATATGCTAGCGAGAACGGTAGTTATATTACCATTAGTTCCGTGCACAAATTGATGGGGGCCTAGTAATGTAGCTGCATAGTGTTGTAGTCTGTGTGTTAATACTCGTGCCAATAATTTATAATCGGCACATAACAAAGTGATGGGGCGATAATGTACAGGTGTTAAGGGATGTATCACTTTCGGGATTAAGACCATGACACCTGTCAAGATTGTACAACCTATCTTCTTCTGTGCAAAACAGGCATTCAGGCACCGCATAAGCAAGTCTGCCATGTTAGGCCAAAATGTTTGAAATAATTCAATTGGTAATCCTTCTATGCCCGGGTTTTTTTCTTTTTGAGCTTTTTGGATGGCCGCTTCCACTTCTTCCTTAGTGAACGGTTGGTTTAAGATGGCTTCATCTTCCCCTGATAGCATGGGGATATCGGGGTATGACACCTGTTCTTCTTTCACCTGGGATGCCTTAAATTGTGCTGCAAAGTGTTCATATAGGCATGCACGAATGTCTGAGGGTTGTGTGAGCCATTCGTCCCCTTGTTGCAATCTCGTTATGAGTTTCCTTTTCCCACTTCGCTGTTCTGCGCTTACATGTGCAATACTGGCTTGTTCTTGGGGGTCAATTGTTGGAAGACGACTTCTCACCATGAAACCTGCCATTCGCTCATGGTGCATCCTCAGTAGAACCGAATGTATGCATTTCAGTTCCTGCAGGACTGGTAGCCCTGTATGAGTTGTGTCGTCAACTCGTGCAGTACGCGATAATAGAAGTTGTATTTCTTATAGAAATCCGTGTGCATCATACATGTGTATGCTATACATAAATGCTTGATTGACGGCTTCAGGAACATGTCCCACCATGTATGTAATGATGTCAGTTTGGCACCTGCTCATATTTTCCCATTCCTTCCTTTTTTGTTTGAAGGCTGTTCGAAATTGTTCATCTTGAAGAATCCGACTATTAAGTTTCCAGTATCCCCATCCCCGAACTGCAGTTTTGGTGTCAATTGCCATGTCTAGTTGCACACTGAGGTGGTCAGTGAAGCAAGTGGGAAAAATCTTTATAGATGACACTTTGGGTAATAAGTTCGCACTTACATAGAAACGGTCTAATCGACTGGCTGAGTTTGGACGTATGAAGGTGAATCCTTCCAGTTGTGGGTGCTTGGTTTCCCAGACATCTATTAGGTGAAAGGCCTTGACCAGGGTAGAGAGACTGAGGGATGAGTTAAACCCTGGATATTGATCTTGTCGTCGTAACACACAGTTAAAATCCCCAGCAAGGACAATATGTTGGTGGTTGGCCCCTAAAGCTGTCGTCACTTCTGTTGCATAGAAAGTGTTTTGGTCCTCGCGGGCCACTGATCCTGAAATCGCATAGATATTACAAAAACAGATTTTACCTATTTCGACATACGTAATTCGCCCAGAGGGATGCAGGAAAGTTTTGTTAACAGGTATACCTTGTCGTACCAAAATGGCAGTACCTGTGGCGTTACGTGAAATTATTATATATAGGGTAGTCGTGGCCACATGTAAAATCAGCTGTACCAACCTCTTGAAGGAAAACAAGATCGAGAGCACTTTGCTTTATATAATCAGTTTAGGCATGGTGTTTGACTGTAGAGGATAGTTTGTTCAGATTTAGTGTGGCAAAATGATACACATGAGCCGTCATATAACACACTAATGATATAAACAACCAAAACATTGCATGTACTTACAGGTTTTCTAAAGAATCAGTATTTAGAGCCTTCGTCATCATTGGGTTGGCGGGTGTTTCCAAAGGGTTGGGCACACTTGGGGTTAGGGTATACTTCACTGGCGATGGTGAACGCTGTTCGTTCGTTTTCTTTGCCGGGTGGGTGTGATTCTGGTCTGTGCTACGTGGCTTCTTCCTCTTCTTTTTTCCCAGTATGGGTGAAGATGGGGTCGGCAATGATGGGGGTTCTAGAGCCAGGTCCGTGTTTGTCGTCTGCGAAGAAACTGCATCTACTGGTGGTGAGTTCCCGATGGTTTTCACAGGACTCATCTGCGTAGTATGGATACTTAGCGGCATGATTGTAGTCTCGTCATTGGGAGATACTGGAACCGCCATGGGATCGACAGAATTTCTGACACTAGGCAGGGTGCTGTTTTCTTCGGTCAGCATTAAAGGGACATCCTGTATTGTATCGGAACTGGCGGCTACAGTTGATTCAGTTTGCATCTTGGTTATTGTAACTGGAAGTACTGTCTTATCATTGTGTATCACTTCTTCAGCGCTGTTGAGGTTGAATGGGGCGGGTCGCACTCTCCCTGTGTACGAGTTAGCACTTGTGCATGATGTTAACCTCTGGCGACTAGGGCATTGGTTAAAGAAATGATCGACCGCATAACAGTAGGAACACGTATGTTCTTGACCATTGTACGTGACCCAATAACGGCCGCCACTGATCGTAACGTATGAAGGTATCGCATGCGACAAGTTCATCTTTACTAATTTTCTTCCGGTTCTCACTGGGTATATGTGGTCTTTTGAGTACATTTCGTCATTAAGGAAGATCGCCTGTCCATAGTTAGTTAGTATAGAATATATTTTTTCATCTGCCCACGTCATTATCATTTCATGTTCGCCATCATCATCATTATACATATACACTCCTTTCGACTCATGTAATAACTGTTCACTCATTACTTTGGACAATAATTTCACAAAAACACATTTTCTATAATAGTCTACTTCTATACTTACAACCTGTTCTGGTTTCAGTTTCAATTTCGTATTTATCCAGAAATGTAGTTCATTTGATGTGGGCTTATTTCTCACTTCTCTAAAGTTCAATTTCAATGATTTCACTCGCTTTATGGCCATTTTCAAGACTCCAGTTTTGTTCGACTGGACAATTACGTAATGCACGCGTGCTGTCTCAACTACACGCTACGGGAGAGAGCACCGATCCAACTTCCTCCTTCCGCGGTTCGCGGGAGACTGACCCACTGAGCCACCATGGCCGGTACCATCTATTTTCTATAATTCTAGAATTACAATTCATCAAATTTCAGGAGACAGAACTTACTGAATGAGACCCATACATATATAGAATGTGTTTTTCAGCACACACTGTGACGTGAGAATGTGCCACACACATTTAAAACATTATTTGAACTCATCAATATGCTTACCTCCATTAAATTTGCTTCACACTTCACAGTCGCACCATTACAAACAATCTGTTTAAACCAAAAATGAAATTTCTGCCAATCCTTCATTGAAACATTCAGAAGATCTCTATCTATGTCATCATGCTCTTGAATTTGTATATAGTTCAGAACATGTTCCACAGAAAACTTTATCGTATCAGCTGGGACCTGAAATATGTATATACAGTGATCAGAACGCTACATTTTAAAAGTAGCTTCGCTACAGCTACAGCTACTCTTCCAAAATGTAGCTTCGCTACAGCTACAGCTACATTTTCCAAAAAGTAGCTCGCTA
The DNA here is from genome assembly GCF_977018435.1 of Lepisma saccharinum. Lineage (NCBI taxonomy): Eukaryota > Metazoa > Arthropoda > Insecta > Zygentoma > Lepismatidae > Lepisma > Lepisma saccharinum. The sequence continues at coordinate 72,734,140 of NC_139233.1, forward strand.
CGCTACTCCTGTTCGCTACTCGCTACTTCGCTACTTTTTACGCTACTTCTGCATAAAAAAATGAAAACAACCATATTGGTATTATATTAAAAAAATCCCCTACTACTGGTAAATAGATTCTGTTATTTATTATCATGATTCCAGTCATTCGATAATTTTGATAGCAGTGTTACTTCAGTTCCTTATTTTTACTATAGTTTTTCAGAATACCATACCTATGCAAGTGGTATATCAATTCAAATTTGATATATGAATATTGCAATTAGGGTGTTACCCAAATTAATGATTACAACTATACACAAATAAAATTTGGTAGGATTACGTATTTATGTTCACATCAACATATTTTTCTTGAGAATAAATATTTCATTTTTTATAGACTAATATCAAGTCAGCATTTTGAATGAAAAGTACCTGGAGCCCTTTACTACAAAAGGGCCCCAGGTTCAATACCCAGTGGAGGCACATAGTGGTTAGGATCCAATCTCAATCAGCTTATCTATGCATAAAATGGACTCAAAACAAAAACTAGGAAAGACGCCAAGTTGGGAGGATGAGATCCTCCTGCTCCTCAATCCCCCACACTGCTGATCATTCATCATTCTTCCTCGTTCTCACAATTAGCTGAAAGTTGCAGAAAGCGACTATAGATAAGAGAATAATTAAGTAAACCATTCATCCTCATTGTCATGATTGATAGAACTGGAAGAATAGATGAGGAGGTAAACAGAAGAGGACAAATGGGTGGTGGACTATATCAATGCGTTCGAAGATTAATATGGAACAGGGATGTACAGTACCTATGAAATGCAAGAAGGTAATATATAACACATACTATATGCCAATAATTACGTACGGAGCAGAGACTTGGACAATGACACAGAGAGACAAAGAAAGATGCAGGCAGTGGAGATGATTTTTTAAGGAGTATATTGGGGAAGACTAGAAGGGATAGAATAAGGAATGAGGAGATCCGACAGACAGTGGGTGTGGTGAAGCTTCAGGACATGATAGATCAGGCACAGATGAGATGGTTTGAAAGAGGATGGGTGCATAAAGACTGCCAGTAAGAGCTTACAATGAACAAGGAGTGGGAATAAGGCCAAGGGGGAGACCAAGATGTCGGTGGAAAGAGCAGATAGTGGAGAGTGTTAGGAGAAGAGGACAAGATTGGAACACGTGGAAAAAGAGGAGTGGTGGAAGACCAGGAAAATATGGAGAGGCTTGACTTCTATGCCGACCCAGCCAAAGGCAGGAAACAGCGAAGGATGATGATTTATTTATTTATTTATTTATTTATTTATTTACAACTTTGTTTACATGGCGAAGTTAAGGCATTAATGCCTTCTCTTCCACTTAACCATTTATTACGGGGATCATTTTTTTCTTTGCAGTAAATTGTATACATGATGTCATGATTGGCAAAAGTTACAGAAAAGTGACGCAAAAGTAGGAGAAATACATAAATTTGAAAACTATGTAAATTAACTAAAGAAAATTGTCCTTTCTGCAGGAAAGTCAATAACTCGTACATACTTTTTGCAATATGATAATTATTGAGGAAACTGTCGTGTAAACCTGAGTGTTCTAATCATATTGTAATTTTAAAATTTGTGAACAAATACTATCGCGAAAATAATTGTAATTCCAGAAACTCTATCATTCTTGTAACAATAATTTCTTGCTGATGAGATCCTATACCCGTGCGGGGTTGCTAGTCCTCCATCGGGCGCCTCCCTAGGTGGCGGATATGGGAACGCCCTCCAGATATGGAGGGTACCGGGAAACCGGGGCGGACCAAAACTAGCAAAAGAAGGGCGGACCAGGCTCAAGAGCTGTAGTGAAAGCAACTGATCTAAGGGACGGAAACCCGAATCAAATGACATGGGGAGATGGCCCCGTAGCCCTGGTAGGCGACCATCTAGGGGAGTAAACCCCAACAGAAAAACCCCTCCAAGGGTTAAAATGGTTGAGCGTTAGGCTGACAACCTCACCTCGTAAAAAAGCAACTTGTTAAGAAACCTGCACATCAGCCTCGGATAAGGATGGGAAACACAGATGACGAACCAGGCAAGAACAAGGTACATGATTGGTCCATAGCAACATGGAACGTCCGAACAATGTTAATACCAGGTAAAATGCAATAAATAGCCAATGTAATCACACAACGCAAAATTGATATTGTAGCACTACAAGAGATCAGATGGCAAGGACATGGTAAAATAGACAAAAAAGATTACAGCGTATACTATAGCGGAACAAAAGAAAAAACAGGACAATATGGAACAGGGTTTATAATAACAAAAAACCTAAGAGAAAGAGCTCTATCATTCGAACCAATCAATGAGAGGATATGCAAAATAAGAATCATGGGTAAATTCCAAAATATTAGTATACTGTCGGTACATGCTCCAACCAATGAAAAAGAAGATCTAGAAAAAGAACAATTCTATGATCAACTAGAAAGAACAATAGAAAAAATAGCAAGATATGACATCATAATAATTGCAGGTGATTACAACGCAAAAATAGGAGTGAGAAATAGTGACACAGACATAATTGGTAACCATTCCCTACACAAAAACAGTAATGAAAATGGCCTACTTCTAACACAATTCGCAATAAGAAATAGGTTGGTAATTAAAAGCACCTTCTTTCCACATAAGAAGATACATTTGGGCACATGGAAATCACCAGACGATGAAACAGTAAATCAAATGGATCATGTATTAATAGATAAGAGACACTCCTCAACAATTATAGATGTAATAAGCCAAAGAGGACCAAACTGTGATTCAGACCATTTTCTGGTAAAAATTAAACTAAGAGCAAGATTAAGCAATAACCCTATCAAACAGAACATACGAAGAACAAAATGGAATTATACAAAACTTCACAACCAAGAAAACAAGGTGAATTACCAAACAGCAATTAAAAATAAGTTACAACAAAATACTCAAGAAGAAACAATAGAAGGGAAGTGGAAAATAATTAAGAAAGTGTTAACAGAAGCTGCAGAAGAAGTAATAGGCAAAGAGAAAACATCAAGGAAGAAAGAGTGGTTTGATGGAGAATGTCAGCAAATAATTAACCAAAAAAATGTTGCAAGAATGAAGATGCTGCAAAGAGAAACAAGAAGCAGTTGTAACAAATACAAAGAACTAAGGCAACAGGCAAATAATTTATGTAAGAAAAAGAAAAAAGAATGGATAAGAAAGAATATCCAAGAAATAGAACAACTTAGTCAACAGTCAGAGATTAGAAAGTACTATGCACCAATAAAGAGAATAAATAAATGATATCAACCTAAAGAGATAGGATGTAAAAGGAGAGACGGGGAGATAATAGGAGACAAAGAAAGTGTACTAGAAAGATGGACAGAACACTTCCAAGAACAATTATACAATGAAACATATAGAGAAGAACAAATAGAAAATAACGATGAACAAAACACAGAAGGAACACCAACACGAGAAGAAGTTGAGAAGATAATAAAAAATCTAAAAAACAATAAATCACCAGGAGAAGATGAAATAACAGCAGAAATATTAAAATATTCTGGACCAAATATGATAGAAAAAATATACAAAATGATAAAACAAATCTGGCAAGAAGAACACATACCAGAAGCATGGAATAATGGAATATTGTGCCCAATACACAAGAAAGGTGACAAAACAGAATGTAGTAATTATAGAGGCATCATGTTACTTAATACAACTTACAAAATATTGACCAGCATCATACATACAAGATTAACAGCAATAATAGAAAACATAATAGGAGAATACCAAGCAGGCTTTAGACAAGGAAGAAGCACAATAGATCAATTATTCACAATAAGACAAATAATGGAAAAATATTATGAATATAATATAAATCTCTACATGTTATTCATAGACTTTCGTAGGGCTTTTGATAGTATTAAAAGACATAAATTAATACAAATTATGGAAGAATTACAAATACCTAATAAATTGATTAGATTAACAAACATGACACTGCAACGCACATATTTTAAAGTCAAAATATGGAGCGATATGGGTGAACTAACAGAATATAACACAGGCGTAAAACAAGGAGATGGACTATCTGCATGCTTATTTAACATAGCACTACATGCAATAATAAGCAAAATAGACAAAAGAGGAATAATATTTACGAAACTCAGCCAAATTAACGCATATGCCGACGACGTAGTTATAATATCCAGAACAGAAGAAGAATTAAAGAGAATATACAGGATATTAGAAGAAGAAGCAAATAAAATTGGGCTACAGACAAACATGAATAAAACCAAATTCCTACTGCTGACTCCAAAGCAAGATGGAAAACGTTACCACCAACTTACAATAGATGACAAGAAATTTGAAGCGGTAACAAACTTCAAGTATCTTGGAATGACGATAAATGACCAAAATAACATGCACGATGTAATTAGAGAAAGAATAAATGCAGGGAACAAAGCATATTATGCCAACATACAATTACTAAAAAGCAAGTTAATTAGCAGATATACCAAACTATTGATTTACAAACACTTATTAGACCGGTAATAACTTACAGTGCTGAGGTATGGACAATGAGTGTAGAAGACGAACAGCAATTAAGGAAAACTGAAAGAAGAAGAATCAGAAAAATATATGGACCAATCAGGGATGGAGATTTCTGGAGAAGTCGAAACAATGAAGAGATAAATTCCATCTTAAACCAAAAGGATATAGTAAGATTTATTAAAGCCAGAAGAATTAGTTGGATGGGTCATATAGAACATATGAATAAGGATAGAATGCCGCGAAGAATCATGTACGAGAGAATGTACTCCACAAGAAGAAGAGGCAGACCCAAACTAAGATGGCGGGATAGTGTCGTACAAGATCTACAAAGAATGGGAGTCCATGGATGGAGGGAGAAGATATTAGACCGAAATACTTGGAGGCTGATAGTGCACGAGGCCAAAGCTCACCCAGAGCTGTAGAGCCAATTGGTAAGGTAAGGTGAGATCCTATATACTGATGATGATCAATGCTGTTAACGTGCTGAGCCATTTATTGCTGGCACTATTCCCTTGTCAGTGCCGTGGAAAATCCATCGCTCGTTTTTGCACTGCAAGTTGTGTCTTACACAGCAATTAATGACATTTTGGTGTCTCTTACACCATGAATATCCACAGGATTTGTTCCGGGGGTGACGCAAATGAGGCACTTTTTTCCAGTGGTGCAGCAAACGAGGCATGTTTCTCCCCAAAATAGCGGTGCAGCTAAAAAAACGTAGCTGTTAGCAAGAATATATTCATATATGTCAGTTATCTGGATAACTGAATTATTCAGATACTAATTAAATAAATTGCGCAGATATCTATAATCTACAATCTAGATAATCTGTATGTCCATGTAATAGACTTTCTTTATGAACCTCCTGCAAAATGAAGGGTTCTTGTCGATTTTTTCTGATGCTGTTGCCACATTCAAAATTCACCTGAAAATGCTGAGAAAAATATAGCTGTAGCGAAATTATCACTACAACTACAGGAATTTTGTAGCTTCGCTACCGCTACAACTACAATTTTAAAAATGTAGCGTCGCTACAGCTACAAATTTTGTAGCTAGCTACAGTAGCGACGCTACAAGTAGCTCGCTACTTTTGACCACTGTGTATATATTTATACTTATGTCCATAGAGTTATTTCAGCAAGAATGACTTGTAATATAATTAAGCCTTGTTTCCATATTTAAAAACACTAAGTTGCTGACCAAGGCAATTTATTATTAAGATAAAAACACTTAACATGTAACGTTTCGACCCTGTATCAGGGTCTTCCTCAGAGGAAGAACTAAACTAAAATATTGAAATATACTACACACAGAAAGATTACATACACATAGCAGGGTCACTAGCCACACAACAACAAATTAGGTTGACAGTCCTTATCTAGGAAGATTTCTCCAAAGGAATTAAACATATCACCTCCTGACAGTTGTTGACTAATTGGTCTACTAAACTGACAGGTGATTGACAGGTCAAGATTAGCAAGAGTCTAGAACCACCTGCTTACCACTCCCCCACCCCTCCTGCCTTTTTGGTATGGATGAATACCTCCTCCTCTGGTCTTCTTCTTTTCTCTTCTTTCTTCCTTGTTCATACTTCTTTTTTCTTCATCCTTTCAACTTTCTCTAACACACTCTTCCATTCCTTGTTTATCTTGAGTCCTCCATTTCAATTCATGATGTCTTCTCCTTTCTTTTCTATTTCTTTGGCCTCCTTCCATTTTCTCACTAGTTCTCTCTTCTCTTTTCCTATTCGCCTAGCTGAATCCCATTCAACTTCATGTCCTGTTTCTCTAGTGTGTTTGAATATGGCATTCCTGTCTCTCTTAAATCTCACATTATCCATATGTTGCTTTAACCTGTCTTTAAGTCTCTTCTTCGTTTCCCCTATATATACACTTTCACATCCTCTGCACTTCACCTCGTAGATAACCCCTTCCTCTTCTTCCTCTCTCTTTTCTTCTTTCTTCTTGCTGGCTATACTTAAAATAGTGCATCCTCCCTTCCTGTAAGTTCTTATACCCACTTTCCTCAGCACTTTGCATATCTTCTCTGTGGCATCGCCCATACTTCTTATACCAAACCATCTCTCTTTTCTTTTTCTTCCTTCTCTTCCAGTCCTCTCTCTTTTATCTCTTTTCTTCTTCTGTTGATGTTGTGTCTGTCTTTCTTTTCATAGCCATTCTCTTCTAGTTGTTCCCACAGGCTATTAATCTTGGTTTCTTCTTCCCCTTTCTCTGTGCATATCTTCTTTATTCGGTCTTCCATGTTCCTTATAAAATTATGTTTAGTTCCATCACCCACATCACTTCTTTTGTGGCAGAACACTCCTTTTGATACCATGTAGCCACAATCCCCATTCTCTTCTTTTTCATCTCAATATCCAAGAAATTTAATGTTCCTTCCTGTTCCGTTTCGAGCTCAAGGAATATCCCTGCATTCTCATCTTATACATCTTTAACAAGCTTACTTAGCTGCCTTTTCGTTCCCTTCCATATCCCAAAACAATCATCCACATATCTACAAAACAGACTTAACTTATCTCCTCCTTTCACTATCACTTCCTGCTCCCATTCATTCATAACTAATTCCGCCCACACAGGGCTCAAACAAGAGCCTATATTCAGACCTTCACTAATCTTGATGATTTTACTCCCAACTCTGCTGTAGCCATTTCCCAAATGGTTTCCAGCACTTGTACCACTCTCTCACTATCCCATTCTCCTATAATGCTTTTCCCCACTTTCTTCCTCACTATATCCACTACATGTCCCCTTTTGATGCTCGGTAACATGCTTCTCACATCTAGGCTAAACATTGTGATTTTATCCCCAGACTCCATCAGACCTTTTATAAGGTCCACCACCTGCTGACTGTTTTTCACGGCTCTGCTTCCTTGTTCTCTCACTAACACTTCAATTACCTTTTTTAACTTCTTCTCCAATGGTTCCAAAATATTGTCCCTGCAATTCATCACTGGTCTCAACTTTATCTCTTCTTTATGTATTTTGGGAAAGCCTTTTAAACTAGGCAGTCTTCCTGCCTCCTTTGTGAGCTTTTTAAACCCCCTCCTTCCTCCTTCCAGGAAGGGGTTATCTACAAGGTGAAGTGCAGAGGATGTGAAAGTGTATATATATAGGGGAAACGAAGAAGAGACTTAAAGACAGGTTAAAGCAACATATGGATGATGTGAGATTGAAGAGAGACAGGAATGCCATATTCAAACACACTAGAGAAACAGGACATGAAGTTGAATGGGATTCGGCTAGGCGAATAGGAAAAGAGAAGAGAGAACTAGTGAGAAAATGGAAGGAGGCCAAAGAAATAGAAAAGAAAGGAGAAGACATCATGAATTGAAATGGAGGACTCAAGATAAACAAGGAATGGAAGAGTGTGTTAGAGAAAGTTGAAAGGATGAAGAAAAAAGAAGTATGAACAAGGAAGAAAGAAGAGAAAAGAAGAAGACCAGAGGAGGAGGTATTCATCCATACCAAAAAGGCAGGAGGGGTGGGGGAGTGGTAAGCAGGTGGTTCTAGACTCTTGCTAATCTTGACCTGTCAATCACCTTCAGTTTAGTAGACCAATTAGTCAACAACTGTCAGGAGGTGATATGTTTAATTCCTTTGGAGAAATCTTCCTAGATAAGGACTGTCAACTTGATTTGTTGTTGTGTGGCTAGTGACCCTGCTATGTGTATGTAATCTTTCTGTGTGTAGTATATTTCAATATTTTAGTTTAGTTTTTCCTCTGAGGAAGACCCTGATACAGGGTCGAAACGTTACCTGTTAAGTGTTTTTATCTTAATAATACATTGCCTTGGTCAGCAAGTTAGTGTTTTTAAGAATGACTTGTAAAATGCAGGAAGATAACAAGGTAATTACTTGGCTTCTCTTCACACGAGAGAAAATTGTGTCTTGATTCAGTGGTGCAAAAAGCTATCGATGAAAGCAAAATCACCTTACTTGTATGCCTTGATTTCTCAAAAGCATTCGATTGCGTGAACCATGAAGTTCTACTCGCTAAATTACACAGCATTGGGGTAAACGGCATATCCCATGATTGGTTTGCATCGTACCTTTCTGGCAGGAAGCAGCGTGTACAAATCAGAGGCAAAAATAACTGTTCCTCTGGGTGGTTAAACATTCGAAATGGAGTTCCCCAAGGAAGCATTCTTGGACCTCTCCTTTTCTCCATTTATGTAATGGACTTACACAAGAGCCTCTCACATGCGCAGTATCACCAATATGCTGATGATGTTCAGATATACATACATACAAGGATAGAAGAGTTCTCAAATGCAGCATCACAACTACAAAAAGACCTGAACGCCGTAAGTGAATGGGCACAAACTAACTTACTAAAATTAAACCCAACCAAGTCAAAGTTTGTCTTAATGGGAAAGAAATTTCTGGTTATAAAGCTTAGCCAAAACACAGATAACATGATTCTCCCCAAATTGAATAGCCACCCATTAAATTTAGAAAATACTGTAAATAACCTTGCCGTTGTCATGGATTCCCACATAGAATGGTCAGGTCATATTTCAGAGCAGATGAAAAAAGCCAACAAATCTCTTCGAGCATTACATCACTTGAAAAATATTGCAGGCATTGAGGTTAAAAAAAAAATTGTGCAAGAGTCTAGTTTTATCACGATTAATCTACAGAGCCACAGTTGCTTACAATGCAAGCAGCTCCATAACTAATAAGCTACAAAAGCTACAAAATGCATGCATAAGATTCATTTACAAGCTGAAAAAAAAGGGACCACATTTCAAAATACTTATTCAATTTGAATTGGCTTAACACCAAGAATCTCGTGAAATACCAATTATTAACTTTAACACACAAAGTACTAGGCTACAAACAGCCTGCATATCTCTTTGAAAAACTGAACACAAATTCGAGCAGACATGAACATGTAACACGACGAAAAAAATTATTGTCAGTCCCAGTACATAATACGACTACCTACGGAAAATCATTTACCGTAACTGCCACTAAAGAATGGAATTCCCTCCCAACCTCCCTAACATCCATCAAAAACCATAAGCTATTTAGAAAGAATCTCAAACAGTATCTACTGGCAAGGCAGCAAAATACTTAATCATGAGCAACTTTTCATTCATAAAAATACTCACTGTAACATTTGGCAACTGTGTGCATATAAATCTTATAATTTCATTATTTTATTTCACTTCATTATTATTATTATATTTTTCATTGTTCCAGATTACTGTATTATATGTATATGTACTAAAACAAAAGCAACAAACATTAGATACCTATGTTCAACAATTTATAGGTAAATCTGTTTTTCTTTTTCATTATCTATACATGTATGCGTATATACCTATATATTTAATTGTTCTTATTTGTATTGATATGTAATCCTTTTCATGTTTTAATTTTATTTTTTTCTCAATGTATACTCTTTAATCCATTGTATTAATCTCCCAGACAAGGGTCTGTTGTAAGAACGGCCCTAGAGGCTGAAACACGCCCGTTCCAATAAAGGCGATTTTATTATTATTATTATTATTAATGACATTAATATTATACTCTCAAAAATGTAGTATAGATTTTGTACATTTCTTGCTCTGCATGGTTATTCTGTCATTTTTGCCTAATTTAAGGCTGAGCCAATACCAATACCAAGCTGATATAAGTGATATCAGTATCTGAAAGTATTAGTTGGAATTAATCTCAATATTAGCTGATACTTTCCAGAGTCTGGGTGTTTTGCAGGGTTTACAATAATGTCCAGTGACACTTTTGCAGAGTCTAAATATCCTAGAAATTATGCAAAATTCATAATTTTCATTATTTTTGCAACCTTGTGTGAGGGAGGAATGAAATTGATTAAGCTATTACCTCATGTGAAATTAGATTGATGTAGTATAGTTACAATCAAAAACTTATAGATTAAAATTTATAAACAGTCAGAATTCTTTTGAACTGTTACAAGTTTCAAGTGTTGATATCGGTGGAAATTGGTAAGAATATTGTCTCTCTTACCGATATTGGTTCAAATTGGTATTGGCTCAGCCCTAGCCTAATTCTGAGGATGAGCATGAAGGATGAAACTGATGAGGAAGCTCAGAAACGAACACCTACGACCAGTTGAGTGCTTAATGTGTCTGGTCACAAGAAGAAAATAATTATTATTAGGGTGGATCAAATGAAAATGGAAGAGGGGCCACAGAATGAAATCAACAAAGTTTATTTAAAATGTAATCTCCAAAGTTACACAAGCACTTGTCCCACTGTTTCACCAAGTGGTGAATACCCTGCTCGTAGAACTCCTTTGGCTGAGATCGGAACCAGTTGCAAACATTGTCCAAGAATTCATTGTCCGAGTGGAAGCACCAACCCTTCAATGCCCTTTTCAGTGGACCAAAGATATGAAGCCGCATGGCAATAGATCAAGGCTATATGGTGGGTGTTCCAACACTGTCCACCCAAACGTCGCCAATGTGTTCTTTGTGACAGCTGACGTATGTGGCCATGCGTTGTCATGCAGCAAAACCACTCCAGAGGACAACAGACCAGGCCGATTGACCTTGATTGCTGTGTGCAAACAGAGGAGGGTACTGCAGTAACAAGCAGCGTTGATCGTTTGATCATGGTCCAGGAGCTTAAGGAGAAAGGGTCATTCAAGATCAAAAAAACATGTCAGCCTCACTTTGCCACTACTCTGCACCATTTTGAACATCTTCGGCAGTGGACAGCTCAGATGTCTCCAATGTTGGCTTTGTCGTTTGCTTTCAGGTTGGAAGTGGTGGCACCAACATTCATCACCTGCCACAACCCGTTCCAGGAAATTGTCCTCGGCACGATATCTCAGAAGATGCTGCATAGACAATCCCATACGGAGGCTCTTCTGATCATGTGTGAGATGGTGTGGCACCCACTGTGCACTCACTTTCCTGTACTGCAGTCTGTCTGTAATGACGGTACGTACGGAACCGAAACTCACTCCCACATCCATGCTGATGTCCCTGATGTTGACTCGTCTGTTTGCCCGGATTATCCGATCAACTTGTTCCACCAGAACATACATGATGACAACATGAGCTTGACCAGGTTGCTAATCATCCTTCACAGATTCCCGTCCCTCTCGGAAAAGCTTGTGCCAGTCCTGCACACGAGTCAATGACAGAGCATGTTGTACATAGACTGCCTTCATTCGCTGCTGCATTCGCGAACTCCAACTCCTTCAGCCACTAAAAAATTAATAACACCACGTTGCTCTTCCTTGCTGGCAAACATTCCGCCACCACAGGTGAAGCAAGCACTGACTGCTTGCCTGCTTGCCTTCTCCGATGATACTGCTGCCCGACCACCTACGCATATCACATGCTCACGTGCGACTATCTAGGGCAAGTCCCTTATGCAGTAGAGGTTTCTTTCGTTACCTCCTGCTCTACCTCTACACATTGTTGTCACCACACACATACATAAATATAACTCAATACATCCACTATTCCATTTTTATTTGATCCGCCCTCATAGTAACATCCAGGCATAAATTGATCACAGAGAAAAAGTTGTAAGTAAAATAAGCAAGACATTGCGTTACATACTGATATTTTGGTGGTTGAGCACAGTTTTGCCACCGAAATTCCAGCTAGGACATGTAAGTTCTATTGTGTTTGATCTCTCATCAATTTTTTACCTTACAATCATATATTACCATCATTACAATTAATGTAAAAAGGCAGAGAAGCTGTATTAAATAATCAAATAGAACATTTCTCTAATGACTTTACTGTGAAGTTCAATAAACTGTACATTGTCACTTATTTCACAAAGATTTTGTACCTGTAGACATGAGAAACTTTCCACTAAGATGAGCCATTTTCTCTATAACAATTATATCAGTATTTGAATTTATTGATTGAATTGTTGTTTTAAGTCCACTTTATGCACAGATAGGCTAATCGTGACTGGACCTACAGTTTAAAATGGGATCCGAAACACTGTGCCTAAACTGGGTATCAAACCCAGGACCCCTTGATTACAAGGCTATATCAGGATTTATATGCATATCAAATGTACTGGCTGACAGAATCATGCTATTGCATTGGTGATGGATTAGCAACCTTCTCTCCTGGGAGGGGGACAGAGGCATGACCCTATTAGAATTTGTCATTTTTAGACATTGTCTATGGAGGTATTCATTTATAGATTTTAATGAGTGATTGCCTTAACTCTCATGTTCATTGGCTACTTATTGTTATTTATGGGGGAGCAGGGCCGGGAGGTGGGTTGCTCCTCTACCCTGGTGCTAGCGTGGAATGTTAAGAATAGATGTAAAGAACTTCCCCAACCATCTGCTGTTAAAGTGGAATTGCCGTACTAAATAATTGGTGTTTTACGTGGGGGAAAATAGAGGTGGAATAAAAAATGGCAACAATGAAGTGGGTGGATGTGTCAGATAGTGTTGAGGCAGTGGTGATAGCCATGTGAATTTGCGTAAAAATAGACATTGTCACAAAGTGAGGAAGGAAAATGTAACCACCATCAAGACATGCTTACTAAAGTGGAGTAATGCTCCTGGATGGAGATTGTGGTTGCCTGAAGTCACAATGCAGAATGTTTCCAGGAATTTTATGAAGCATGTGATAATGCAGCATTGCCTCATCAGTGGGTGGAATTGTTCTGTAAAGGCAAGAAAATCATTCAGGATGCATCACACTTTCTTTTTTCATGACAACGCACAGTGCCACAGTACAATCACTTTCAAGAATCCCTTTCACTACAGGAAGTGGGGGATCTGGAACACCCTCCATATTCTTCTAAAAATGTCAGCCGATACAATTACGATTTCTTCATAAAGACGAGAGATATCGCAAAAAAGATTATCCATGCTGTAGGGCGATCCCCACAGGACATAAACAACAATGGCTATGATAATTCCCACAAGCACAGTGCAGGATGTGGTCTCACCACCGAGGTTCCAGCATTCGAGTCCCTGCTTGGGAATGGGTGCTTTTGTGAGTGTCCCTTCATAAATTTAATCCAATAATCACTAATCATCATCATGGCGATTAGCCAAAGCAACACAAAATACACATGTGGAGCTGAAGGCTGTAGATATGGTGGGAGATAATATTGAAAAAAATGTAAGTGGTATCAGTATTGGCAATTGTGTTATTTGTAAGCTGTAGACATGTCACTTTTTATCCAACCCTTTCATATTTCTTTTCTAGATTTCTTGTCACAAGGGGCCACACTGGCATGTATCAGATCAACAGAATGGTTTCTACTGAACAAATACTGTACTGTACTGATTGTGGCAATTAACAACAGTTGTTATTTCCATGTAGTATTGTACCATGTCCATACCTCTCCATCTTCTGACAGGGTCTGGCTATTTGATATCAACTTCAAGAAGCTAACACATGCTGATAAATGATAATTTAACAAAAAGGCTTCCAATTCATGAGGATCCTTTATGGCAAAGCATCGAGGTAAAAAAGCATCCTGTGAGCCAATCTCTTGAAACCACTGAACATTCTGAAGTGTTTTGTAAAGTTTATCCTGAAACAAATAGCATGTTAAATTATACTTAATGAACCAAAAATATGAGATGTGCTCTTAAATATCAACTATTTCTTACATTATGCATTAATACAATTGAAAATTATTTGTTGTAACAGAAAGGTACAAAGTAAGATTGAACTTACGTACAGAATCCTAAAGCAATTCTTAATTCTTTGAACTGTCAGGTGTTTCAAAGGTCAAACAATCCTAACTTCGATCACTTGCAACATGAAAACCGTACGATATATTTACACCAAGTTTTCTGCAAAGCCCTATGGATTAAGATATTTTCATTTGTGATTTATGGCTTTTATCTTACAACTGCAGATAATAAAATCATTGCTCAAGAGCAATTTTTACAACCCAGCAATGGGGATCCTATATGAACAAAGGTATGCACTGACTCCAGAGGTTTCATTTGGAAGCACTGACTGCGAGATTTTGAATCACTTCAAGAGATCGTTATCTACCCGTATTGGTAAGAGAAGGCCGTAAATGGAGTAGAGTGCAGGAAGTGAAATTAGAAATGCTCTGGTTGTACCAGCATGGTCATCACAGTGAGAAGGTTGATTGGGTTGACGTTATTCATTAGAAGAGGCAAATTTCTTCATCAGACACTGAACTAGGCTTTTGTCTAAAGACATTCTTCCCCTTCATGACAAGGTACACACTTTCCCATACAACTGCTGCTGTCATTCAGAAATTGACTTTTAAGACAGTTTCCCCCTCTGATTGTCATGCATTTGGAATTCTTGAGGGCAATCTGAAGTGATGAAGATTTTGGAATGATCATGAGGCCAAAGAAGCAGCGTGAATTTCTGCCTGAAGGCAGAATCAGAGAAAAATTGCCTGGTAGAACAGAGAAGTTGGTGCACTGGTGTAAGAAGTGTATTGGAAAAGAGGGCAATTATGTAGGAAAATAACATCATTTGTATCCGTAGCTGAATCATACCTGAATTAATTTTCAATTTGTTGTTACTTTTTTGAATAATCTTCATACAAATATTGTTAAGTTTTAAAAATGCTGCTGTTTTCACCTTAACTGAAGAAAAATAAAAGCTTTAAGACAAATTGGGAACATAATAAAAGTTTTCCAGAATATCTAATTGATTCACCTTTATTATGATGTACCATGATGATGGAAATTTGCTAACAAGTTGTTCTTCTGCCAGTTCCTTCCAGTCCAACTTTTCACTTGTTACCCACACCAAATCAGGTGATATGCTCACAAGAAGCCTTGTCACAAGGAGATTGAATAACAAATCCTTTGCTGCTGGTTGCTGCATGTTGGTATAATTGAAGAACAATTCATCTGCAAATTAAACTTTTATTGCAAAAAATAAAATAAAATAAAGAAACAAGGTTCCAAGAAAAATTATTCAGTGCTAAATTAAGCATACTGCTAACTTATGTATTAGTGATAGTGTATGAATGAACTAATGAGCTGCATTAAAATCTTAAAAAAAAAATCTTCAACCATTAATAAAATCTAGCACTACTTACTTCTCAACGTTTTTGGAGCATGTGCTCCATTTTGTATGGATAAAAGGGCTGAGAATCTGCACTCACAAGGAGCACTTACCCCTTTGATGCATATCTGCTCCCATTTTGATATGAACGAAATCTTGCAAGCTGCTTTATACACACACACACACACACAAGGTAGGAGTAGGTACGTGTATCGCCTGGTCATAAAAATGTTGACATATCTAAGAAAAGATTCTAGGTTGGACACTATGTGAAGGTGGACTGTATTCATTTGGAAACTGAGACATGCGCACTTCTTGAGCACTTACTCTCATTGCAGGATATCATCATGAGTACCTATTCACTTTTTTAATACAGCCCATCATCATAGGTACATGAAGTGATACAGTGAAACTCCCATTTTATGTTTTCCCACATTACACATTCAATCCAAAATGCCACAAAAGTTTTCTCCTAATTTACGTTTTTCTACATGTTAAATTTATCACCATGGATCGCTGAAAAACATAAAATCAAGATGAAGATAATTCAAGGTATTGTAAGCTAGTCAAAATAAAACATTTCATTCATTCATATGATGCACTTGAAATGGGTAAAATGTCTATTGCCTTCAATATTTCAATATGGTTTACATATTTTTCACACTAAAGAATTATTATATCAATGAAATATTATGTTAGTCGCATTTGACAAGGATACAAGTGAAGTGTGTCAAAATGTTGAGAGAAATAAACAATCACAACTCTTACATAAAAACATTTTGACAAATATTTTGATGGTGATTAATAATATCTTAATGCTTTCAAGAATTACCCTGATAATTCCAACTCGTCAAACTGCTAGGAAGAATTCTTAAAAATATTTCCAAAGGAATATATTTCGTCAACTGAGAATGCAAATGTTGGATTCCAAAATTGTAAGCAATAGGATTTTATTTTTTCTGTGGCCCATTTAGGGTTCAACTGCTTCATGTACACTATCGCCTGATACTTAAAAAAAAAAAAAGGTAAAGTGTTCCCCTGTGCATAGCACCACGCCATGAAGGCCTGATACTTACATGCAACAAATATTTATATTTGGAGGGTATTTTGGGTTTATCCCCAAAAATATTTGGAAGTAAGTATTTTGTCAAACTTGAAAACTATGTGTCACTCTCATTTATTTTAATTTACAGGGTGGGTCATAAGTGTGGAGACACCGGAATAAAAGTTGAATGACATAATATTCTGCAAAACAAACATTGTGGGTTTGTAATAGGCGTGGGGGAAAATGTTATAGGGCATATGACGATGATTGCCGCCATCTTGAAACCTGCCAAATTGAATTCAACTTCAGAATTTTAAATGGGAAGGGGGTGATAAGATATGATATATCAAATCAGGCTAGAATTTCACGAGAAGGTTTTTTCGACGTATCTTTAACCAGTAAAAAGGTATGACTGAATTTTTGTACAAATTTGCTCCTTTTCGAGGTGTCAGAAAAATACATTAAAAATGTGTTTAGCGCATTGGTTCACAAGATCACAGTGACGTCTAGGGAGAGAAGTACACATGCCATTGAACACGATTTTAATCAGATACATCCAGGAGAGCTGTGCATTATGAATAGTTGTCGCGAACAATTACACTTCCATTAAATGAAAAGTCCTTCACAGTGACGAGGCTAATGTCCATTTGGTAACATTATCGTATGGGTAAAACGGATTCCTTCAAATTTCCTTCAAATTTACAGGAGAAAGTACGATAATAGTACCGTCCATTTTCTATCAACTGAATCTAAAATGCTTAGAACTACTTGGATTTGTTAAATGAACAGGTTTTTTCATCCTTGCTTATGGAAGAAGGTACTTTTTACAGAGTTCTTTTCAGTAGGAAGGAACACCAGAACACTATGAGAATGTTGTGAGACAGTTTCTGTCCAAAGTTAGTTATCGGATGACAAGGGTCGCATATTCTGTTTATTAAGTTGCACCATGAACATAAACATTAGTCTCCTCACTGTGAAGGACTTTACATTCAATTATTTTTCTGGGTGTTTAAATATCTCTTCCATGTATCAACTGTGCCATGTTAAGTGTCATATTGAATTGACTTAAATGATTTTATTCCTATTCTCCAAAATGACTATTTGTTATGAAAATTTCAGGTCAAATATCTGCTTTTACGGCAGTTCTCATTGTCCAAACATTGGTGACCCCTCCCCAACCACTGACTATATTTCAGCTTTATATTGTCAAACTATGGCTTAGTGATGGCCTAAAATTCCAAAAATGTAGTTTACACATAGATTTGAAAATATTGTCAGGATCTGGAGCTACCTCAACATATGAAATATCGTTTCTTGAATTTGTCATCTTGAAATGTTTTGAGCAATTTTACTCAAATGAAAAACCAAATCATTTACCGGATGTATCTAGTTGTTACAAATGCAGTCCAGGGTGCATACTACATGGAAGAGAGGTTGTGATTTGCATGCCTTCACAGAAGGTCACCCCTTACAGCTGCCCACTCTTCCTAAACCACACACTATATTACAGAGTTTTTATTAAAAACTTACAGCTCAAGTAACACCCTAATGTTGCTGAGACATGTGTTCCTTAATCTATGAAAATGTGGCCAAGTCCAAAATGACTATAACTTAAAAAAAGTTTTGCAAAATAGGAAAAATCAGTCTTTTGTCTGCCATCTTAAAATGGAATGGGCAATCTCTCTAACGTAATGAGAGACCAATCCTTCAAAGTGTCTTTTAACCAGGGGTTGAAAAATACAAGGTTCAAATTTATTTTTTTAATATTCACTTACGATTATTTCCAACATGAGTAGAGTATGTGTTTCTTAATATTTGTGTTTTCTGTATCACGTGTATCATTAAATCAGAATAATAAATATGGTGCTATAAATGTTTACACTGTTGCTAGCCAAATTTTAAAATACGGTTCAGTAGGCCTAATAGAATTTATTGCATAGTTATTCATGCCGTCACCAGCTGAGCCTTATTTAGGATAGCCACTCTAGGTCCATGCTAAAGTTCAAGTATAATTCCCAGTTTTCAAGGTGAACTTTTCAAAAATTCAAGCGTACAAGCAGATGCTTTCTCTCTTTCAACCAAGTGTTTCTCTCGACACAGAAATATATTAACAATATTTGGTCTGTGTGATTCCATTGTATCCAAAAATTTTAATTCAATTCAATTAAACGGTATATACATTTGAAGGGCTCGGGTGTAAAACATGGTAAGTGACATTTTGGTCATTTTTGAGTTACAAAGTAAAATGTGCCATCCTTCAAATATTCAAGTGTAATTGCCATGCCATATAATTTGCATTGGACTCAGTGAAGCCTTCTTAAAATTGGTAAACACAACACAAGAACAATCTATCTACAGAATAGCTTCCAATAACCTTTTTTCCTTAATGAACTCAACTTAATCACTTACCATGTTTTACACCCGAGCCCTTCATTTAATTTAAGGTGCAGAGTTTGCATTTGCCATTTCATATACACAGATTCGAAATACATCTACAAACAAATCACAAATATTATGGGATATATTAATCTACGAAAAATTGGAATTGTTTAAAAATTTCAAACTGAAATTTACCTAATCAACTTCAAGATATCTTATTTGGCAATAATGTCCTGCAAAGGACACTAAGAAAGTAAACGGATTGAGAGAGAGAATTATGTTTTATTTTCCATGCATCTTCCTTTTCCTTCCTAGATAAAAATAAAAGCTAAAGTGTGAAAAACTTACCTCAGAACATTTACGAGGGGCATTTACAAATGATTTAGACTGGGGCTGGTATTCGAACCCCGGTATAGGCAAGCTGGCGACAATACAGTAGTCTGAAAGAGTCGACCTTGAAGAGTGAATAATAATGCAGGAGGCTGGTAGATGTCAGGAGTAGTGTTACCATTTTACGGGCATCCTGTGTGCCATCACTGACAGATCATGGAGTGTGTTTATCATGGGCAGAGGTGGACTGCGTGGTTCCGGTGGAAAGAAGGGAACAGGCCAGCAACCATTTACAGCAGATTGCGTGCAGTGTGTGGTGACAGTGCTCCGTCACGAGTGACAGTGTTTAACCGGGTGAGTGAATTTGATACAGCAGTATCGCAAGGGAAAGTGGGCCAAGAACGTCCTGTTGCTTCATGACAATGCTCGTCCACATACCAGCCACCGCATTGAGGATAAGCTGAGATCACTGGGGTTCACTGTGTTGGCACATCCTCCTTACTCACCAGACCTCACACAGAGCGACTATGCCCTCTTCAATGAAATTAAGAAGCCCCTACGTGCTGTCAGATTTCCGGACAATGATGTCCTCCAAGCAGCTGTCAGAGACTGGGTACGTGACACCCCAAGTGATTGGTACCGTGCGGTCATACGAAAGCTACCGGAGAGGTGGCAACGTTGCATTGCTCTTCAGGGAGAATACGTGGAAAGGGCTGAAGCCTAACCTGGGATCCCGGACCATCCATGACATGGTATGTGTCAATAGTCTAAATCATTTGTAAATGCCCCTCGTACAGATATGTATAAATTCAATTGGATTTGGATTCATAAAAGTTGTAATTTTTTACGTAACCGGAAAAAATTCAAGCATAATTCCCAGAATTCAAGGAATTTCTGGTGGGTGGCCACCCAGTAATTGCTTTTAATGAAATTTTGTATTAAACACTAAATTAAATGTTTTAAGATCACATTTCATAGCTTAACTTAGTTGGATTCATGGCTTTGTTGGTCTGTAATTGAGAAAAAAATGTCTCCCGAGGAAATGGGGCTGGCACCTGAATGATATTTAGTTTTGTCTACCCCTGCTTATAACTAAAAATTGCAACTCACAAGGTCAATGTGGGATTTGCTACTTGCGGTGGCAAAGCTTACCATCATTGTGACCTAATCCAGCTAGATTTCTAGCCTTCACATGTTGATCAGGAGTAAATTTCTGAAGCCATCCTCGCCTCTCAAGGACTTGATGAAGTGCTTTGCATTCATTGTAAACAATGAAAATTTTATGCTCCTGAAATGAAAAAATAAAAAATGAATTCTCAGTACCGCACTGTGGCGTTGCAGACTAAGATGTCAAGCTTTGGGCTTGAGCTCCGGGATGCATGCTGGTTTGAGTCTCCTGGGGAGAAGTGTAACAACATCTCTCCTGAGATTTTGGCCTGAGTATGGGAACGGTGGCCACCCACCATCTTGAGGAATTTTGGCAGCTATGTATGAGTGGCATACATAGCTGCTGGAAATTTCTCCTGTTTATAGTAGACAGAATCTACTGTTATCAACTGTATTTACTGTGTTCTCGGATATCTAATGAAAGCCAATGGTTTCCTACTAAACACCTTCAGCAGGTCTAATGTGCATTACAAGTGAAAATCCTCGTCAGTATTACATGTAATATTGCATGCAGTGTCTAGATTAACATGTTGGCTGTAAATAGAACTTTTTATTCCTCTTGATCCTAACAATTTGTTTCTACAAGGTGGTTATAATTAATGTGACGGTGTTCAGAGTGGTACAGCACGGGCTGTAATGAGAGTAGCAGTCTGAAACTTCGTAGATATGCTAATGAAGCAATGCGCTCGCGAATTATGCAAAAAAAAAAAAAAAAAAATAGTTCCAATTCTCGCCACCAGGGTAAAAATGGCGCTGTAAGCAGTCAAAACGTGGTATAGTTACAGGAAAAAGGCAGGAAAGATCAAACACATGAGAACAATGGCTCTGGCATGTTTATTAGGAACTATGGTTACAAGAACTGTTCAATATGGCCTCCCAATTCAGCAACATGCTGCATTCGTAACACGGCATGGTCGACGGTTGCTCGCAGCATGTCTGGTGAAATCTGAGCGACATGTCGTTGTATGCTAGCCTTCAGATCAGGCAGAGACCGGACATGTCCCTGATAGACACGATCTTTTAAATATCCCCACAGCCAGAAGTCACATGGATTAAGGTCGGGGGATCTGGAAGGCCAATCATCTGGAAACTGCCTAGAGATGATGCGGTCATTAGTGAAGGTTTCTCACAGCAAATCTTTCACGTGGCGACCGACATGTGGTGTTGCCCCATCTTGCATGAAAATGGTGGTGTGTTCACAGTTCCGTTCTTGCAAAGCTGGAATCACGTGTTGCACAAGGAGGTCCCTATAATGTGCAGATGTCACTGTACACCTAACAGGCCCTCGAGGTGTCATCTCCTCAAAGAAAAACGGACCAAGAATGAAGGAGCTAGTGAACCCACACCATGCAGTCACGTAAACTGAGTGCAATGGTTGTTCCTGCACAACATGTGGACGAGTGGAACCCCATATGCGACAGTTCTGAGTATTCACTGTACCGACCAGAGTAAAATGCACCTCGTCAGTCCACAGAATATTCCCCGGCCACATGTCATCCACTTCCATGCGTGCCAAAAACCGATGGGCAAACTCACGGCGTTGTGGAATATCTTGGGGTTTCAATTGGTGCACAATTTGAATCTTGTAGGGATACCAGTGTAAAATGCACCGCAATACCTTGCGAACTGTTGACCAGGGGAGTGACAATTCACGTGCCACAGCTCTAGCACTGGTTGCAGAAGTTGAGGCATGTGCTGCACGGTCAGCTACAGCTACAGCAACTTCGTCCACAACTTCCACGGGGATGGGCCACCTTCCTCTCCCTGGTGCAACACCCAATTCACCTGTTTCCTCGAATTTCTTCATCATCTTCTTCAGCCCATTAATTGACATGGGCCCTCTTCTCAGCCCTTTCTGTTGGCGATATTTCCGCAGTGCAGCGTTACTATTGCTCCCATTCTGGTAAAACAACTTCACTAGCAGTGCACGGTCTTTCTTCGCAATAGCCATTGCTTTTTACACGGGAAAAATCAAACTTTTAATGTTCGGCGAACATTCACATCACTAAAGGAAAAAAAAAGCAACAAGCGTCACCAACAACAACCAGGGAGCTCACACAATGGTTAGGCAATGTCACCGACTTTGAAGTCAGAGTTACGGAAAATTCCACGTTTTGACTGCTTACAGCGCCATTTTTTACCCTGGTGGCGAGAATTGGAACTATTTTTTTTTTTTTTTTTTGCATAATTCGCGAGCGCATTGCTTCATTATCATATCTACGAAGTTTCAGACTGCTACTCTCATTACAGCCCGTGCTGTACCACTCTGAACACCGTCACTTTAATTATAACCACCTTGTACATCTATTTGAAAATCTAGTAGATGATTTTTTAGTTTCTTTTAAAGTGCTTTTGACACTGGATGGATGTTAGAGAGGTTAGAAGGGAATTCCCCTACATTTATTTTAATACCATTTTCTTACATTTGTACTTGTCATTGCTCCCTCCTTACTTTGGATATAGTTTTTGTTCATACTGTCTTAAAGAGGGGAATCTGAACCTGAGTGCCTAACTTATCAACACAGTTACAAGTAGTTTTTGCATAGCTACTGACGTTAAAAAATATAACCGTAAGTGTGTACATTTGATTCAGATATCTTGGAGATAACCATATTTTAAATATGCATTGTTGTTGTATTCCTAAATTACACAGGCAGCAAGGTAATGTTGCAAAAACGTTGTGGCAACATTAGCCCCTTACATACCTAACATTGCTACATAAAGTTCAGTATATGTTGCCACAAAGTTGTCAATCTACGTTGCAGCAACATTTAAATAAATGACCCTTAAACGTTGACACAACGTTGTTTCAACATACACTGAACATTGTAGCAACGTTAGGTATGTTATAGGGGCTAACATTGCCACAACGTTTTGGCAACATTAGCTTGTTGACTGGGATAATTCAAACTGTGCAAAGCCATACAAAATATGATTAAATTCTAACCAAATAATAATTTTAAATGCCCGAATTTCCCTTTGGAAAAAATACCTTGCTTGCCCCTCTTTGAAAAAAATATTCTGTGGGTGTCTATTCTATGACATCGGCCCTCCTCACCCACTATCAGCAAAGTTTATCCCAATATTTCTACACATCATTGAAGTTATGGAAATAATGTATCCTCTAACTTTATTGAAAGGGATTTTGCCTTCCCTTATGAGAGTTGAACGTGGTTGTGGAAAAGGCATACTTTTTAACCAAGGATAGAAAAAAAACTCTGATACAAATTCAACAGTTATCTGGTAGTCAAACAACATACGTACGTTTCATACGTTCTTTTGCGAACGGTGTGAAAGATAAGTTAACTTCGGAAACATAATTTTTAAGATATTACTTACTCGAAGTTGCTGACACACGCACAAAACTGGTTGAAAGTTCGCGCCAAACTGAAGGAAAAGTTGACAGGAATCCGGAATTCCAAGATGACTAATATGCAGTGACGTGCACTGAGGAGTAGCTAGTCCAGCAGAGATAGATCAATCAATCTCACATCTCGAATTGTATTCAAATCACAATATTTATTATCTTGTTAAAGCCACAGTTCATATGCAGCACTTTGTTTTCCACGCGCTTCTCGTCCATCGGTGGGATCCGGGGGCAAAGCTGGCTGGATACCCTAGCTCGCTCTTCTTCCGCCTGACCAGTTAACAGGTAGAAACGGTCGCCCTAAGGAAAAGGGAAGATTTTTACCTCTACCTCCCTTGCCCCCTCGCCCCCCGCTGCAATGGTTGAAAGCCCAGGCTTTCAGGTCCCCCAGTCTATCTCCTATAGGACAGATAGGGGATTGCTTTCTCATAGATTTTTTTGTAAAACCTCTAAAGAACTAAGGATACATTTTTCTGTATTTACACAATCATTTACACGTTGTACAATATGTATGTATAATATGGGATGTACGTAGTTTTATTATTTATGAAATGGGAAAGTGTTATGTGCAGATAATAATGTTATGCTTTCTTTTTTTAAAAAATATGGAATATATCATGATTAAATTACAGATATGTGCTCAGGCTCTCTCTCACTCTCGTTTTAGTAGTGTTTTATTTAAATATATACTCTTGGCCTCTAACAGTCATAAATACGGATGTAGTTATTTGGGCAAGAGAACGCGTCTTCATATTGTTGTTGGTTTGGTTTATTTTACTTCTCTTTTCTGCCACATTTGGTTGTCGCGAAAATGAGGATGAGTGATGATATGATGAAATTGATGAAGGGACCTCATATGAACAATCCAGGCCAGGATTCGAACCCGTGATGAGTGTCCTATGTGTTGTACTCTACAGTGAATAATGAAATAATTTGGAATGAAAAATGTATCTCAGAACTCAAAAAGCCAAATGAATATTATTGAAGAAACTACAAAAAAGTGTATTTTGTTACCTGTTTTGTTTCTGTGCATAAAGTGTACTTAAAACACCAAATCAACCAACCGTGGGGGAGTGGTTATCACAGTGCGCTACGACACCAGAAGTTCCGGGTTCGAACCCCGACCTGGGCATGAGTGTTCTTTGTGTTTGTCCCTTCATTAATTTTATCGTATCATCTTCGCAATTAACCAAATGTGACAAAAAATCGATGCTAAGTAACAAAAATGAAATCAAATCATTGATTGATTGCTTGATTTGGTTTATTTTACTTCACTTTTCCGCCACTTTTGGCTAATCGCGAAGATGATACGATAAAATTTATGAATGGACACACACAAAGAATACCCATGGCCAAGCCGAGATTTGAACCCAGGATCTCTGGCTTAGTACTCAAATCAAATCGTTTTTTTTTATTTTCGAATGAGGGTGGGGTTACGTGTACTTTTTTTTAGTACTCATTCATCATTTTGCAATCTTTTCCTGTTATTGACATTCTTTTTTTTAGGAATACTGGGGCCTAAAGGGGGGAGGGGTGTGACCCACACCAACCCCTCCTATTGAGCATGCCACTGAATGTTACCCCAAGTGTCGACGTCACCGCACGTCACTGCTAATATGCAATACAAACTTTACAGTTAAAACTGTATAGCTATAGAATAAAGTTGACATATATTATTTCAGGATCAACCAACATTTTTTTTCACACACAGACTGGTCAAGTAGTGTGCAAGGCAACAAACGGTCAATCGTACCCCGTTGCCACCAAGGTTGCCTTGCCACGATAGATCATGGTTGCCAACTTGCTACACAAATCTGACGGGACAATCAGGCGTAAAATTTCCCCTTGGCGTCAATTTTTTTCCTTCAACTTTAGAACTTTATATCCACAATAAAAAAATAACAATAATAATTTCCTATTACGTGTGGAAAACGTCAACAGGATGAGTCTGTAAGCGCGAAATAGGTAATTAATGTTTTCGAAGCAGTCTCTGGCTGGTAATACTAATAAGTAATAGCCAGTGGCGTCGCCGTCGCGTGGAGAAAACAGCCAACACAAATTCATACACAAAGTTTTGCCCTCCCCCTTTTCTCAACAAACACACAGCACAGATACATTAATTATAATATTATATAAATTAATATAACATTAATAATAATAATTTATATTGATGATCACTATATCACGCAGAAAACGCCCAGCGAGAGCAGGACGATTCCACCTCTGCTTCCCCATCCATTTCGCTCTCCTTCTCCTTCCCACTCACCCACATTATGTCCCGTCTCCAATGGAACCTTAACGGATTCCTGACGCATATTGATGAACTGCAAATGCTAATATCTGACTTTGCCCTGCCCTAATTTGTCTCCAAGAGACACATTTTCGTAGGGTGACCAGACACATACATTCAAAAAAGAGGACAGAGCATGGTGAAAAAGGAGGGCAAAGTCATAAAAAAGAGGACACCCCAAAAAAATGGCAACTCATTTTGCCATTACTCATAATGTAATCAATGTAAAAAAAAACTACCAATACTTTGCTCACATATAATTCTCATGATTTTTTCAATAATTTCTTCTTACCTCTAAGCAACGAGAGCAATCTCCTAATCTACTAATTAACACATGATAATCATAACTAAGAATATCTATATTTTGGAGCACAGAATTTTAATATTTTTCCAATTCTTGGATATTAGATATCCCCATAAGTGAAAGCAAATGTAAGAGTAATCTTCGTTTTAACTTATTTCCAAAACCGAATTTAAAGTTTAGGTAGTTTAGATTGGGTCAAGAAATATGATTTTAATGCCACGAACATTTCTATCACTCTTTCAACAGCAATTTAGCTCATATTAGTTTCTTCCATCCTTTTAAAACTGGATATTTTCTTGTAACATGATTGATGAATTTACACTTTCGCTTCGTTATTTCATAAAAATAAACTTAATAGTCAAAATTCTCACAACCCGTTTCTCTATCGCCTATGTATGACTCGAAATTGAACTGACCGACGAGCCAGAACGCCAGAGGTTTCAGGTTCGAATCCAGACTGGGCATGGCTGTTCTTTGTGAGTATCCCTTCATGAAAATCATGATATCATCACTCATCCTCATCTTCGCGATTAGCCAAAAGTGGCTGAAAAGTGAATTAAAATAAACCATATCAACCAATCGAAAAGAACTGTTCAGACTACATGTGTTTCGCAAGTCTCAGATTGCGAAGCAACGAGTTGGAATAATACGTACTAATGACTAGGGATGTGCAGGACAGAACATTTTTTGGTTGGGACGGGAAATTCTTTTCAATCCCGACCTTCGGGACGGGAAAAATTCGCAATTTTCCGACCAAGCCGGGAAATTTTCGGGACGGGAAATGTTAAAAATTTCCCGATGCTGGGGAAATCATGAATTTTACACGTCATTGTCTCTAAAGATTTTTTTCTGAAATTTCTTAAATAAAAGCTAACAATTTCTGAGAAGTGTCAAGACACTTACAATGCAAAAACCATCAAGAATTAACCATTTTCAAAAATGACCATTTGGAAGTTCCCGACTTTTCGGGATCCCGAGCACTCGGAAAATACCGAATGGTCATTTTAAAAAGTCGTTAATTCTCGAAGTTTTCTGCATTGTAAGCGTCTGAAACTTCTCGTTAGTTTTTATTCCAGAAATGCAAAAACAATCACTTAAGGTGAAAACGACGTGTAGAATTCGAGATTTCCAGAGCTTCGGGAAATTTCGAACATTTCCGGAAAATTGAGAGTTTCTCTCGTCCCGAATGTCGGGATTTGAAAAATTTCCAGTCCAGATCCCGTCCCTACCAAAAAAAAAATTGTACCGCACACCTCTACCTACTGCTGATGACTCCGTCGGAAAAGTGATCTTGTTCAGTTCCCAGATGCTAGCTGAGCATTGCTTAAGTACTTAACGCGCCTCAAGTGACATGATGATCCTTATGTGTGGAAGTATTCTCTATGCAGCATATTTGCTACGGTCGATGCTATACTCTTACCAAAAAAAGGAGGATATTTACCGATTTCAAAGAAATCCGTCCGGACGACGAACAGACACCTAAAAAGGAGGACATGTCTGGATAAAAGAGGACATCTGGTCACCCTACATTTTCGTCCGAACGAACAAGTAATTTTAAATGGCTACACTCTTTACGCACGGAAAAACTTATTGAGGGTCGTCGTGCTATCGGTGTTCCCATCACCCCCCTCCCTCTGTGCGAGTTAATTTTCCGCAACCAATATCCATCTGCTGGTTGTATACAAAGAGGGAGGGCGTTTCTCTCTTGAGGAATTTTGCTCCTTATACGTCCAACTTCCCACTTCTGTAGTACATTTCACTGATTTCAATTCCTACTACCGTCTTTGGGGATCTATCCGTACAGAGACTCAAGGTCAAATACTGGATAAGGAATCAGGCTTAGCAGTCCTGAATGCTGGCACACCCACTTACTTCAGTCTGTCTTCTGGTACATACTCTGCATTAGACCTGTCCGTTTGCAGTCCCGGTCTTGCTCCTAACATCTCTTGGATCGATATACAGATCTCTGAGGGAGTGATCACTTCCCTTTACTTTTACATTTCCGTCACCTTCAGGGCTCACATGAGCAACTTCCTCACTGGCACCTTAGTCCAGCTGATTGGGATGTTTTCGAACGTACAGTGGGTGGAACTCAATGTTCAACTCTGCGTTGACCTTACCACTTCTTGACGCCTTTGTGTCACGTGTCATTAACAGAGGTGGTCACCCTCCGGAGGGCGACCCTCATGAGGGCAGACCTCACCCTCACCCTCACCCTCCGAAGACTTGTGAGGGTGAGGGTGTGTGAGGGTGAGGGCCAGATGGATCCGTGAGGGTGAGGGCGTGTGAGGGTGAGGGTGAAAGGCTAGTCGTGAGGGTGAGGGCGTGTGAGGGTGAGGGCGAAGTCGAGTCGTGAGGGTGAGGGTGAGGGTGTGTGAGGGCGAGGGCGAAAGGCGAGTCGTGAGGGTGAGGTCGTGTGAGGGTGAGGGCGACTGGTGACTCGTGTTGGTGAGGGCGTGTGAGGGTGAGGGCGAAGTCGAGTCGTGAGGGTGAGGGCGTGTGAGGGTGAGGGCGACTGGTGAGTCGTGAGGGTGAGGGCGTGTGAGGGTGAGGGCGAAAGGCTAGTCGTCAGGCTGAGGGCGTGTGAGGGTGAGGGCGAAAGGAGAATTGTGAGGGTGAGGGCGTGTGAGGGCGAGGTCGAAAGGCAAATCGTGAGGGTGAGGGTGTGTGAGGGTGAGGGCCAGATGGATCCGTAAGGGTGAGAGCGAGTGAGGGTGAGGGTGAAAGGCTAGTCGTGAGGGTGAGGGCGTGTGAGGGTGAGGGCGAAGTCGAGTCGTGAGAGTGAGGGCGTGTGAGGGCGAAAGGCGAGTCGTGAGGGCGTGTGAGGGTGAGGGCGTGTGAGGGTGAGGGCGAGGGCAAGGAAAATCCATGAGGGTGAAAGGCGAGCGTGAGGCCATGTGAGGGTGATCCGTGAGGGTGAAGGCGTGTGAGGGCGAGGCATGAAGGTGAGGGAGATTTAACGAAAATTACCACCTCTTGTTTAAAGTTGGATCCGAACTACAATGTGCCTCCTCCACCGGGTCTAGTAAGAAATAGGCTTTAATATTTTTAATTCGTTTCATGGTGTTTCTAGTCCAAAAACGCATTTTTATATTACCTATAACTGCCTATTAGGTGAGTGCCTATTTTGCTTAATCGTCCCTAAAATGCCTTTTCTGCAATTTTTGCTTACTTTATCTTTGTTATGGGCCTTTGGCTTTCCCTATGTTGAATGTAAGCCTTCGTTGACGTTGAACTGACTGAAAGCCTCAATCGGGGTAAGCAAACTGGACAACCTGTTGGTGACTCATCATATATGTGGACGTAACGACGCCAGCCAGCCCCTTCTTTTATTTCCCCTGAAAGATTTGTGGGAATCAATCAGTACTCATTTGCTTTGTTGTGAAAAAATGTTGTTGTATGAGGAGGTATCATGTGTTTCAAAATGACAAGGGATATGACAGCCAGAAATGTATTAATCAGTGGCGTGCCAAGAGGGGATCGGTGGGGGTCATAACCACTCCCCTTTGCTCCAGTATTATTTTAAAAAAGTGAAAGGCAGTAAATGATAGACATTACTGCGAAAATCCTGGACACGCCACTGGTATTAATTAATAATTCATCTTCGCAGGGAGTTGTGAATTAAAGTAATTCTGATATAAAGAACTTGCACTAACCATTTGGCCAATTTGAACAAATACCCCAATTTCGGATGGCATCCCATTTCGCCTAACCGCCTAAACCGGTCGGAAGGGGGAATGAGGGAAATTTTGATCCAAGTAAACACCAAACAATTCCCAACATGTGCCCATGCCAAATAGTCAGGTGTTGCTCCTAAAAAGGAGCATTGTCACACAATCCAGCAGCCGGGGGTGTTTGTTATATTTTCTATAAGATAAAGGAAAATATGACTCCATTTCTTGGTCTATCTTTTAGTAGGCAGAAACAATCCTCCACTCGTCCCCCTTCAATCTCTGACTTTAGTCGGATTAGAAACTCTAAGCTGCTTCATTGACGTAAATGTTCTGCTTGTTCTTGTTTTATCTAACCTAACCAGGTGTGTGATATCAAGGATAACTAAGAATTACTTTCATAACTTGCACCGGAGTTCGGGCATTTATTTTGGTTAGAATAGGCAGACAAAAAGGCATTTATAATGTGGAAAATAGGCACCAAATTAAAAAATAGGCACAATAAACAAAAATAAAGTGGGAAAGTTCCAAATAATTTATCTCTATAATTTCATTTTAAAATCAACATGTAAACAACACATTTACTTTTATTTGTTGCCTTGATTACACACAACCACTAGTTTTTTTCTTTTTTGCTTTCTTGAACATTCATTGATAGCCGTCTGTCAGAAAGAATGATTTTCATAACGAGAAAATGATCTCATTTGACCACCCACGAAATAGGCTATCGTAAGAACTGGATTCATATCGTGAATAAAATATTTTTTCTCGTTTAACAATATCACAAATCGTTTTCAAGTTTTCCAGTTCTACATTTTTACTCATTACACCTTTCTGCAACAGCTAACTTTTTCTCCTGACACTTCAATTAGTAGCTGCACCGATTCCTCCAAGACTTTAATGGATAAGAGTTTCACCTCTTTTTCCCAGCTTTGTAATTGTTTCTGGCAACTGGCAACATCGTAATGTGCTAATAAATAATGTTTTTGAAAGAAAACTAAGTTATGTAGAATTTTTTAAAAACACATTCTAAAAATGTCATTGAAAATTAAAAAAAACAGGCGTAAAAATTAAAGATATAAAGTATGTAAAAAGTAGGTAAAACGAAAAAGTTTCTAAAACATTATCACCAACATAAAAATGTACAGGGGATGGACAAAAATATGGAAACACCACGACATCGGAACGGGTGATATCGACACACTTTTTCCACTTGAAATCGGACACGTTGCGACATTCTTTTGGTTTTTTGCGCCGTGAGATAGGACCCTCTCGGACTGGTAGGAGTCGACATGTGCACTGTAGATAGCGTGCAGCGCAGTTGATACTGAATCATGTCGGAGATGACAGTGTTTCAAGGAGAGCAAATTGTTGGTGCCCGCCTTGCAGGGGCCTCTGTTATCAAAGTAGCCATGTTATTTGGCGTATAGAGAGGGACTCTATCAAAAATCATGACAACATAATAGTGTGTCCGGAAAGACATCATCAGATTAACAGCTGCGTGGAAGAAAATTACACTCCGTGACAGAGACAGACGGACACTGAGGAGGATTGTGACCCTAGTTTCCTCGAAGAATGGTGCTAGATCCTATTATCCCCATCCAGGACTTGTATTTGTCCATTCCTCGGAGACTGCAGGTCGTTTTGGAAGCTAAAGGTGGTCCTGCACCTTATCAGCTACAGCATACAGGCGGTCAGGGGCGTGATGCTGATCACATCACCCCCACTCATGACCGGATCAAGTAAGTGTGGGGCGTTACCCCCACACCCCTATACGCCTTCATGGCGTGGTGCTAAGCACAGGGGAGCACTTCTGGTGGAACTGTATTTTGTTTGTAAAAGAATTAAATACAAATGACGTATTAAGTACAAAAATGTATTGAATTTAATTGTACAGGGTGGCTCAAAAAGTCACTTAACACCCTCGGTACTAGGCCAATGCAGTGCGCAACATGGAAATGGTGATGACCAATCGTTATCAGGCCAAAGGGGAACCACATTGACGCCACCCGCACGGTCGGCGGCCATCTTGATGTCAGCCATCTTGAATTCAACTTCAGAATTTTAAATGGGAAGGGGGTGATATGATATATCAAATCAGACTAGAATTACACGAGAAATGAAATGGTGAAGGTTTTTTTCGAAGTATCTTTAACCAGTAAAAAGTTATAACTGAATTCTTGTACCAATTTGCTCCTTTTCGAGGTGTTAGAAAAATGCCTTAAAATTTGTTTAGAGCATCGGTAATGCGTCGAGATCAAAGCGATGTCTAGGGACAGAAGTTCGCATGCCATTGCACACGATTTTAATCGGATACATCCACGAAGAGCTGCGCATTATGAATGGTTGTCGCGAACGATTTACAGTGTGACGCTTCCATTGAATTAAAAGTCCTTCACAGTGACAAAACTAATGTTTATGTCCATAAGGAAGTTCATAAACAGAATATGCGACCCTTGTCATCTGATAACTAACTCTGGACAGAAACTGCTTCACAACGTTCCCATAGTGTTCTGGTGTTCATACATATTATACAACGTCACGTGCATAAAGTTGTGGTGTAAATACAGAGACCATAAGTAAAGCAGAAATTTCTTCTTTGAGTTCTTCAGAGGATTTCTTAATGAATCGAGGGGAAACAAATCCCCTTTATCTGTTCCGGTACTATAAATAAAGCACAACCTTTCAACCATTGCAGTGGGGACGAGTGGGCAAGGGAGGTACAGGAAAAAATATTCCCTTTTCCTTCTGGCGGCCGTTTTCGTTTCTACCTGGAACTGGTGATGGTGAGTGGTGAGGCGGTGGAAAAACGTATGTCAAGTGGAAATCACCACATATTAATAAATTATATCTCAAACGTTTGCACATAGTTAGCACATGAAATCACACTATTTATTTTTATAAGCACACGAATATTAATCAAGATATTAATGAGTTTATTGTGGCGATTCTGGCTTGATATCACGATAAAATCGCCACAAATAAAAAAATATTTGTCAGCAACAAAATTGTACTATCTTTTAGGCATTCGCTAGCACTTGAAAGCACACTATTTATTTAAACTAGAATACAAATAGTAATCAAGATATTAATGACATTATTGGCAATTCTGGCTTGATATCAAGATCGCCACAAATGAAAAAATATTTTTCAGCAACAAAATTGTACTATCTTTTAGGCATTCGTTAGCACACGGAAGCACACTATTCATTGCCAGCTGATCTCACCGAGAGACGGTAAGCATGTGAAAAAAAAGTGTTGTATGTGAACTGTGGCTTCAACAGGACAATAAATATTGTGATTTGAAAATTAGATATGTGAGATTGATTACCAATTACACCTGAATGTAGTCAGTTAAGTGATCAGAGTGAGATTAAATTTGCTCGGATCATAGAATGCATCACCGTAAATCAATTTCGGTTCAGTGGCGGCGATTGGATTCCAAAACCGGAAGGGGCAAGGTGCCAAAACTGGAGGGGGGGGGCAAAGGCAGTACATTTTCCTTTGTAGATAAGGTTTAGCAAAGTACGGGGGTAGAAGTGGCGAAAAGTTGAGGGACAATTGCCCACCTCGACCTCTAATCGCCGCCACTGCCTCGCTCTTGTATTTCCTTTTTCATGACATTGGAGCTCCAATAATTATTTTAAACTTTCGTTTCAGAAGTAACTCAAAGAAAAAAATGGTTGCTGGAGGGTAATTTAAAGGGAAGTTTTCCCAACTTCTTTAGATTTTCTTAGTGTCAAGAAATTTCGGGGAGGGGTTGTAGCCCCTTATTCCCCCTCCTCCGCGTACGCCAGTGGGGTAAGCAAATTGTGTCTCTGCTAGTAGTGGATTCCCGAGATGCTTGGATTTCATAGCGACAGCGTGGAACACAGTACTATTGTACTTGTACTTTGATTGTTGTTCTGTCTCATTCATTTTCTCTTTTCACAAACTTCCACCTAGTACATTATATTTCCATTTCCACTCTGTCTTCAAAACTCTTCATTCACCAAGCTATAGTAAATGCTCCTGTTCCTTCTGTGAGATTGGCATCATGGTTTCCAAGAATGAATGTCTTTCTTCAAATCGAAACTGTCCCTCTTACAACAAAGGATGGGGTGGAGGTAGGGGTTTTGAACACGTGCGGGGCAAGTCTTCCTTTTCCATGGAATTCCAGTAATTGTCACGTAGTGAGATCAAGTTCAACATATTTGTGCAGAGGATGAAGTGATCCCACAACTTAGATGTTTACATATTATCAATAGCTTGCGGATTTTTTGCAAATTTGCCTTTTTCATTCTTTCGTAGTAAAACACAGTGGCGGCTGGCCAAGTGCAACAAGTGCAGATGTTTTCACCTAATTTTCAAATTAATATTGACATTTTTCATTTGCTTATTAAATTAAACTATTTCCCAGCAGAACGCACACGATAATACTCAAATAACACGCCGCTCGGCGCTACACACGTATTGAGTTCGTCCCAACCCAAGAGCAAACACCGCTAGGTTGCGGAAGACTTAGCCGGTTGTCATGGCAACGGTGACGTCACCTAGCGTTGGCCTTGAACATGGTGTCGCCCTCTACGTGAATCAGTTCTCTCGTCGGAGAAAACATCGCATCCAGTGCTTGTGGCAAAATCTTCGCGTTCTCGCGAGATCTTGTTCCGCGTGTGTGTTTCGCGTTTCCTATCGTGTGTTGTGTTCATGTGTTGAGCTGTGGTTTCTACAATGAACCCAGTAAATGACTTAGTGTGTAATTTGTTGCAGACACCATTTTCCAGATGGACGGATGAAGACAAAAAAGGCGTTTTAAATTGGGGTGGGGGGCACTGGCACTTACTATTTGTTTTCATTGCCTATAAATATACTTCTTCACCTGTTATTTTAGGCACGAGCCGCTACTGGTAAAACATAGGCTTTTAATGTTCTAAGTTCTGCTTCAAGGTGTTTGTAGTCCAAAAACGCATTTTTATATAGTTCCTATAAATGCATATTTGGTAGGTTAGTGCCTATTTTGCTTAATCGTGCCTAAAATGCCTATTCTGCCATTTTTGCTTATTTCAGCTTTGTTATGCGCCTTTGGCTTTCCCTATGTAGAATGTAAGCCTTCGTTGACGTTGAACTGACTGAAAGCCTCAATCGGGTTAAGCAAACTGGACAACCTGTTGGTGACTCATCAGTCATCACCCTGGACATAACGACACCTACCG
The DNA here is from genome assembly GCF_977018435.1 of Lepisma saccharinum. Lineage (NCBI taxonomy): Eukaryota > Metazoa > Arthropoda > Insecta > Zygentoma > Lepismatidae > Lepisma > Lepisma saccharinum. Next base: position 72,769,449 of record NC_139233.1, read on the forward strand.
CCTAACTACCCTTTCTTTTTTTCCACCTGAAATCTTGTATCAGTCAATCCCTACTCATTTGCTTTGTTGTGTGTGTGTGTGAAAGGAAGTAGTCAGTTATCTGTGGAGATATCATGTTCATATGTTTAAAAATGCCAAAAGCACAAGACTGCCAGATGTGTATTAATTTAAAAATGGATTTCTGCAAAATTTTGTTTAACCAGCGACGGAAAATTTGATTTTTGTTATTCAGCATCGCTTTTCTTCCACTTTTGGCTAATCGCGAGGATTCGGATGAGGGATGACATGATGACATTTATGAAGGAACACTCGCAAAGAACATCCATTCCCAGGCCAGGATTCGAACCTGGAACCCCTGCTGTGCTATCCACTTCCCCACGGAGATCGGCCCCACTGAGAGAAAAGTAATTTTCTGTCAAGCTTGTGTTAAATTACTATACAAATAAATATTCTATCCCACATACACATACCTATATAGTTTTACAAAATATTGTGCAAAACTCAGGTTCTCTGTACGTGATTTTAGGCTCCTCTGAAAATGTTTTTCTACCTATCGCGTTATTAGGAAACAAGAATAAATGGTGAACAATACACACCGAGATAAACCCTCTTACATTGCCTGAGTTCTGAATGAAACAATGCTAAGTTATGTGAAAAACTTAGTGTAGTGTCTTTGTGTTGCATAAGTCAAACGGTGCTATTTATTCTAAAATGTAATGCCATACAAATTAACAGCTCACGTATTGGTGTAATGTTCGCAATCAGCGCAATGAGTAACGCCAGTTCATTTCTTCAGATACATTTTATTGTGAACATTTACAATTTATTTTAAGGGTGCAATTTTTTTTCATAACTTGCAAACAATTGGGCATGAAACTGGTGGAATTTACGTAAAAATGGCAAAGGTAATAGTGGCAACGGAAAAAGTGGCAAATTGAAAATGGCAAGCGGATAAAATGGCAACGATAAAAATGGTGAGAATAAAATTATAAAATACAATTATTATGATTTTACTTGAAAATTGAGAAATTTCTCGCATTTCACAGTTTGAAATTACAATTTAATATAATGGTATATTTTTGCAGATATATTTACAAGAAGTATAACTTGCACATGTAGCTCAATATCGGACACACTGGACGGAGCAGAACTAAGCCTGAAATCTTCTTCATTAAGTTTTAGCTTAATGTACGAATTTCCATTGATTGATTTTGTTTATTTTACTTAAATTTTCTTGGATGATCGCGAAGATGAGGATGTGTGATGATTAGGGTGCGGATTTATAGGCACTGAAAACCTCTGAAATAGGCAGGCAATAGGCACCAAAATTATGCAAATAGGCACTTAAAAAGGGGGTCTAAAATATGCAACTAAAATAAAAATACATTAAAATAGGCATTTTTTTACTTCCAATGCACATGCATACTGTATTAGCATTCCAGTTTACATATAAAAGTGCGCTAACAATTCACAAATTTCAGAGAATCGTCAGTTAAAGTAATTCTCGCAGAAATAACTTGAGCTAACGATTGGTACGTGAATAATTGTTCTGAAGTGATTAAAAAACGATTTGCACCATTTTAACAAAAAAATATTTTAAAGGATGTTCCGATTAAAATATCTCCGGAGAAATGATTTTCTGTTACCCACTGTACTAATTGCGCACATATGTTTCACAAACAATTGACAATAGTTTGAATCAAATCATCATTTGCAGGGAAGCTAGGATAACACAACCTGGTTAATTTATTTATTTGAATGTATTTTACTTGCACTTTTTGCACGAGTAGATGAGCTGTTCATCTGTGTATGCGCATAACATTTTAGAATAAATAATATCGTTTGACTTAGTGTCAGTGCTCGAAGTGAGTCGGGGGGTGTAAGGGGTACCTTCCACGTAGGCACCCAAAAGTCAACCTCACTTCCACGTAGTGCACCCTGGACTAAAGACTAACGAGGCTTTGGCGACTGGCACTATGGCCAGTATAATTTTGTGTGTGTTGTCCTGTTTTTTGTCCTTGTGTGTGCTGAGTGCCCGTTTGCGGCCTCAGAAGTCAGAACATTTTAGGATTTTTAGTTACGCAACGTTCGAGTTGTTATTTGTAATGATAAGGGGCTGGCCCCCGTATAATGTGACGGGAGCAAAATAGCCTAAGTGCTGACGCTCCCAAAATTTTAAATTCAAATTCAAAAATTAGAAGTGAGTCGGCACGCGAGCGGATGGCATCATCGCAACTAGCGCCAAGACACGCTATTAGTGTAATTCTCCATATTCAACACAAAGCCACTAAACGAAGTTTGTCACATAACATAGCATTGTTACATTTAGAACTGAGGTAATGTAAGCTGAAGGCTCGTCACAGTGTGCATTGTTCACCATTTATCCTTGTTCCCAAACAACACGAGAGGTAGAAAAACATTTTCTGAGGAGTGGAAATTTATACGTGAGCAGCTCAGAGTTTTGAACAAGTGCAATACATAAAACTATACATATGTACGTAGTACCTAGGTAGCTACATGTGATATTTCCCATGTGAAAGAAAATGTTTATTTGGAAGTAATTTAACAGTTGAAGATGTCTGCTTCATACAAGCTTGAGAGAAAATTACTTTTCCGTGTGGGGACGACCTCCGTGGCGGAGTTGTTAGTAGAACAAGGCTACAACTCAGGGGTCCCGGGTTGGAATCCCGGCCTGTGCATGGGTGTTCCTTGTGAGCAGTGTCGTGCCCAGGATTTTCAATAGGGAGGAGTTATGTATATTTTTTCTTGGTAGTCAGCCCTCATTTTGTCATATTTTCCTACCTTTGACGTTCTTTTTTTTTAGGAATACTGGGCGAAAGGGGGGTTATATCAAGCCCATCAAGCCCTTCTTGTGCACGCCACTGCTTCTGAGTGTCTCTTCATCAGTTTCATCACATCACTCATCCTCATCGATGCGATTAGCCAAACGTGGAGAAAAGCGGCGCTAAATAACAAAAATTAAGTTTTGAGCCGTAAAACAACCTTCTGCATCAATCCATTTTTGATTAATACACTTCTGACTGCCTTGTGCTTTGGCATTTTTAAACATATGAACACGATATCTCCACACATAACTGCCTATCTCCTATCACACGCTCAACAAAGAAGATGAGCACTGGTTGACACCAGAGGCTTTCTGGTGGAAAAAAGGAAGTAGTGGGTTCAAATTTGGCGAATACCATATTTCAGTCAGTTCAATGTAACCAATGGCTTACTTTCTTCAATGTAGGGAAAGCCAAAGACGCATAAAACAAGCTGAAGTTATCAAAAAAGGCAGAATAGGCATGTTTAGGCACGTTTAAGCAAAATAGACACTAACCCTCAAAATAGGCATTTATCCGCACCCTAGTGATGATATTTTAAAACTGAAGAAGGGACACTCACAAAGAACACCTATCCAGGCCAGGATTCCAACCCGAGCTCTGTGCCATCGTAGCGCGCAGTGCTAACTACTCCGCCGCGGAGTAGTTCTCTTAGAAGAAGATGAAAAACGGTTGTAGCAGCAATACCGACCTAGTTTAACTTTAATGTGGTGACATGATGACAGTGTGGCAGCGGGTGGGATGATCTGTGAAAATGTTGCTAACTCGGGGAAACCATGCCCCCTCACTTCGAGCACTGCTTATCCTCTTTTTTTAAAAGTGATAGGTAGAAAAACAAACCCTGGAGTGGATACGTTTTCGGAGTAGCCGAAAATCACGTAACCAGCTAATAGTTTTAAACAAGGCCATTACATAAAATTACATATTTTTCTCATATGGGAAATAAATATTAATCTGTCTTTTGATTTTAGGGTGTTTTTGAAGTGCTTATTTTTCTTTATTTTTGTGCCCATATGTCTGCCTATTTGAGGGCTTTTTAGTGCTTTTAAATCCGCGCCCTCATTGTTAGACATTATACACGTACACATTAATATCTACTGTTTTCCGGGCTCGGTTTAAAAACTGAAAAGTGGAGTTTGATCTTTCCAATTTCCCTTCAATTATGTCCATGGAATGATAACTACCAATTTTATTGTATTGTCTTCACACATGCATATTTCTCAACACTTATCCCTTAATAATCAAGTAATGTGATTTTATCATAAATCGATTGTGTTTTAAATAAAAATGAGAACTTAGCAATATTCCAGTGGTTTCGAGGCCAAATATGTGACGCATACATAATACATAAAAACTTTCACTGTCAAACGGGAGGAAAGCAAAGTAACAAGAGGAGAAAAAATAACGGATCCTGGTGTGTATTACAGTACCAAGTTTAGTTTTAAGGAACATATGTATCCACTATGTCGTAAACCAAGGGTACGAAAAGTTCTGTTTTTGTCAGATGTCGTGGATAAGATCTGACAAGCGTAAAAATATTAGAAGTTGTTGATTGATGTGATGAATAAAGATAGAACTCTAAAAGTAGTCTGCCAATGTTTTCGACATTGTGAAACAAAACATGCCAATCGTATATTTCTTTAACTTTCCTATTGTTTTTTTGGCACTTGACAATTAATTAATTAAATATTTCCTCAATATAGTATCAGTTACATTTCTTATATATATATATATATATATATATATATATATATATATGTGTGTGTGTGTGTGTGTGTGTGTGTGTGTGTGTGTGTGTGTGTGTATTTGCATGCATTCTTTTACAACATACTTGTTTCTCTTAACATATTGCCCTCTCACCCCACATCAGTCCTTTATATTCCTCTTCTTATCTATGTTCCTCGTTTTTTAATTTACTTGTTGTTGCTATCCCCTCATACTACCCAGGTCTTGTGAAATATATGCCGTCAAATATTTCTCAGTGTTCACATTATGTACAGATACGTATGTAGACAGAGGCAAAGGAATTGAGAATGGGAAAGAAATAATTTAATAATTCCCATTCAGTATCGATGCCTCATATGTAAACAGGTAGGAGCAAGCGAGTACTCGACTGTTTCCCCTTTTGACAATGACGTTACTGTAACCACATTCGTTAAAAGAACAGCATTCATATCATGACGATCAGATTTCCATTTACCTGGTAGAGGTTAAATCAACAAATTTTCTTGACAAAAAATAAACTAAACTAAATGTTTGGTAATTGCAACGTTGTGTTCTCTTAAAATCGAGACAAATTACATGGGGTGTAGGCAGCAGTAGCATATGATATTCGTAGTATCTTTGCCATAACCCACTCTGTTAAACGCAGGAAGGAACCATGTGGTTATTTATTAATCGAAACACTGACCGTGTATTATGACGGATTTCTTCCGAAAAAAGTTGAAGTGAAATAGTTTTTTGGGGAGAGAAAATTAAATGAAAAGTTTCATGTGCCCAGATATGGGTTTTTCTTTGTGTTCCCTCGCCTATTCCTTATTCATGTATCTTTATCGTTGCTATTCTAGAGAAGTATAATTGGAACGTGAAGAAACCAAAATACGATTTGATTGATTGATTGATTTGCTTTATTGTACTCCGCTTTTGTGCCAATTTTGGCTAATTGCGAAGATGGGATGAGTGATGAGATGATATGATGAAATTAATGAATGGTGACTCACAAACATCCATGCACAAGCCGACAGTCGAACCCGGGACCCCTTGCGTCGTAACGCGATGTGCTAACCACTCCGAATCAGGGACCGGTTCAAAATAAGAAGAAAAAGAAGCAATGTACATTGCCCATCAACAAGGTAGTAATATTTTATATTCGTTATCAAGGGATGTAGTTTGTTAGACGTAAACTTTATGCTCAAATAAGCTAATATCTACTGCACCTACAATTACAATGGGAGAAGTACTAAATTGTACACCAGCTAGAAGTGGAATCCTTGGATTCCAAAACGCAGAGGAGCAACAACAAATTTTTGTCGGGGGGGCAAGTACCAGGGTAAAAGTACCAATAGTAGTAGTAGTAAAAAATTGACATTATTATTATTATTATTATTATTAGTAGTAGTAGTAGTAGTAGTAGTAGTAGTAGTAGTAGTAGTAGCAGCTTCAAAAACGTTATTATCCTCTTAAATTACGCATAAAGGGGGTAGAAGTCGGTGCTAAAGTATTTGTTTGGTCAAACGATTTGAAATATCTTTTCAACACGTTCAATTTCACATTAGCTAATAATGGAAAACAATCACACAAACTGTATTTTTGAATGGCAGAAAATGCACGATAAATGCATTCCGATTATAATTCTTTTCGTACACATGGCATGTATAACTTTCATGTACATCATATTTGTACACATATGCAACATGGAGCGACATAAAATAAGAAAATACATATGCAACATGCTGCCACTAAATTGTGTACAAATTCAAAATTTATTCAATACATATATGTACAACAGATGTATACTGCCTAAATATATTACATTACAGAAAACAATTGTATTGCGAGCAAAGCGTATATGAAAATTTTTAGATCCAATTTTTCCAAACTGAAAAGAATATTGATTTAATATGGCGCAAATAATTTCACGGGGCTTCATGGCATTCTCTCTTTTATAGCTTTTTTTTAAATTTAGATCGCTCAGCGTCCATGGCCGACTCCCGCCGCCCCCTAACTACGGCTCTGAACTTGACGAGATTGAGAAAACCAGACAGTGCGAGCGAAGCGTGCAAGAAAATTTTACGAAATGTATTTTTATTTGCACAAAATTTGAAATCAAGGGGGGGGCAATTGCTCCTATGTGCCCCCTGGAAATGCCCTTGGCCGTCAACGTTTGCCCCCTTAGAATTGACTTCCGTCGAAGGTTTGGGGGGCAATGCCTCCCTGCTCCCCTGTAGTTGCGCCACTGTCAAAACGACAGCGTGGGCACTAGTCTGTTTGACAAGGGAAAGTTTATTTAACCACGACACGATACAATCAGCGATTCACGAATCAATGAAAAATATTTTTTGAAATTGACTGACATATTCAAAATTGTAGCACAGTACTATTGTACTTTGATTGTTCTGTCTTCATAATCACGAAATTTATGCCTCGTCAATATATTTCCCCCTTTTAAAAGCTTCTACCTTCTATTTAGTGAACATATTTCCATTTCCAAGCTGACTTCAAGCTACTCTAAATACTCCTGTTCGTGGTGCAGATTTCCATCACGGTTTCCAAGAAGATCAGTGAATGGAATGTAGTTTTCCAAATCCAAACTGTCCTTGCAGACAAGAGGGTGGGGGTAGGGGCTTTGAACGCCTGCGGGGCAAGTCTTTTTCATCTATGGAATTCCGGTAATTGTGACGTAGTGAGATCGAGTCCAACATCTCTGGGCAGAGAATGAATTGATACAACTCAGATGCTTGTTTTATCATTGTTATAGTGTGATAAACAACAGGAAATAAAGACGGAGCAGTTGCATCTTCCATTGATAAGGTGTTTATAAAGTGAACGCTACTGTCAGTGGCCCACCCACAATACTGTATATGACACGATTTTTGTGACAACGTATAGTTAAAAATAATAAATATATTAAAAATAATAATTATAATCAGGGACGTAGCTAGGTTCATCAGTTTGGGGGGGCCCAAATGTCAGAAATTTATCGATCAAACCATTAAGAAATTTAACAACAACCAACATTATATGTATGTGGGTATATATATATATATATATGTCGGACCCTGTGGCTGAGTGGTTAGCACATCACGCTGCGACGCCAGGGGTCCTGGGTTCGAATCCCGCTAGGGCATGGTTGTTTGTGAATGTCCATTCATCAATTTCATCACTCATCCCCATCTTCGCAATATCAATATATATATATGACAGAGTGAGATAGAGAGAATGAGAGACAGACAGACGGTGTTAAATTAAAATCAACTCTTATATACACACGCATGCCACTCACCATCGTACGCAGGATGTATTTCTGGCAGGGGAGGGGGTGGCGGTAGAATTGTAAAATTATACTAAGAAGAAATAATAATCGTGGCTAATTTTAATGGGGGGTTGCTTGATTGAGTTGGCATTTTAAGACCACTTTATGCACAGGAAGGTTAATCGGGACTGGACCTATAGTTTAAAGTGGGATCCGAACCACTGTGTGCCTCCGCTGAGATCCGAAACCGGGAACCCTTGATTACAAGCAGCGAAGCTACCACTGCTCCATCGGCGAGGCCAGTAATGGGGGTTTGCTTGCTTGATTGATTTGGTTGATCTTACTTCGCTTTTCTGCCACTATTGGCTAATTGCGAAGATCAGGATGAGTGGTGACATGATGAAATTGATGAATGGACACTCAACAAACAACCATGCTCAGACCGGAATTCGAACCCGGGACCCCTGGCGTCCCTAACCACTCCATCACGGGGGCGGCTAATGGGGGTTCGCATTTGCCACTTTTTCTTTCTTTCTTAGGTTACCAGTCCAAATTCTCTGACAGACAGACAGCGAACAGGGGCATATTTATTTTATTTGTGAAACAATGTTTCTACTGATTTCCCGTCATAAACTATTTCTGAAAAGAGTACATTCGTGATTCTATTGTATTCAAGCTGACAGAGACAAATTTGAGGGTACTGCCCCGCACACTTGCATTTAGGGCGTGACCAAATTGAGGAAGGATGAAAAGGAACGGACAGACTGTCGACCAAAGAGAATTCTCTTTGTCGTCGGCATTCAGGGCCAGAAGCCAGAAGGTCCACTGGGCTCTTTTCTACTCTCTTGTGTTTACAACCGCGGGAGGGTTTCTCTGACGTCAAGGTGAAACTGCCTTCCGAGTATCTCATACTTCAGTACTACAAAGCACGTAGTGCTGTTGTTTCTTAGAGAAATGAGCAGGGGTGTAGATTTATAGACGCTAAAAAATTTAAAACGGCAGGGAAATAGGAACCCAACATGATGAAAGTACACGTACGCACTTGATGGCACAAGTGTTGACCTGATTGTTTTGGTATTTTTTTGTATTTTTCTTATATTTGCGACACTTTATTTACAGTCAGTTAATCGCAACGAATATGATGAATAGTAGCTAGATGAAATTGATGGTAGGGAAAATGCTTTATTCAAAGGAAATAATAATAATAATAATAAGAAGAAATGTGAATTTGAGCACATTGGAGGGAAGAACTTGGAAATTGTGGATACATTTACTGCTTTGCTTCATTGTTATCCTCCCCTTTTATTCCTACGATAATATCTAGTTCTCAAAACTGGCTTTAATCGCGGCGTTGAGGACGAATGATGATAAGATGAAAGGACAATCACGAAGGAACATTGACAAGACAAAACAGAACCCGTCATAGGATTATACTGGCTGTGAGTCCACATACCAGAGCCTCATTAATCTGCAGCAATGTGGTCCACGGTATACTACGTGGAAGAAAGCTTGATGCTTGAGCGCCCTCCGTAAACATCACTCCCTATCATCAATAATATTGGTGTTTACTGGGATACCGCAAGTGCACGTGTGTGTGTGTGCGTGTAACAAAAAGTAATCATTACGCAATATTAATAACCATGTTGGTTTTGATTTTATATAAGTGGATGTTGTCTTGTCTGTTATTTCAGTTTTCATAATGTAACATAAACGCCGACATAAGCCTTGAGCGGTGTATACTTGCGCGAAGATAACTGAAACATCGGAACTACAGACTTTCCTTCCTCTTTCTTTCACCCTGTCTCTTGTATGCTAGGGTTTTAAACGCGGTGATGGATCTGTAATATGGGAATATAACTCCAATAAATCCTCAGCTTGACATCTCATATATATAGTTTATACCAGAATCGAACCTAGCACCTTTAATTTCGAGGTGATCGTGTTACCCACTACTTTCGGGGAGGTCCCTGTCTGTTTTCCAACTGGTTGTGAACTTCAAGAATGATGACGCTGAATAATAAATTTTACATACGTTTATGGTATAATTTCTTAAAAATAATCTTTTCTGTGACTGCAGAACTAAATATTTGATGGCACTGGATATAACAGATTTCGCACAGTTATTGACTAATTTTATTTTTATGCGTGAGCTGAACGTGGTTTTTTTATGCACCCAGGGATGCTACTTTCCTTCAGCCCACTTCTACAGTTTTTACAAAATTCCGCTTCTGACATGTAAGCGTAATACGTTATGAAACCAGATGCCCCAGGCTCTAACTCTGGTCAGGCATGGGTGTACTATGCTTGTCCCATCACCATTTCTTCAGTTCATCATTCATCCTCACCGCCGCAATTAACGAAAAGCAACGAAAAATAACCAACCTAGAAATGGAATTAGAAAACGTTCTCTCGAAATTGCACATGTTGAGTACACTACCCCATGGAAAGAAGATTTCTGCTTCTGTGAGTAATGATTCATTGACTTGCTTTATTTCACTTTTTGTGCCACTCTTGGCTAATTTGCTAATGAGGATGAGTGATGATGATATGATGAAATTGATGAATGAACACTCACAAACATCCATGCTCAGGCCAGGATTCGGACGCAGGACCCCTGGCGTCGTATCGCAATGTGCTAACCACTCTGCCATCTTCCTTGTGTAATTATACAAATGATAACAAAAACCGCTTTAGAATTTTAAAAGTTAATGTATCTAAAGCGTGTAGATCATTGTTAATAATTTAGTACATACCTCGTTATCTTTCATAAATGAGGGTTGACTTATTCTTCATTATAACCATGTGTTAGCGGCAATCCCCCTCCCCCTGAAGTTTTATCTTGCAACATCTATCACGCACCGCACTATGACTGTCTCCGTAATATGAGACAGGAATGAAAATTGTTTCCAAAGAGCTCCGGAAGGAGTAACGTCGATCCCGAGGGACATTTGTTACCGCTTACCAGTCAATCGGCCGAATTTTGACCTGGCAAGGATGAAAAGTACATTTTCAAAAGACCTCCGAATTCCCTTAACGCGACGGGCTATAAAATCATTAGCGGCAGCTCCTGCGTTGCATCTGTTTTCGACAGGTAAGAAGTAGAAAAATGAGTGCAAGTCTTGCTTTGGCGTTCATGCCGCAGAAAATTTGGGACCAGTGTTTCAAACTGTAAGCAAAATTTACTGAAGAACAATTTTACAATATTTGCCATCAAATCAAAATTTCCAGTAAAATACAGAAACATTTGCCGGGACCACATGGGCGTTTGCGGGGGCCAGTGCCCCCCGTGCCCCCTCTAACGACGTCCCTGATTATACTTGATGTAAATTAATTATGCAATATATAACTCAAATAATCTTAGACCAAAATGATACTCATTGTTAAACCTTATTGCTTAATAAAGAAAATTTATTATTATTATCATTATTATTAACTTCCTTCACATGAATGAGTTAACAATTTCGTGTCATTTTAATGTATGAAATGCACGTGGTAAAGAAACTAGTTTTTTCTTCAAACATCGCAACCCTCATGAGGGCAGACCTCACCCTCACCCTCACCCTCCGAAGACTTGTGAGGGTGAGGGTGTGTGAGGGCGAGAGCGAGATCGATCCGTGAGGGTGAGGGCGTGTGAGGGTGAGGGCGAGAGGCAAGTCGTGAGGGTGAGGGCGAGAGGCAAGTCGTGAGGGTGAGGGCGTGTGAGGGTGAAGGCGAAAGGCGAGTCGTGAGGGTGAGGGCGTGTGAGGGTGAGGGCGAAAGGCAAATCGTGAGGGTGAGGGCGTGTGAGGGTGAGGGCGAAGCCGAGCCGTGAGGGTAAGGGCGTGTGAGGGTGAGGGCGACTGGTGAGTCGTGAGGGTGAGGGCGTGTGAGGGTGAGGGCGACTGGTGAGTCGTGAGGGTGAGGGCGTGTGAGGGTGAGGGCGACTGGTGAGTCGTGAGGGTGAGGGCCTGTGAGGGTGAGGGAGACTGGTGAGTCGTGAGGGTGAGGGCGTGTGAGGGTGAGGGCGAAAGGCAAATCGTGAGGGTGAGGGCGTGTGAGAGTGAGGGCGAAGCCGAGCCGTGAGGGTGAGGGCGTGTGAGGGTGAGGGCGATAGTCAAATCGTGAGGGTGAGGGCGAAGCCGAGCCGTGAGGGTGAGGGTGAGGGTGAGGGAGGTTGAACGAAAATGACCACCTCTGGTCATTAATGCTGTACACGCTTCCATTCCACATCCCATTCGACCTGCGAAGCGTCGCTCAGTACCCTGGTGGTCTGCTGAAATCAGTGAAATAATTAAGAAACGCAATCGCCCGGCCCATCGGCTCGACACGAACCCCACTGCCGTCAATCTTTAGCAGTCCCACCTGATGCGTGCCCATGCCTGTCGGATAATTCGGTTAAGAAAGAAGGCGTGCTGGGTCTAATACGTGTCTTCTCTGACGAAGCAGGCCATGCCCAAAGACGATAGGCTGAAGTACGTCGCTTCCAGGGAGATGTATCCAGGGCTGGCGGAAGGGGAGGGGGAGGGGCGAACCGTGCCACCGCCCAGAGCGGCAAATTTTCGGGGTGGCAAAATTTGAAGAGAAAAAAAATATGCCTATTGGAAACTTGAAAGTTATAATATTATATTATATTATATAACTTGGAAGTTAATATATGCCAACCCACCATTTTGAAGGAACATATCAGTAGTCTTGCTTAAAACCACTGAGTGCCACAAGGTGGGAAAGCAGATTCGATGCCTTAACTCCGTTGAGATATCAAGTGAGAGAGGTCTATGATGTGCTCCTTCAAGTAATTGGCGGCAATAAAACTGTCCAAATGGTCGCACATGAGGCTCAGTGTATTTCAAACCAGTTGTGTGGCTTTGCTCACTAGTTGTCTGGTATGACTTTTTACTCCACGTAATGTAATGAACTAATGTCTTCAAAACATTAATCTACGATTTGTTAGATGATATCTTGCAAACATATCAGCGCTTTGAAAAAAGCAGGAGTAATGAGAAATTTCAAAGTTTCTTAGACTCCACTTGGCAACCTGGCAGGGCCTCCCTTCCTCCACTTGTGGAGGCATCGGGGTGTGCCGACCTGTGAGTCCCGGTTGATGAGAGAGAATTGGCATCGAATTTAGAGATGATCCAAAGATAGTAAAGACTGTACAGGGCCGAAATCGAAAGAAGAAGCATTTTCAGTATGATAAAACTGTTGAAGATCCACTAAAACGGTACAAAGTTGATTTTTATTACCAGGTACTAGACGATTATTTTAGCTCTAAGATAAAGATTTGAGCAGCTTAAACACCATAGTGAATTTTCAATTATTTTTTAATGATATTAGTAAGCATAAAGACGTATCTGATCTTTTGTCTAAAAAGTGTAGAAAACTTGCCGAAATGTTAACACATGAAGGCTACTGAATTAAAAGATGAACTAAAAGTGCTTTCGTTTCGGCTATAGTAATAAAACAATTACACCAAAGGAGACCTTAAACTGAAAAAGGGTCATGATTTTGCATCTAATGTGAGTGTAGAACTTCGAATTTATTAACTTTGTCTTTAACAACCGTGGCGAACAAAGTTTTTTTTGGAAAATATACTATCTTCGGGTCGATCATATCTAAAACACGCTTTTTTCCATTTTATGCAAGATAGCATTATACGAAAAATAATATTACATACAAAGGTAAAGGTAAATTCCCTGTGCATATAGCACCATGTCATGAAGGAACATTTAGGGGATGTGGGGGTAGGGCCACACACATTTTCGATCTCTTCCATTTTGGAGGTGATGTAATCAGCACCACTCTTCGGCAGCCTTTACCTCCCAGGGTTGCACGGTACCCATAAATTTGAGGTTGGGTGAATCCCAGAGCCGCTTTATGCGGGGACAACGCAGGAAAGAATTCAGTCAGACCTTTGATCAAACACGAGGGAGATCTGGGAATATTACATGTAATTCTTTTAAAAATCCAATCATATATCACAAACCTACAACGTAAACATATGAAGTCAAGACTTCATTTCTTTCCTAACAAGTCATAAGACCGAACTGTACAACTCTCCATTCAGTGAGTGGGAGTCTGACAACACGGACTCAAAGAATACTGCTCCTGGGCTAGATACAGGGAGGTTATTTCAGTCGTTTACCGTCAGACCGTCGGCCGCCGAGCGCCCCCTTCATGCAACAGTTCCCGGCAAATTGACTTACAGGAAGTCCGTAACAGAAACCGCTTGCTTTGTAATGTTTCCACTTTTCACAATTACAGTTACAATTACAATTGAAATAAGCACGTACCTTGTCGCAAGGATGCTGGAAAAGGTGTCCTCCCAAATACAAATATTTCTGGCACCTTATTTCTGACATCTAATCTTAGATTAGACATCGCTACTTTATCCTCAGTTGACAGAAAGGGAAGACAGCATCCCGGCGCATAAAGCAAACCGAAAGCGTAAAATTATATTTAAAAGTAATAATAATGATGATCACTAACCTCCTGTGTTATAAGAGACGTTGAAAATGACTTCCTTCAACAGCAATACATCACGTTTCTTAGGTTCAAGAGATCCTGTCTCTCGTAATTGCCTGACCACTTTTCTGCAAGAATTCGTTCTCACGTAATTATCGTACATAAAAACTCTTTGTTCAAGACTATATTTGTTTAGCGGCATAACTAACGAATGAATAACAATTAACACACAATAAAGCACTAGCACTGAATAGCACAAACTCAATAACACAGTATAAAAAACACGCGTACTGATACGAAAACAGAAGTGTGTATGAGGGTACGGTACACTCACTACGTCTGGTAGCCGACAGTGTTGCTAACCATTTTTCGGCAATGTCCCTACAACTGACCAAATGTCCCTACGCCAAGTAAAGCGACTAAAAAAAACAACACCTCATGAGCATGCAAAACAGAAGATAAAATATACACATTTACTTACCAAATCTTTCTGCTCGGTGCTTCCACAATTAATGAAGGAGCGAATTTACAATACAAGACCCCTCCCCGTTTTTTGTAATATTTCGCATACTCACTAATTGAGGCCTCCTAATCACGAATTTGAAGTTAAAATTTGGGGGTCACGTGTAGACATTGCAAAATAAGTTAAATTGAGTGGTCCGCGATCGACACGATTGCTCATTATTTACTGCAAGATTTTGTGTTTCCAATAATTAAAAAACGAAATATACATTTCTGATACGAGGGTCACTATTTATATTTTGAGCCTAACAATGAAAAAACAGGAATTTTGCATTGAAAACTGCTTTATTGTTTTTCGAAGTATTCTCCTTTATGGTCAATACACTTTTGCATTCGTTCGAACCATTTGTCAAAGCAGTTTTTCCGATCTTTTTGAGACACCTCCATAATATGGTTTTTGAACGCATCAACGGCGTCTTCCGCCGACGAAAATCGTTGTCCACGCAATTTATTCTTGACATTCTGGACAAGAAGAAGTCATTGGGTGCCAAATCAGGACTGTACGGCGGATGACCCATCAATTCGATTTTTTGACTGTTCATAAAGTCGGTTGTTAGACGAGATGTGTGACAGCTGGCATTGTCTTGATGAAGAATGATCCGACGGCGTTTGTTTGTTTTCCGTATTTGACCGAAGACCTCTGGCAAACAAATTGTTGTGTACCATTCAGAGTTGACCGTTCTACGTTCCTCAAAAGGCACAGTTGCCACATGACCAGTTTTCCCGAAAAAACAGGTGACCATTTGTTTCGATGTGCTTCGAGCGCGAACAACTTTTGTTGGATTGAGTTCATCTTGAAACACCCATACAGTCGACTGCTGTTTACGTTCCGGCTCATATGCATATATCCATGATTCGTCACCTGTTACAATCTTATATACGTCTTTTGAAGCACCACGATTGTATTTATTGAGCATTTGTTTGCACCAATTGACGCGAGCGTCTGAGTATTTGTCAAATTGTGTGGGATCCAACGAGAACATACCTTTCTCACAGCTAAATGATCATGTAATATTTTATATATGCTGGTGGAACTAATGCCTATGGTTGCCTCAATCTCACAGTATGTCACATGACGATCTTGCAGTATTAGGTTTTGCACAGCATCAATGTTTTCTTGAACAACAACTGATTTTGGACGACCTTCGCGAATCTCGTCGGTGAGCGAATGGCGGCCACGATTAAATTCGTTATACCAGCGTTTCACAGTGGCAAAGGATGGGGCTTCATCGCCAAATGTGGAAGTAAGTTGATCGATGCACTCTTGTCTTGATAATCCACGTCGAAAATCGTAAAAAATCATCGCACGAAAATGTTCACGAGTTAATTCCATTTTATTGTTGTCGCGCAATCTCCAAGGCAACATAAACAACACATATGAAGCTATTGACAAAACATTTGAAGTACGTTATGGTCAATAATGCCAGACGATGCCGTGCAAACGTCAAATCGCGCCTAACTTCAATCAGTGTTGCCAAGGCTCAAAATATAAATAGTGAGCCTCGTATTACTACGACCCCAAAATTTTAACTATGTTTGCCTATCCTATCCTAACCTAACCTAACCTTACCTGAATGGTTCGTGGGGCTATTCGTCAATGGTTTGTGGGGTTACCCGTGCATGGTTTTTCGACCCCAAATTTTAACTATGTTTTCCTTGCCTAACCTAACTTAACCTAACCTTACCTAGAATGGTCAGTGGGGCTATACGTGAAAAGTTTTGCGTTAATTGTGATTACGAACCGATAAAAAATCTTATTTTCGTTAGACTTTAACGGCAAACGTTCATCATCTAAGACGCCATTTTCGTATCCTGCACTTTTACGATCGATGCACTGTTGCCAAACTTACCTGTAATCAAATCAGTCCACACCCCACATGTTCTTCTACATCGTGATTATCGCTGTCACATGTAAGCACCTTCTTTGGGCAATATACCGAAATCCATAAGTTTATTAATTATCCCACGGCCATCCTCCTGCACACTCCACCTAACAATCTGTACAACATTAACAACATTTTTACTGTTCTCTTCCGCCATTCTTACACGATCCATGCTCTCCAAGTATGAAATCAACAGTGTGGCAACGCTGTAGACAGCGTAACTAATTGCGAACGCCGTCAATTGTTCATATCAACAAATATGGCTACCATACTTGTATACTGAGAATCATTGCGAGAATTGAAAAGATTATTTTACAACTTCTACACGTTAATGGACAATCTTTTCACCTCACCCCAACATGTTAACTTGAGATAAATCATCACGACTAATTATTTCGTGAGTATAAATCATCACGACTAATTATTTCGTGAGTATAAGACGTAGCATACAGAATGGTCCGTTATTGTAAATTCTTGCCTTAATGAATAATAGGGGTGTGCGGGACAGAATTTTTTGGGTCGGGAAGGGAAATTTTGTAAATCCCGACATTCGGAACGAAAAAATTTGCTTTTCACTTTAAGTGATTGTTTTTGCATTTCTAGAATAAAAAATTACAATTTCCTATAAGTTCCAGAAACTTACAATGTAGAAAACGTCGAGAATTAACGACTTTTTAAAGTGACCATTCGGTATTTCCCGACTGTTTGGGATCCCGAAAAGTCGGGAAGTCATTTCCCGAAGTCGGGATCGGGACGGGAAATTTTTTTCCAGATCCCGATCCTGACTTTTCGGGATCCCGCACACCCCTAATGAATAACGTTGAGTCATTTACTGTTGATTATGCTACTTGAAGTCATACATGCCGCTGCTGTGAAGAGATAGATATTGGTTGGTGATGCTGTATTTCCTGCAGTCTTGAACAATTCTGGTCCCATTTTGTTTATCTTTTTTCGTTTTTGTATCATTTAACATTGAAAATATTCTTTCCGTTTCCGCGTTAGAATGTGGCAATGTTAGCACTATTTTCGCAGAGTGGAAATGTTTTCAAAAAAGAACTTGCCTTGAAAGTTCTTGGTAACCGGTAACATGTTTCAAAATTCTGATGGAGATTTGTTGGTTAGTTCTTTTTTCTCCTCCTCGCTAAAGTATCCAGATAAACTAATCCATTCATTCCAAACCGAGCACGAAGAAAGTGCAACTGACTGGCGAGTAAGCTTTGCACCTTTGTACAATAAAATGTTGTTTTCCAAGATTGAAAAAAGTCCCTACGTTTTCCCTTATTTGGTAAAATCTGTCCCTACGCGGGCGAATTCGTTCCGTATGAAGCGCCCTCTCCCGGCTGACAACTCCCCCGACCCCCGATAAGCTGCCGGCGCTCTCGCGACAACTGAGGATAAAGTAGTGATGTCTAATCTAAGATTAGATGTCAGAAATAAGGCGCCAGAAAGATTTGTATTTGGGAGGACACCTTTTCCAGCATCCTTGCGACAAGGTACGTGCTTATTTCAATTGTAATTGTAACTGTAATTGTGAAATGTGGAAACATTACAAAGCAAGCGGTTTCTGTTACGGGCTTCCTGTAAGTCAATTTGCCGGGAACTGTTGCATGAAGGGGCGCTCGGCGGCCGACGGTCTGACGGTCTGACGGTAAACGACTGAAATAACCTCCCTGTAGTTACTACTATCAGATGCTACGTCATCTGCCCAACACCCAGGTAAGCTGTTCCACTTATCTATATTTAACAAGATCTGGTTGGAGAATTCCTTCCCTATATCTTGGAAGGAGGGTATTATTGTTACCATCCTGAAAACGGGTAAATATCGTACCATCGCCTGTGTGTGCAAGCTGATGGAGAGCATAGTCAACAAGCGTCTCACTTGGTTCTTGAAGACGAACTCCTTGATTAGGAATTTTCAATGTGGGTTTCGCCCCAATCGTTCCACGCTGGATCATCTGGTTCAGCTGGAAACGCATAGGATTCTTTCTTGCGGAAGGAACACTTAATGGAAGTTTTCTCCTGTGTCATTTAAAAGGCCTATGATACAACGTGGTGATTTGGTATCATCAAGCAGCTCTACTCGTAGGGTGCTCGTGGCCACCTGCTCACCGCGTACATGTTTCTGGAACCTCAACTACAAGAGAACAACGTCCCTCAGGGCAACGTTCTGAGTGTGACTCTTGCCATAGCAGTCAACAGTGTTATGGTGAATATTCTCGCCGTTGTACAATGTGATCCACAAGTATTGCTCGGCAAATTGTCCATGACTGGTTTCATTAATTTCTCTCTTGTATCCTGTTTTTACTTATGCTAATGCAGAGGTTGCCAGCAGCCTATTTGGCGTTTTGTTAAAATTCTTGAAGCTCTCATTGCGTAAAATAAAGACAATTTGCTTGGCAATACTCATGGATCCCACTGTACATGGTCTCTTCTAAGTGAACGACTTAACGATATTTCTCTGCTCAAGGAATCTCGCGTCAGCTTCCTGTCGGCTCCAACAGACCATGTATCATTGGTTGAGTGGTCCTTCAAAAACGGTTTCAGCTTCTCATCAGAGAAATCCGTGTACGTTCACTTTCTCGTCGAACCTGCCACTTTTACCTTGACCTGTACATGGGGAGAATGTCCCTGAGTTTCGTGAATGAGGTTGGATTTCAATGCCTCATTTTCGATAAGAAATTAACCTGGCAATCTCACCTTCGCCAGCTCAAGTTTCCTTGTTTAAGGGCTTTCACCTTCTACGCGTTTTAAGTCATGTGTCTTAGGTGCTGATAGAACGATACTGTTGCGCCTGTACCGATCACTTGTCAGGTCGAAGCTCGATTATGGATGAGTTGTCTATTCGTCCGCCCATCCTTCTCGGCTTCGTAGCCTCGACATCGTTCAGTATTCTGGTACTCGTTCATGTTTTCGTTTATGTATTTCGTCCCAGTTTTGTCATCAGTTTGTACGTGGAGGCATCGGAGCCGTCGCTGTCTCTACGTAGACAGCAACTTCCTCTTGACTATTTCACCATTTACGCTCGATGCCTTCACACCCATCATGCCACACCGTCTCAGACGAGGGATGATTGACTATGTCCCGGCTACCTCCTCGTGCCACAGAGCTTCGATCCCAGAACCATATTTTAATGTACTCGTATTTTATACGGATGGGCCCAAGTCAGGTGAATCAGTTGTTTCTCGTACCTTTGTCTTGGACTCCCAATTACTCTTTACACCCTGCCTGTTCCATACGGCACAGCTGCACGCAGTTCGAAAGGGTGCTGACGTTCACGCTCTGAAGAAAGTCCTTGTTGGCACTGATTCGACCAGTGCTCTCCAGACTCTGGAATCGCTAACTTCTAGGCATTCTGTAGTGCAGCGCATCATTCGACGGCTCGTGTCTTATCTGCCAATGCTGGAGTCCGCTTCTGCTGGGTCACTAGTCACGTGGTCATCGATAGGAACGAAGCAGCCGACGCTGCCGCCAATTCTGCTGATGCAGACGGCGATGTTCTTGTCCAACTTCTGCTATTGCAGAATGTGTTTCGTTGTTCCCTTCTTGAAACTTGGCAGGAAGATTGGGATGAGGTAAAGAAGGAACAAGCTTCGCGCTATTAAGCTCACCATTGGTGCATGCTGCTCCTCGTACCGTCTCTCCCGCCTAGAAGTAATTATAACTCTCCTCCGCATTGGACACAGCCGTCTCACCTATGGCCACTTGCTGCAAGGGCTAGACCCTACAATGTGTCGCGTATGTAATGTTATTTTAAGTTTTCGATATATTCTTATTGAATGTGCTGATCTTACTTTCCTCAGGCAGACTTAATATTCCCAACTGTTTATCATTCCTGTTGGGAGATGACGACAGTGTTTAATAAAAGTTTTTAGCTTTTTGAGAAGAGCGGATCTCTTTCACTGTCTTTAAAACGTTTTTACTGTATTCTCACCTTTTTAATGTGTTGTGTTTGTTCTGTGCAGATCCCTTTAAAACAGACAGTGCTGGCCACATGAGCAATTTCAATGACGCTCGCGGTCCACGAAGTTATACTAATTTCGAATGTTGTTAAATTTTTTGACAACGAAGCGAGAGAAGGATGTTACACGTTTCCGATCAATCAAGCTACAAAGCGTGCGGCGGCTGCAGTTAGAATGTCAGACACTTTCATAAAGAAAATTAGAAAGGAAGGAAATTCAGGGGGAAAATTTACGACACCAGGTAAGCACAGGTCTGCC
Organism: Lepisma saccharinum; assembly: GCF_977018435.1. NCBI lineage: Eukaryota > Metazoa > Arthropoda > Insecta > Zygentoma > Lepismatidae > Lepisma > Lepisma saccharinum. The sequence continues at coordinate 72,790,327 of NC_139233.1, forward strand.
GAAAAGCGTAGAATTTGTTGTAGACGACTTTTACAAGTGTTTGATTCAAAGAACTATTGGTAATTTTTATACGATTTGACATGAACATTAATTTTGGGGGTAGTCGTGAAACTCTTCGCAACATTATTTGCAATGACTTAGGATTTGGTTTCCGAAAGTGTAAAACCGTGAGAAGTGCTTTGGTGGAAAGGAGTGACATCGTGTCCAATCGAACAAGTTTTCTGAGGGCATTGAGGCGAAATGAGAAGAGTGACGTGAAAAGGCCAGGTGTATACTTAGATGAAACATGAATCCATGAGAACTACACGGTGAAAAAGTGTTGGCAGGGTGAAGGCAGTGTACAGTGGTGGAAAAAAGTTCTTCCCCCCTAAGACTTTAATGGCAGTAAATAATGCAGGATGGTAGGCAACACACATTGCACCTTTAGGTGATCGGGTGATTCTGTCTGTCTCAAGAGCAACTCGTCTTTCATGCAAAAGCCAACAGGCACAGGAAATGTAGGAAAGTCACGTGACTTGTCAGGTGGAATGTTGTTCGTCAGAAAATCGCCTCTTGTCAAGCCAAGTCGCAGAACCGAGAAGAGATGCACTTTATATGTCAGAAAATGATTCGCCTCAATACGTAGAACGAAACGCTAAAATAACTCTCCTTAATTACAAAGGCTATTATACTATATGTGCCGCGGTAGCTCAGTCGTTAGGGCGGGTGTTTGATGCCATGCGAGAGATCTGGGTTCGATCCCGACGAGGGAGAATCGGGAATTTGTTCACCTGTTCAAGCTGTTCCGGCGCTCACCGGCGCTCACCGGCGCTCACCGGCGCTCACCAAAGTGAGTAACTTTGTAACGCACTCTAGAAATGTAGTTTTTTCTTACAATTTGAACTGACATTCATAATATTCATTAACGATCCCAATGTTGACTAAAGAATAATTAGTTGTTCTGCTACTTTCAATTCTTCATTAGCATAGTCACCGTAACTCTCTCTCTTTCTTAGACTTCCCGATGACTCAGTAGTGTCGGCGTCGCCTTGAAATCAAGGAGTCCCGGGTTCGATACCCGGTGGAGGCACATAATGGTTCAGGTCCCCTTTAAACTGTAGATGCAGTCCCGATTAGCGTTACTGTGCATAAAGTGGTCTTAAAACACCAAATAAAAATAAAAACAGAAATCCCCGTAACTCTCTACAAAGCAAGAGGTTCCAGGTTCGAAACCTGTCGATGCTTAAATGTAGTATAGCGACGCAAAATAACCCAAACAGAAACTTGAAATCAGCACATATGGAGGACGAAGTTTGAGCTTATTATCTAAAAGTCGCAGAGAGGCGTTACCTTGCTCCGCGGATTTTGACATCTTATTGTGTTCTTATTAAGCTCGCACAATTGGAAATTTTTCGCTCACATAATTGCACATGTATAGCACATATGGCACGCAAAGTCTCGACTCATTCGGCGATGGTCACGAAAGGGGGTAAAGAAGCTATTTTCTTCCCCTCAATGGGAATATATCTTTCTTGCACAGACGCGATTGTCCTGAGGTAACTTCAAGGCCACGACGAGAAAGTGTTCTACGGGACCAAAACATACGTCTCTTAGTTTGATATGAAAGCTGCGTTCCTCCTCATTGATAACAGGAACACGTGACATCGTCTGCTAGTTTAGGTAGAACAGAGGCCTCCTTGCCACGCTTTAGTTCAGTGACCTTCGCCCGTAGTTAGCAAGAGTGAATGACTCACCAGATACCTGTTGCTTGTGAACCTATACAAGAATAGTACCTGTAAGTATTGTTTCATCTGCAGTTATATCAGTTAACGTTCGAATAGTTTCCTAATGGTTATATTATTTATAAATTGGTTCTCGAGAGTGAGCCTTCTATCTATTTGCACGGAGGGATTTTTATACAGCCTGCATATATTATTTTTTCCTGAAACAAGAAGAAATTCGAATGCAAATGTTGAAATACATTATGGTAAGAATCGAGTGAATAAAATTTTGTCACGGGGCCTCCTCGATGGCGTAGTGATAACGTCGTCGCCTTGTAATCGAGGATCCCGGGTTCGATACATCGTGGAGGCACGTAGTGGTTCGTATCCTGCTTTAAACGGAAGGTCCAGTACAGATTATCTTATGTGTGCACAAAACAAAAACTAAAAAAAAAGAAATTGTCACAGTGTAAAAAATTTCATGTTCAACCACATATGAAGCATGTTATTCCAGGTTGAAGTTCGCATCTGTAGCATGTAACCAACACTAATATGAATCGCTACATATTTTCTCAGATTCATTTTAATTATACATGTATGATAAAATAACAGAAGTAGAGGAAAGAGAAAGCCACGCGAAACACGGATTCATTCTCCAGAATTTCAAATCTTTTAAAATAAGGTTCTGGGATGGAGTCCCGGGCAGGCATGACTTTCTTATTTTCGCCTTTTTATCTGCTTTATTTGATCATAAATCGTTGTTATGATTTACCTACAGAGGAAGAATAATGATAATAATTGCTAATAACAAACAGAACAACTCGATTAGGGAGGTGTCAAGAAGAAACGAGACTTGTCAGTGTCTCGGTCTCTCGGTTTCTCGAATTGAAAATTCTCTCCCGTTCTCGGTCTCGACTAGTTAAATATAGAAATAAAAAAACGTGTGTTAAGATACATATATTTCATATATTCCGGTTTTGTAGGAGATTTCGTGAGAGATGAAGTAAGTACTCTTCCATCATGTTTACATTTATAATTTTTGTTACGTAAGATCACTTTTCTTTCCCGTTCGCTGATGGCGACGGTAAGGACGAGCCTGCTTAATTATGATTGTGTCAGGTAATTCGTAATAACTGGCAAAATCCCACATTCATGATCATTTGTTTCATAATTTATTCTATTGTTGTGATTAACATAAAGTCAAGGAATTAGTTGAAAGGAAAAATAGCACGAGTGATTGTCTCTAATGTTACTTCCTGCCAAATAATATGACGTGATATAATGATATGAATATGTATTAAAAATAATATGCCTGGTCATTCCATTGATTGATCCCAATTTATCACGCAAAGTATGGTATAATATTCACTAGTATCAGACCTCCGTGGTGGAGTGGTTAGCACACCACGTTACGACGGCTTGGGCCCCTGGTTCGAATCTCAGCTTAGGCATGGGTTTTCTTGGTGAGTGTCCCTTCATCAATTTAATGATATCATCACTCAAGTTCATCGTCACGATTTGCCAAAATTGAAAGAATAGCAACACCAAATAACAAAAATCGAACACCCACACCGATTTAGTTCTATACCATACCAAAATCCCACCTTATTACTGCATCTTACTTCATTTTACAGCATCTAAATTGTTTTCCGATTCGACAACAATTTGAATGTTGTTTGGTGCAGTTGATTGATTGATTGATTGATTTGGTGTTTTAAGTCCACTTTATGCACAGAAAGGCTAATCGGGACTGGACCTAGAGTTTAAAGTGGGCTCAAACCACTATGTGCCTCCACCGGGTATCGAACCCGGAACCCGTTGATTACAAGGCGACGACGTGGTGCAGTTGATTGTGTATTGTTTCGTTGTTTGGATGTTGTAATTAACATTGCATTTATTAGTATTAGACCAATCGTGACAGAGGAAGCGAGACCACAAAGGAAGGGAAAAGACAAGGGAGCGACTGAAGTGACTGCAGAATATTAAGGATAAAAGCTGTCTCACTTTTTCCGTTTATTTATGTTTCAGTTATATTTCTTCGCTTTTCTTCTACCACTCGCGGTAATTCTGTCGGTGAGGAGGAATTATAAACTCGTGAAATGAACGATGGGACAAAAAAATCTATGCCTCTCCCACATTTCGAAACTGTGACCACAAAATATTGTCTTATCTTAAAATTTACGGCCAAATATGGTAAACATTTACGGCGAAATATGGTTTGTCACGTCGCAATTTTTGCTCGTCTCTTTTTCAAGGCGTTCTATTGCCTCTCCGAAAGCGTAATCGTAACGTCTTCGCCATGTAATCAAAGGCTTCCGAGTTCAATACCAGATAGAGGAACATATGATTCGGATCCCACTTTAATCTGTAGGTCCAGTGCATAAATTGGACTTAAACAACTCACTTTTTTATTAGCGTCTGGTCTGTGGTGAGAACCCGATGTGAACCATCATTTCAGTGAACCTTCTTGACATCGACTCTAATATCAGTCAGTATATTTCGTTATGATTAGCTATTGTTAAGAAACCAAGTTCTTGACATTTTCTTCTGGAGGCCTCGTAGCACCCAGCTGTTTGTTGTAACTGGCGCATGAATCATGTGACTCATGCTATCAAAGCTCCATCCTTCCCGAGAACTCATCTCCACCAGGCAAAGTTAAGCGAATATTTTGTTATTTGGGTTGCATACACAACAGGCTTTAAGACGTTACGAGATTCTAGGTCCTGTGGCCCAGGTAATTCTTTCTCCGACTGTACATGGTGCTTTATCAAATACCAATGCTGGAAGAAGGGTGATCATCCTTCACGCCGAGAGTGAAAACGGTTTCGTATCAAACTGTCTACTTATGTTCAAAGCTAAACAGAAAACCGGAGATTATCATGGGGAAATGAATGCTGAATATTTTTAACGATGGTGTGAAAGTCAATTGTTACCGAATATTCCCTCCAACAGCATTATTGTCATGAACAATGCGCCTTACCATTCTGTGCAAGTCAACAAACCTCCCACAATAGGTAGCACTAAAGCTGCAATGCAGGACTGGTTGAAAGACAATTCATTTGAATTTTCAGATAACCACCGAAAGGCTGAATTATATCAGCTAATCGAAACCAACAAGAAGCCCACGCAATATCGGGTCGACACTCTTGCAGTAGAAAACGGCCACACCGTACTTCGTCTTCCACCTTATCATTGCGATCTAAACCCTATTGAGTATGTTTGGGGTATCATAAAGGGTCGTATTGCATCGCAAAATGTGGATCGTAATTTGGGCAGAGTACTGGAAGTTGCAAGAGAAGAATATCAGAACTTCCCCAAAGAAGAATGGAAAATATCTTGCGAAAAGGTAAAGGGGAAACAACAGGAATATTGGGTCCAGGACGGAATTATTGAAGTAGAAGTTGACAAGTTGATAATCGAAGACTGCTCGGAGGATGAAAGTCACATGAGCGGTGAGGATTCGGATTGAAACGAGAATGGTTCGGATTCCGACGAGAGTGGAAGTGCGATAATGGCAGTCAGGTGAATGTTAGTGATTAGTGGGATTTGGGTTGCACTGTAAATGGTAAGTTTACAAAAAAATATTCTTTAATAATTCTTGATGCTTTCCTGGCGGCGAATATTGAAAAGGTTTTCTCTGGCAATCAGCCAGGTGATTTGCGGATAGGCTTTCGAGAGCTAACGTCACTCACATCTTGAGGGATTCACTTCAATCCCTGAAGATGAGAGTGACGTTAGCTCTCGAAAGCCTATCCGGAAATCACCTGGCTGATTGCCCGAGAAAACCTCTTCAAATCATTCTTTCTTTTAAAATGCAAGCTGTGTGTATATTTGACGGGGTTATTTATTTACATAAACATTGTTTACGAGAACCTTGTCCCCCCCAAATTTATCTTAAGTTAGCGCCTCTGGCATGGTACCCCAAATCGCCGCCACTGTCTCTAAGGATATAATTATAATTAATAATTAAATTGAAGATAAATTCTGTTTCATAGATGGTAATATTTACTATCGCATAGTAAGAATCACAACCATGACAGTAGATTTTATTGTTATTAATTATTTAAATCGTTCGTCACGAACGCTATCCATTCTTCTTCAACCACTGACCGCGCCACCCTGAACATCGCGTTTGTAGCAGGTCCGCTAGAATTCCATGTGTCAGAGAACAGCTGTGAGACAACGTGACAACAGCGTGCTATTTTAGAGCAGAGGAAAAGAAGGATTTCCCCAAGATTCTCGTCTGCTGCCGTTCACCGGTACAGAAACAAGTGGGGGTGGATTTTAGTTCGCATATTTTCCGGGGGTTTTCTCTTCTTTGCTGAGCAGTGCTGATATTTTGAAGCCGTCAAGAAAAATTACGTCGTTTCGATCTGAACTTAACCAACCTTCAGGGTGTGGTAACGGATGGTGACCCTGCCATGGTGGGAAGGAAGGAACGTTTTGTAGCGCTGCTACGCAAAGAGCCGGAACTTGAAGGAAAAGATTTTGTTTCTTACCATTGTTTAATCCACCAGGAGAATTTGTGTGCAAAAACTATTGGATTTGAAAATGTAATAAAAGTTATTGTGACTGTTGTCAACTTTATTAGGGCAAGAAGGATTGAATCATCGTTAGTTCCAAGAGTTTTTGACCCAAGATCAACGTTGGTTGAGCAGAGGGAAGGTTCTTAATAGAGTGTTTGGTTTAAGGGCCGAGATACAGCATTTCATGCAAAGCAAGGGGAAGCCGATTGTTGAATGCAACGATCCGGAATGGATGGCAGACTTTGCCTTTGTGACTGACTTCTCGCTGCATATGAATGATTTAAATACGCCGCTACAATCCAAAGATCAACTGGTGCACACTCTGTTTGATCACATCAAAACTTTTGTGGCCAAGCTCAAACTTTGGGAGTCACAACTCCAGTGGCGAAGCGTCCTATGAGGCCCTAATATTACTACGACCCAAAATTTTAACTATGTTTCCTAACCGAACCTAACCTAACCTTGTCGGAAATGGTTCGTGGGGCTATCCGTGAATGGTTTTTGGGGCTATCCGTGAATTGTTTTTGGGGCTATCTGTGAATGGTTTTCGGGGCTATGCGTGAATTGTATTTGGGGCTATCCGTCAATGGTGTGTGGGGCATTTTTCGGTTAAGAAGGTTGGAAACACTGTACACCCACTGATTCACGACGCTGTGCTCGCCATATTGTGTGTTACAGAAACAAAAAAAAAAGGACGAACAATAATTACTGTTATGGTCATTATTTTCGTGAGAAAAGCAAAATGACACACTACACAATGTTCCGCAATGCACAATCGGTAAGTACGAGAGTAAAAAAATGACCAAATAAACGAGTGAGAGGTGTTGTTCGGAGATGTAATTGATACGTCAATAGTCTAATGGTTAGAAAAGACTAGTGTTTGCTTTTGGTATTTCTAAATATGTGGACATAACACGGTTTCCATTCTTTGAAGTAATGTACTAAGTACTTTAAATTAAGTTCGTTTTAAGAAGAAAATAATATGTAGGCTTATATTTTATGAACGAAGTTCAGTATGTTAAAGCGTGGAGGTAGTATTATTTGAATTGCTCTAAATAAAAGTTCCAATACAGTAGAGAAGATGCGCATTTCACGATTTATTACGTTTTTTATTGGAAAAGTAAGATATTTTGTACGTTTAAGATGCTGTCTCATATGTGGATATCATGAACAGATAAGCCCTATTATTTTGACATCTTTCGAAATAACAGTTTTCAAGTTACCGGAAGAACTTCATAGCTATATATTTTACACTTACCTCAATGACTTTTTCCACCTCTTTGTTCAACGTCGTAAATATTCCATAATCCAATTTACCCTTTCTTAGTAAATAATTTGCCATTTTTCACAATCACAGAAGTTGGAGGAATGGTTTCTAATATGCAAGCTAATATGGTAGCAGGGTGCTGCCACCTGTGGTCAGGTTTGAATTAACTATTTCTACAGATGTTAATACTCCAGCTCGCTTTCTAACAGACCAATTTGTGTGTTCAGTTTAGCTGTTTTATCTATGGTTAAGTTACTGGTGATTTAAAATCTAATCTGGTTTCACTTTTGTCGTCAATTTATTATTGCTGCTATTTTCGGTTTTCATCTATTTTACAAATACTATTTGAAGCTTTAATGCCAAAATACAGGGTGGCGCACAAAACTCTTCAACTAATGACGCCGTACATGCTTTCACTTATCTTAGTGTTCAACTTTTCACATACTGTAAACGAGCGATTGACATGTCACCATAAAGCACATGTTCACATTCATTTGAAGAAATTTAAGTCTTCAAACCGGCTATTCATATTGCCCACCAAAGATTGAAAAAAAATCTTTGAAACGTAGGATTTTCTTGAACTACTGTTCTCATACACGGTGAATCAATCGTTTTCAATGTTACAAGATTTCTTCTAGTCATGTCAATTTTTTTGCTTTGCTCTAAGAACTCAATGATTTTAGTTTTGCATATACATACATGGGCGTATATATAGTTCACGTAAGGGGGGGTTAACTGTTGGTATTATTAGGGCTGCTATATTTCATAAGCGAAAATCCGGGACACAGCTGACCTGAAACTTGTTGGGGAGAGGGGGGAGGTGCTGGACCCGACAAAGTTGTGTGTATGTACATATCCATTATCATATTCTTTACACTTCTTAAAAAGAAACAGAAATCTATTTCGAAGTATATCATTGACATTGGCGATGTCTGATTAAGGGGGGGGGGGGGTTATAAAAGCCTTGATGAAAGTTCAGTCTGGAAAGAAAAACCTCATTTTATCTCGCTCTTTTAGTTTTATTGCATTGAGGGTGGGTATGTATAGATTATTATACATATTATTTAAATACATTACATAATCAATTCATCCTCCCCATAACAAATGAACAGCAAAAATGATATAAATTGTCTCTGAAATGTGCGCGCACCTTTACCTCCGAACAATTGATTGATTGATTTGTTTTATTTTACTTCGCTTTTTGTGCCACTTTTGGCTGCTTTGCGAAGATGGAGATGAGTGATGATATGATGAAATTGATGAATGGACACTCATAAACATACATGCCCAGGCCAGGATTCGAACCCGGGACCCCTGGCGTTGTAGCTCTCTGCCATGGGGGCCGGCTTCCGAACAATTGTTCCTGCATTTAAGACAAAACTGTTTAGCAGCAACAGTCTGAAGTTCTTAGTTGTTATTATTTCTGTCTCTCTTTTTCTAGTAATTTACAATGCAGTACAGAAAAGAAGGAAAACGCGAGCGAAGCGAGCAAGAAAAAATTCTGATCCAAATTTTTGCAAACTGAAAACTACGTATATTGATTTAATAGGACACAAAATTTTTAGGGGCGTCATGTTGAAAAACATTCATAAACAGAGGTTAGGATGATTCAAGATCGAGTGTGGGTAAATCCCCCATCCCGCTTCAAATTGCACCCTGCATTAAAATGAATAGATGTATGCACAGACTAGGCAGCAGTTACTTTTTAAATCAAGCGGTCGTTACATGGTTTGTTCGCGACTTACATGTTACGAACTTCTGGTTTTCGGTTCTGAATTTTTTATACCCTCCCCCCCCCCCTCCCAAATGAAAAACATTACTGCGCCACTGCATGAAACACTGTTGCAAGTTGGGCTCAAAATTCTCTGTGCTAAAATTGCCCAGTATTTGGTAGAAGTATCATGTTATATTAGTCTCCTGAAAGTCTGCTAAACAAGAGAACCGGCCGAAGCTTAAATTACACCATAAAACTGTGATTTAATTATCTAGCGTACTCGCTATCCGGAAACATCACGTGCAAGATTCGACGGAAAGGAAAAATAATGCTCTCACGCAAGTCGGCAGCCAGTGAATCGAGGACAATTTCAGTCCCGTCGCCAGGTGTCGTGGCCATCAACTAAATTACTTCCTCCACGATAATCCTAAAAATAGCACGATTTCACAGGGAATCCACGATCAATTCCAGGATACGGTGCAACCAACAAAGTTCTTATCATAAGAGAACAAGTGTTCATTTATTTTGCCTGCTATTAACTTCAGTCAATCTTGGACAGTTTCAAAATAAGTGAGAGATGAAACTGAAAGTTTTTTCATCCATAAACTTACTAGGCTAGTGGCTGATTATAACGTACCAAGGAATTTTCTTAAGCGGGCGGGGGTCTCTCTCAACTACTGAAAATAAGCATCTTGATGCAATTTAGAATATAAAAAAAAATTAAGTTAATTCGGATTTTAAGAAAATGAATCCAGGTTTGTGACATGAAAGTATGTTATTAACAAATCTATCTTATTTTCCCTTGGAAAAACCTCATGCAAAATAAAATGAAAGCATCATATGCCATTTTTGTAGCATAGATGTCTTCCCAGGAGTTTTATGGCGATATATAATGGCGAAATAAACATCACGAGGCCAATAGCGAAAGACCCTGTAACCGAGTCGTAGCATTTGGTACAAGCTGCCCCGTCAAGGGTCAGAAGTGTCCTGCAACTGCAAAATTGCTTCGGAGCGAAACAGATGTGCTTTTAGAAGATTGAACTAGGGTTTGAGTAGGAAGTCATTTCCCAGATTTCTAATCCTTTGAATTCTTCTTTCGAAGTAGATCTCTGACTCCCTCATCACTGAATGTGTTGGGGGAAAGGTCAGGACTCCTGACCCCCGGTCTATGTTGTCCAAATTCCTTCATTTCGTCTCTAATCCCTTATAAACTACATATTATAATAAGACATGTAAGCAGAGTACCATTGGTCTCCTGAGGGAAGCGCAACAACTTTTCTCCTGAGATTTCGGTTAGTGAATGTGACCAGTGGCCACCCACCATCGTGAGGAAGAGAAAATAAACTCGGTCATGGAAAACCCACAGCAACGACTGGTGGTTTGTCGTGCTGACCACACGTCACCCCGTAACTGGTTGGACAATCACCCACATCTGCTGAGGCATGTGGGAGTGAGACCGACAGTCGGTAGGTAGACCCTGGACCTCAAGCGTTGTTGCGCCACGCCACAATTTATGTTTTGTATATGCAAAAAGATGTTAAGGTCCCGGGAAAACATAAAAATCAGACATCTGACTTTTCACAAGATAGCTTTGTGACTGTGTAAACAAGCATCTATCCTAAGAAAATACCAACTATGTGTTAAGAGTACAAAGGTGGCTAAATGGTCTAGGCCGAATTTGACCTAACAGTCTATATTTTGTGACTTTGTGGTTATGGATTATGATGTAATGGTTTACATGTTGTACAGTTGAAAGAAATTATTATTTTAAGTGTTTTATTCAAGAACGTGTAGTTTAAATTTAACAATTCTAAATATTCTGAAACATTTTTTTCCCACTTAATTACTACACCTCTTTCTCAATGTATCTCAATGCCATTTAGCCATCTTTCTACTCTTAAAGTGAAGAGAAATAATAAATTAGACGGCCCCTTTTACCCTCCCTCCAATGATACTCTTTGACACGTCACTATACTTCCGTCATTATTCGAAATGCTGATGTTACACAGCTTGGAGTGTAAGCGACAACACTACACCTGTGTGGTATTTCCAAGTTGTTAAAGAGAGAAAGGAGTTATCATTTAAATTGTACGCATTGCTGGCCTTAATTCTTAATGCAATCTTTTTGAAGAAAAAATCACTACGAAAACAAACAAAATTGGAAACTTGACTTTTTTGTTATATAAAAAATCTATAAGAGGGAGAGAAAGGACGATCGCACGAGAGGAAGAAAATAAAGATTTCACACTTGGGCAGCTTGAAGCTCTCCAGCCACTAATGGTACTCCGCTTACGTGTCTCAACCTGTTCAGACAAGCCTTTGTGTTACACACCTTCTCATTCATAATAGCTACTAACGGGCTTAGTATGCCATTTCTATGATGTAGCTAATTAATAAATGCAATATTTTAATTGCATGCTAGCTTGTTAAAATATAATATAAAATATAATTCTAATAACCTTGGTTAGAAGCAGATATTTATTTGTAACTAATAACGTAAATTTGCCTGTTTTTGTGCAACTTCTCCCCGTTGTAACTTTGTTATCCATGAAATATTAATCTCGAATTTTTATAACATGTACTTCTCATATGCTGTAAATATCCAATATGGGTCTAAATTTAAAAAAAAAATGAAAAACGAGCATTAGAGCTACAACTCAAAGAGGAAACCAAAACAGAGCTCAAATATTTTCTGCTAAAAACTTTGCATTTATATGTTTCCTCTCAAAATATAGCTTTGATATTACATTAGCTACGCTTTTTACCCCAGCTTTCTGTCAATTTTCTTAGCTGAGTTATCATAATTATCGTAACTGTCTGCAAAGGCCAAAAGTCATGAAACAAAAATGGTCGCAATTTTCAAAAGATGTCACGTTTTAGGAAAGTAATGCCTGTTTTGAACTACCCTTGCCATAATTATCGTAACTGTCTGCAAAGGCCAAAAGTCATGAAACAAAAATGGTAGCAATTTTCAAAAGATGTCACGTTTTAGGAAAATAATGCCTGTTTTGAACTACCTTTGCAAAGGAGTTACAACAAAAAATGATTTTTTTTAAAAAAAAATGTATGATTGATTGATTTGGTGTTTCAAATTCACTTTATGCACAGTAAAGCTAATGGAGACTGGACCTAGAGTTTAAAGTGGGATCCGAACCACTATGTGCCACCACCGGGTATCGAACCCGGGATCCCTTGATTACAAGGCAACGACGCAACCACTGCGCCATCGGTGAGGCCCTAAAAATGGTATGGATTCATCCATTAGTTATTCAGAAAGATATGGCTTGTTTACATGGCAAACGAGTTCATTATTTATGTCTCATGATCTATGGTCAAATGCATAGTTACTTCATTCGATACCTAAAAAGTAGATGTATTGATAAAAGTGAACAGAACACTTGGAGTTCTTTGTTTAGGTGGCATAGTGGATGTCTATCCCGGAGTGGCCCGGCAAATTCAAGGTAAATTACGATTTCAAAAGAACCTCTTAATGTAATGAAAGGATCTGAAGATCGTGATAATATTTATTGTGTTATAGCCAGTGCCGGATCTACAGATTTTGGGCCCTTCCGGAAAATATTATTAAACGCCCCTTCTACATAAAATTCACGTATGTGTGAAAAGAAATGATCAAGCTTTTGATGTTATTGAGTTTCTTCAGTGCATGTATGTACACACACACACACACACCTCTGGAAAAAGTTGATTTGTTTTTTTGTTATTTAGCGTTGCTTCTCTTCCACTTTTGGCTAATCGCGACGATGAGGATGAGCGATGGCGGGATGAAATTGATGAAGGAACAATCACAAAATCACCTACGCCCAATTTGGGATTACAACCCCTGGCGTCGTAGCGAGCTAAGATAACCACTTCACCACACGGAGGTCGGCATACCTCTGGCAGGAGGGTATATTCCAGGCTAGCTAGGCTATCTGCGAAGCTTGAAGCCTAGAAAGTAAAATACTGAAGATAATGGCAATATTGAAGTTCGCAATCTGAATTCTTAGGAGTTGGCAACCTAAATTCTTAGAAGTTTACAACCTGAATTCTTATGAGTTGGCAACCTGAATTCTTAGAAGTTCGCAACCTGAATTCTTAGGAGTTGGCAATCTGAATTCTTAGGAGTTGGCAACCTGACTACCGTTGGAATGGAAACGTGGCTGCCTTGGAGTCGTCAAGAATGAGCCTATTAGTCTTCTCCCTTCCTCCATAGCCTAGGACCAGGTGTCATAGTGAGCTAGTTCAGGTTTTAGACTCGGCATACGCCACTGACCTCTGGAGAGACAAGTTTATTTTTTGTTTTTTTTAACATTGTACAGATGAAGCTTACATAACTTACAGATTTCATTTGTACATGATGTAGCCTTTCACCTTACAATATTTAGGTGGTTTTCTCTGCTCTGCGCTGCTCGACAAATTACTGCATTTATTGTTTTGATTACACATATTTGAGTATGTAAAGGATATGACAAGGGATTATTATTATCATATTATTTCCTTCAGATGGTTATTTTGTATTCCACTCAAAATCTATTTATTTTGATTATTTTAGTTCTGTTTTGTGCCTCTAGGAGTAAGTACGACGATGAGGGAGAATGAATTGATGAAATGGCCTATGGGATGGGACAAAAGCAAATACACGTCCATGTCTTACCAAGAGGGACGGCGCCAGAGGGGTGCGAAGAGATTTTTGTCCGCGCCCCCTTTAGCACCCCCTTCCTTTCAAAATTCATTTTCAACAGAAAATACTGTTAACTCTTCATGGAGGAAAAAGTTTGGAAACCAAAAGTAGTTTCTGGCAATCACACGCTTGTTTAAACAAGCGGCAAACAAATGATTTATTCACCAGTACTAAATGTTCTTTAGTAATCGTGCACATGTGCTTGCAGATACCAAATAATTTGTTCAAAATTTAGCAACTTGTGAATGGTACTATGTTTATTGATTACAGTTTCCAAATAACCAAACGTGTTTTGTTAATTTAACAAAATAAGTTTTTCTGCGTTGAAGCGTCAGTTACGTTATGACTTACGAAAACCTGTCGTCACATTGAGCGTATAATATTAAGTATTGAAGAGAGTATTATTGTATACTATAGGCAAGCCATTGTTACTAACATCGCAAACCCTACATTTCATCCCCCCCACCCACCCGCAGCCCCCTAGATGGTTAATCCTGACGCCGCTGGTGCTTACCAAGGTCGAATAGGGCCTCTGGTTTCGTAGCGTGGGGTGTAACTTTCCCTAGCTCATGGTGAGGGGGAGGATGACACGCCAACAGGGTCGTTACCTTTTAATTATTGAAGAGCGCATGCTGTATAATTAACCAATATATTGCATGTATGTACATACTGTATTCTTTTGTATTATGGGGCAGGACGCGTTAACCCATGTCCACCCTTTTAACGACACTCTAGCATTCACCCCTCTCCACTTAAATCACTGCTTTCGTTAGGGTAGGGTGGCACATTTTCGATATAGGTACTATTTCGATCACCCGTTCTAAAAAGTCGAATATTTTGCTTCCTGTTACTGGCAGAGAACCAGACGTAATTTTGTATGGCAAGGTGAGTACGTTGTAGATAGAATAGGTGCTTTGTATATAAACATCTGCCTGTCATTTTGCGTGCCCCGTGTTAATGCTTGAACGTAGGACAGTGAAATTCAGGTCAAACATGAACAAGCATGTGGTGGCTGTAACATGTGACATGTGTAGCCATCTGGTAAGAGGTAAGGGAACTACAGAAATATTTTTTTCCATGCACAAAGTGGTACATATTCGATCGGTGGAAATGGTACAATTTCAATCAGCGAGGTATACAGTTTGAGTTCCATTACCATAACGCGTGCAACACATTATTTCACAAAGTAAATGCGTTGTTCAATTTATTGTTACAGATGCCTCGCAAACGAACACCGAAGAAGGTATATCAACAGTATTCGTCCCGAGTTCTCGAAAATGCCGTGCAGAGTATTCTAGAGAGACACTTATCTATACGCGGAGCATCGCAACTTTATCATGTTCCATTTGCCACCCTCCAAAACAAAGTAATGATGGCACGTCAAGAAGCAGCGGGTGTTCCTTCCCCTTCCAGGATTGATGTTGGCCATCCAACAGTTTTCTCCAAGCAGATGGAAGACGCAATTGTGGAGAGACTAATGTATTTGGAAGGGCTAGGATTTGGATTGACACCGAAGGTAGTGTGGGTAGCTGCGTACCTTTTTGCAGTAGGAAATAATGTGTCCCACCCTTGGGGTGAGAACGATATTGCTGGAATAGATTGGTTTCGGACATTCATGAGAAGACATCCCACACTGACGTTAAGAAAACCGCAAGGCTTATCAAGATCTCGTGCTCAGGGATTAGACAGAACAGACAGTGAATGATATTTGACATTACTTTACAATGTTATGGAAGAGAGTGGAGTGTCACATAAGCCAGTGTGTGTTTATAACATGGACTCGCGTACTATCGACGTGGCCTTTGGCCACGTCTCGTACGCTCGCCGACGTGCTTCGCTTATTTGGAAAGTTTTGAACGTAACTTTACATGTGTACGGGCTCTAATATGGTACAAATATTCAAAATAGTATTGCCAATTTTCTTAATAATAAAGAGAGTAAGCAATAATCGTTTCAAGATAGTTATATTTCTTTTATAAACGAATTCAATAGCAACATTAAATTGAAAAAGCAATATTTACGTCTTTTATCGTTTTCACATTTGTAAACGTAATTGCAAAATAACTGTTTTCCGTCTTTTCCCATCAAATTCCTACCTCTCCTCTGTAATAAATTCTGATGCTCACTCATGTTTTGAAATTCGAAAAGTCTAGCACAATTCTCTTACAGTAGTTTTCCGGTTGAAAATAAACTTTCTTTAAGTTCCCTAGCAACGTCCGTTTCCATGGACAACAACAAGCACGGCTAGCTCTAAGGAATTGCATGTCATTATACCCCTAAACATTTAGTTAAAACATGCACGATGTAGATATTTTCGCATTGAGTATAATAATATATGCCTAATTGTGTTTGGACTGAATCATCTTCTTATGTAGATGTCATCCTTGTTTGAGGCACCTTTTCAAAACCAGGAGTTGATTCATCTGTGTGTGATCTGTGAGAAATATAATGTAGCTAGACAATTAAGAATTGAAGGAAACAATGTGAGCAAAAAAGAAAAGCCTTGGAAACTGTTGCTAAGGACGTGAAAAGGGGGCATTTTCACCCTTCAAGAAGGGCTAATTGAGCGAGTTTTAATTTTCTCGGCCTTTTGGGACGATTTCATGGGGGGTCGTAATCGGGCATTTTTTGCCTCCGGGGCTTCCTTCATGGAGAACATTTATGTCAGTGAGTCAGTCAGTGGTGGGATTGGGGCTTTATATATATTGGACTCGCGCACTTTCGACGTGGCCTTTGGCCACGTCTCGTGCGCTCGCCGACGTGGTTCTCTTATTTGGAAAGTTTTGAACGTAAATTTATGTGTGTTTGCGCTGTAATATGTACAAATAATCAAAATATTATTGTTTCTTTCTTAATAATAAGCTGGGTAAGTAATAACAGTTACAAGATAGTTAGTTATATGTTTTATGTAAACGAATTCAATAGCGACACTAAATTGGAAAAGCAACATTTTACTTCTGTAGTGAGTTTTACATTTTTAAACATAATTGAAATAAATAAATGTTTTCCTTCATTCTTCGCAAATTTCTATCTCTCCTCTGCTATGAATTCTGATGCTCACATTTTAAAATTCGAAAACTCTAATACTGTGCACAAAGTGGACTTAAAACACCAAATCAATCAATCGAAAACTCTAGCATAATTCCCTTACAGTAGCATTCGGGGTGAAAATAAACTTTCTTTAAGTTCCCTAGCAACGTCCGTTTCCATGGTGAACAACAAGCACGGCAAGCTCTAAGGAATTGCATGTCATTATACCCCCTAAACATTTAGTTGAAACAAGCACGATGCAGATATTTACGCATTGAGTTTACCAATATATACGTAATTGTATCTGGGCTGAAACTCCTTATTATGTAGATGTCACCCTTGTTTCAGCCACCTTTTCAAAGCCAGGAGTTGATTCATCTGTGTGCTATTGATCTGTGAGAAATATAATGTATCTCGACAATTAAGAATTGAAGGAAACAATGTGTGCGAAAGAAATGCCCGTGGCAACGGTTGCTAAGGACGTGAAAAAAGGGCATTTTCACCCTTAAGGAAGGGCAAAGTGAGCGATTTCTTAATTTTCTCGGCCTTTCGGGACGATTTCATGGGGGGGTCGTAATCGGGCATTTTTCGCCTCCGGGGCTTCCTTCATGGAGAACATTTATGTCAGTGAGTCAGTGAGTGAGTGGTGGGATTGGGGCTTTATATATATTGGAAGTTTACCAATATATACGTAATTGTATCTGGGCTGAAACTCCTTATTATGTAGATGTCACCCTTGTTTCAGCCACCTTTTCAAAGCCAGGAGTTGATTCATCTGTGTGCTATTGATCTGTGAGAAATATAATGTATCTCGACAATTAAGAATTGAAGGAAACAATGTGTGCGAAAGAAATGCCCGTGGCAACGGTTGCTAAGGACGTGAAAAAAGGGCATTTTCACCCTTAAGGAAGGGCAAAGTGAGCGATTTCTTAATTTTCTCGGCCTTTCGGGACGATTTCATGGGGGGGTCGTAATCGGGCATTTTTCGCCTCCGGGGCTTCCTTCATGGAGAACATTTATGTCAGTGAGTCAGTGAGTGAGTGGTGGGATTGGGGCTTTATATATATTGGATGAATGTGGCTTCCCATTGAACAACAGGCCTCCTAAAATTGTGTCCAAAAAGCGAGAAGTTGTATCACTGACAAGAGAAGTTGTATCACTGACAAACGTGGAACGAGGAGAAAATGTCACTCTGTAGAAGCTTTGTCTGTTGGTTCCATTGTGGCTATGAGCAACAAAGGGTAGATCAATGACAAGGTATTTGTTCAATGGTGTCAACATTTTTTTCCTATATTTTGAATTATGTAACGACGAGTAGTCATACAGAGTTATTAAAGTAAGAGAACATGCAGTTTGTTTTTATTTTGCTCCTGTAGGCCTACGCCATAGAAGAAGTTGCACTTGTAGTATATATTAAGTATATAAAGGGTGACTTGTGAGAAACGGACGGTTTGCGAGTGGCTAGTACACAGCCGGTAGTGGTGGGAGGGAGCTCCGGGAGAGGCCATTCGGTTCGGGGCAGCCTGCCTTTTCAGTTCCAATGGAGCAGTGAACGATACAGCACCGCTTTATGGCAGTTTTGAGGAACATGTTCCCTGGACGCCTCATTTCGCGCTTCGGTGATGTGCCGTGGCCACCCAGGTCACCGGACCTGTCCACCTGTGACTTTTTCCTATACTTGAAAGAACGTGTTTATTGTCACACACCCCGTACATTACGGGAGATGCAAGCTGCCATTACCCACGAGGTGCATTTGATTGACCGCGAGCTGTTGGCCCGCGTCATGGCAGACTTCTGGCGGAGAATGGAACTCTGCATTCAAGAGGATGGCCGCCACCTGTGTGACGCCATTTTCCATACCTGACTATGTCAACTCAACTCAAATGGTAACTGTTGACCTTACGTTTCGTACAAATAAACACATTTTCTCTTGCACAGTAACTGTATACTCTTCATTTGATAAACATACTTCTCTGATAAACGTCCGTTTCCCACATGTCACCCTTTATTAAAGATACTGTTTCTTCACTCAATGTTGATCCAAATTGCACCGCACGGTACCTACCTATGTACAATTCTAATCAAATTTTATCAGACTAAAAATGTCATGTTATGCCAGAGTCTTTAGTAAAAGGTAAGTATTTCATTGGCACAAAAACTGTAATTTTGCTGCCTATTTTTTTCAAGTTACCGGAACCTGTGGCCGAGTGGTTAGCACATCGCGCTGCGACGCCAAGGGTCCCAGGTTCGAATCCCGCTCGGGCTTGGTTGTTTGTGAATGTCCATTCAACAATTTCATCATTTCATCACTCATCCCAATCTTCGCAAATTAGCCAAGAGGCACAAAACGCGAAGTAAAATAAACTAAATCAATCAATCAATCAATTTTGTCAAGTTATATTGGATTTAATTTTTTGTGATCGAACTTACCCTACTTTTGTTTACAACTTTCAAATGCTCATACAATACTTTTCGATATAAACTAACAGCTTATCCATTTTTCACATAGAAAAAGAAAAAAAGCTACTCACCACGAACAAATATGAACTGCACACGAAATCTTGACTTGTACACACAAAATAGTTTCGTTTCCAAGCAAGTGATACTTTGTATTAATACTCATGTTTAGAAATTCTTCCAAATATATTAAAAAAAGTAAAAAAAAGTAAAGTAAAGTAAAGTGCTCCCCTGTGCTTAGCACCACGCCATGAAGGCGTATAGGGGGTGTGGGGGTAACGCCCCACACTTTCTTGATCCGGTCGTGAGTGGGGGTGATTTGATCAGCACCACGCCCCTGACCGCCTTTACCCCCCAGGTTTCCCCAGGTACCCATGTTATTCGACTTCGACGCTGGGTGGGCGCCGGGGCCCGCTTCCAACGTTAGAAAAGTTCCCGGCCGGGGATCGAACCCGGGACCTTTAGCATGGTAGTCAGACGCGTTACCGACTGAGCCACCGCGGCCACTTCCAAATACACACACGCACACACACAAACACAAACAATATATGTATATCGTATTAGCTATCTTTTCAAAGGCGCAACCACGAATTTTTGTC
Organism: Lepisma saccharinum; assembly: GCF_977018435.1. NCBI lineage: Eukaryota > Metazoa > Arthropoda > Insecta > Zygentoma > Lepismatidae > Lepisma > Lepisma saccharinum. The sequence goes on from NC_139233.1 coordinate 72,810,301, forward strand.
TGGGGGGGTCAAGTACCAGGAAAAACGTACCAGTAATAATAATAATAATAATAATAATTTTAATAATAATAATGTTATTATAATAACATTATTATTGTTGTTGTTATTGATTTGCTTTATTTTAGTTCCCTTATTGCGCCACTTTTGGCTAATTTGCGAAGATGGGGATGAGTGATGATGTGATGAAAGTGATGAATAGACACTCACAAACATACATGCCCAAGCCGGGATTCGAACCCGAGACCAACATTATTATTATTATTATTATTATTATTATTAGTAGTAGTAGTAGTAGTAGTAGTAGTAGTAACAGCAGTAGTAGTAGTATCAAATACGTTATTGCCCTCGTAAATTATTCAAAAAGGGAGTAGAAGTTGGTGCTAAAGCATTTGTTTGGAACAAAATATTTGAAATATTTTTTCAACACGTTCAATATCACATTAATGATGGAAATGGAAAACAAGCATACAAATTATTTTTGAAAGACAGAAAATGCTTGATAAATGCATTCCAAATATAATTCTTTTTTACATTAACATGTATGACTTTCATGCATGATATATGTTTCACATTATTCAAAATGGAGCGACGTGGACACTAAATTGTGTGCGTATTCAAAGTTTATTTAATGCATATATATACAACATATATTATTTAAATACATTACCCAACCAATTCAACCATCTCACAATAAACCAACAGCAAAAATTACATAAATTTTCTCCCAAATGTGCACGCTCCCTTTCCTCCAAAGAATATTGTTCATGCATTTAAAACAAAATCAATTAAGGCAAGTCTTATTTCTCTGTCTGGTAATTTACAATGCATAACAGAAAACAATGAATGACAGATTGCGAGCAAAGCGAGCAAGAAAATCTTTGGATCCAATTTTTTTGCAGGCTGAAATCAATATTGATTTAATAGGGCGCAAATAATTTCACGGGACGCCAATGTATTCTCTCTCTTACAACTTTTGTTGGTGTAGTGGTAACATCGTCGCCTTGTGATCAAGGGATCCCGGGTTCGATACCCGGTGGAGGCACATGGCACAGTGGTTCGGATCCCACTTTAAACTGTAGGTCCAGTCCCTATTAGTCTTTCTGTGCGTAAAGTGGACTTAAAACCACAAATCAGTCAATCAATTTTACAACTTATTTTAATTTAGAACGTTCGGCACCCAGGGCCGACTCCCACCGCCCCCTAGCTACTGTTCTGAACTTGATAAGACTAAGAAAAGCGGTATTGCAAGCGAAGCAAGCAAGAAAATTTTACGAAAAGTATTTTTATTTGCATAAAATTTGAAGTTGTGGACGGTAATTTCTCCCTGCAGGCACACTTGCCGTCAATGTTTGTCCCGGAAGCAACGGCTTCCGAAATGGCAAGATGCGGACCGAATCGAACACCGGCAGAAGACAAATTTTGCTAACATTCGACTGAAAGATTGTCAAAATTCGTCGACAACGAAGGGCGACACATTAGCTTTATTTGAGAACCCAGCTTTCTACGATTACCTGTCATAAATATTCCTCTCGAAAATAAGGCACCGCAAATTGCTCAGGCTAACCCCTTGTGTCGGTGCTGAGAAAGGACAAACTTGAGGGTGGCCGCTCCCACCCTCTTCTACAATTTTACGACAGGAAGATGCTGAAGCGATTAAAGACGTTGGTGGGAGTAGTAATGCACCGGCGTTGAAGTCGATAAATCAATTGATTGGAAAAGATCGATCAAAGATCAATTGATGATGTAGTTGTGTGGGCAAGCAAGGGTTATTGTTGTTCGCGATGACGTCATAAAATGGGCGGGGCTTAATTGTGAGGATGATTCTGATTGGTGGGCTGTTTTAAAATGGGCGGGGCTTAATTTTGTGAGGAGCGTTTTGATTGGTTGTTGGGTAGGAGGAAAAGTATTCGGGTTTTTCCCGTTTTGCCAACGTCTGAAAACAGATGGCGTTGATGATTCTGATATTCTGGGAATGTGGGTTGGGGAGGAGGAAAAGTATCGACGATTATCCGGTGACGGTTGGTTTTCTCGGAATTTCCGGCGTCTGAAAACAGATGGCGTTGATGAGGCTTTTAAGGCGTGCCGTGAAGGTTAAGTGCCTGTTCTTGGAAAATGTGGTTTGTCGAGTGTTGGTTCGAGGAAATGTTGTGAGAATTAATGGATGTGGTTTGTGTAATGGGTCTGGAATGGTAATTGCTTTTGCGTGTTTGAGTCAAGTGTTTTAAGGTCTGTTTTTCAAGGAATTTTGCCGGGAGATTATTGCAGGGTCTGGTGAATGTTCGAGCAGATGACGTTGAAGTGTTGAGTGTTCGAGTTCTAGGAATTGTGTGGGATGAGAGTAGGGTTTCGGGGAATGAGTAATGTTTGATGTCTGGTGTTAATTGGTTTGGTGTTGCGAGAAAGATTATCGTTAAGTGGTTCCAGGAATTGGTGAGCGATATGTGTGTGTGTGTGGGGTTGAGAGTGATATGCATGGACCGGATGAATGATGTGCGGAATGGTTGAATGCTGTGCTGGAAGGAGGGTTCTCTGCAAAGCATGTGGGATAGCACGTGATGGAGAAAGAGCATAAGGAGAAAAAAGTGCCGGAGAAGACGGATGTAGATAAATTTTACAGAGTAAAAAAAGTACGATTCTCGGAAGAGTTGAGTGTGTACACTGTACCAGGACAGGAAGAAGATAGGAGAGGCACGTGGGCGTTGGATGCTCTGCGCGAGAGATTACGTATCGAATATGACTGTGTTGATCGTCGGGAGGAAGGTATATAAAATGGAACGAACCAGATATGCATCATAAGAGGTACAACTGTCCGCCGGATAACTGTCCACAGCTCAGCCAGCACAATCGCCTGTCAGGTTGCAGATACTATAGTGAGAAAAGTGATCAGTTTCAACGGATCAATCCTACCTGGTATATATATATATATATAGCGGGTTATCTTGAGGTAAGTAGAAGTGTAAAATGGGTATAGGGGGCTGGATATTGCAATTTGTCGGCAGTGTAATGGGGATGAAACCTGCTGCTCCAGATTTGTTGCCAGCGACGACGACATCACGAAGTAGTCGTCTACTGCCGTCTCCTCCACGGACACCACGGTCGTCGGTACAGCCTGAAATGTTTAAGGATGACAGCCCGTACGTGAGCGTTCCTAAGTATTTTACGGAACAGCAATTTCGTAGATCGTGGGAAGCAAAGAATGCTGCACAACACAAATATGAGAAGTTGAGACGCTGTGGAAAGAAAAGTAGTGGTGGTAGGGGTGAAACGTTGAGGAAAAGAAAACATGATGCTGATAAAAATATGCAGTATAATCCTTTGTACGGTTACATAGAGCGTTCTCCGAGGAAGGCAATGTGTTTTGCATACCCTGTAACAGTCTCCGATTCGAAAAGACTGCATGGTGTTAAATCGAAAATATTTGAGAGTAATAGTCCCAAAGTGTTGGTTTTTGATAGTCCGGTAAGGTACAGGGAATCTCTTTTAATAACATTTTACAATAGAGATCTAGTGAATGAGAATTTTATGGAACTTGAAAGTAATGGTTTTCCGATCAGCATGCAGTACATCAAGAGTCGTAGAACAGGATTATGTGAGACACATTACCTTTTCGAGAGAGCACCTGTATACGGTCATTTGCCGTACCATGTGTGGACCAATCGTGTAGCCGGTGAGATAGCATCTCACGGATATAATGCAGGACCTTTTACTGTAGTATCGGGAATTTCCTCAAAAGATTGCATCTGTATGGAGACAGAATCGGAACTAAATTCGGAACATGTAGATATATCCGATCTGCATGTTCCTCCACGTTGTCTGGTTACAAAATATATTATGATGACGGATGAGAGTTTAAATTGTGGGCGTGCCGCTGTCGAATTGACACGGTACGAAAATTTGGAACATTCACTGAATGAGGAGATTCCCCTGCTGTACCGAGTGGGGTGTCACAAAAAATACATGATAGTGGATTATAGTGATGTTGCAACTCTGATGCAGATATTTAGAAAACAATATCGGGAGTCTATGTTATCACTGGGTGAAATATTTCAGTGGTTTAACAGTAGTGTACCCCTACAGGAGTCGGTAAGCGATACATTAGGTGTAAAAGGTACTGCATTAGATTTAGAAGAGTTAGCCGACTATTGTTACAACCCGTTACGGCGTAACGATCTAAGATCAAAATATGCTTTTATTTCCAGTGTCCATAAAGTTGAAGAGCAGTTTTCAAGAGGTACAGGCCCACATCGTGAGTTCCCCGAAATAATAGAGGAGACTGACACGTCGGAAGCAGAAAACGATACAGCTTGAAAGGTGAGAAAATAAAAATCATTACCTGTGGTAGCAGAGGTTTATTTTGGAGATGTACATACAGCCTATGGTGGGGGGGTTGGCTGTTCCCGGTCCTCTGGTGGATGTAATGGAGGCGTACGATGTCCGTCCTCCTCCTCCCGCTGCACCAAATCAATGAGGGGTGGATCTTCCTCCTCTTCCGGAGCAGGAGAAGGAGGACGAACGTAGCCTCTGAGGACCGCAGGAGGTATCAGTTGAAGCAGGTTATCGGCTCTACGAGCATTGCTTCGACCCATTCTGAAAAACAATATATAATAATTAAAGAAATATATTCGGTTCCATGTAGATATTGGCTATAAAAGAAAAAGTGGTATGTGACATATATAATCGGAAAATGGTGAACATGCATGTGAAACCAGGCCGCAACTGAGGACATTTTGAAACGTGAGGTCTGGGAGAAACAGGACCGTGACTGAGGGTCTTTTATTTCAATTTTGTTCAAAAACGTTTTAAACTTGTTTAAAACATTTTAAACTTTTACGATTTTTTCGATTTTAAATTTTCGATTTTATTTTTCAGATTTAAATTTCCGTCTGCCCATAATTGAGCTACAAGGATAGTCGATAGGTTGTCGGACCATGTCAAAATATACAATGTTATAAGAAATAAATTAAAATAATTACCTTTGACGATAATAACGGAAAGTGTCGGCCATTCTTTCCCGATTGAGTCGACGCCGAAGTGCGGTTACGGCCAACGTCTGCTCGTATTGCCGTTGGATGTCAGCCTGCTCCTCCAGACACCTCCTAACATCCCTGGTGAGCTCTGCGAAGTGCTCTTGTTCTTCTATTCCTATTTGATATTGATCAAAAGCATTCCGCAGAGCCTCCCCCTCCTGCATGTTACGTTCCTGAAAATATGTGTGAATTAATATATAACAGTGATTACAGTTTGTGTAAAAAAATATATATATTGATTGATTGATTGATTAGTTGTTTGAAGTCCACTTTATGCACAGTAAGGCTAATTGGGACTGGACCTACAGTTTAAAGTGGGATCCGAACCACTTGTGCCTCCACCGGGTATCGAACCCGGGACCCCTTGATTACAATGCGACTACGCTACCACTGCGCCATCGGGGAGGCCGAAATATATATATATATATATATAATATATATATATATATATATATAACTAATATATTTTCTGTCTATTTCAGATGACTACACTTCCGCTAGGGTTCAGTCTGTTGTATGGAGACGTAAAAGAGGAGACGGGGACTACAACAGAAGAGAGAAGAAATTTGTGGAGCAAAGTTCACGCACGACAAGTAGAAAAGCATGTAGGCAGCTACGTCAATTTCTGCGAAGAAAACGGGTTGGCCGAAGATTTATTGCACCGACTAGAAGAAACGTGTAAAGATTTTGAAGTGAAGGTGGACACATTGGTGAAAATATTCAGCTTCATTATTGAAAAAAAAAGAAACGCGGCAGTGTTTGGTGATTTTGTAGAAAACATACAGCGAGTCCAATATGTACCCTCGCATTTATCGTTAAGAATCTGTTTCGAGTTAATGGAACTATTTAAAAGTGTAAGGAATGAAAGAGCAGAAAATAAGAAAACAGGGGGAACGGGGAAAGAGCTAGAGGAACGGATGGTGGAGATGTTAAAAAAGAGAAAACTGAACGAATAAACATTACTAATCTTACTAATACACTAACACGTTTCGTTCAGTTGTGGGATAATTAAACAATCTAGCTGATGTTAAATTTACTTTATGCACAGAACCATAGGTTTCCATCGGGAATCGAACCCGAGATTGTACATATAACGTCTACATTGAGAGGTATTTCATTTAATGGGTATAATAACATGTGTATAACAGTTTCTTGTAATAAAAATATATGGTGTATACAGAAAATATGTTATTTTTAATATGAATATGAAATAGGTACTTACGAAATTTCCATCAGCCATCGCACGTTCTGCTTGACCCAACACGAAGTAACAGAATGAGTGGAGGAAAATCTGTTTCAGAAGATCTGCAGACTTCCTTACATGCTTAAGTCATTAGCAAGTGTGTTACGCGGAAATCTGTAGAAGAGATTAAACTGCGGTGACTGGAGTTCTTTATCACATCATGACAGATTTACAAGGAGGAAATTGCGGGACTGAGGCCTGCAGTTCTGAGATGAGTTTCACAGCAGTTCCTTGTTGCATCCGGTCGACTCTGATAACGTTATGTACATAGTACTTCCTTGTTTCATCCAGACAGATAAAAAAGTATGGAGATATAATTACAAAACCAACTTCCTTGTTACGTCCTCGCAGAACGTCTGAGAAAGAACATCGTGAAATAGATGATGTTGAAAATGTAGCGTTATTGTAATTGTGTTTGTTTCTTAAATAAACAGAATCAGAGTCGACCTACACATATGGAAAATTCGTTTTTACAGGGTTTGAGTGGACTCGTTGCAAAATACAAAATTAAAGCAATCAGTTTGTTTTTTGTTTTTAGAACACACAGGGGGGGGGAGTCGAACCCCCTTGAAAATGCAAAGTTATTTCTATTATTTCTTCCCGGGGCCAAACCGAGTCGGAATCGCCCTTTGAAAATGCACAGATATGGCAAATCAATTTTATGTTAAATCACACAGGGCCGGACAATAGGGTCCCCCATGTTGACGGCAATGTAGGGTTTCTGTATTTCAGATCGTAGACCCCTTCCATATACTTTTGACATACAGATTCCGAATCTACAATTGCCTTCACTCTAGTCCAGTTAGGGGCCTCCTGAACGGCCCTTCGAAATTTTCCGGACATGTTTTTCGAGTTTGAGTTTTTCAATTTACCTACAACAGATAGGTGCCAGTAAACATCGCCGACGGTTACTACGTAATATTATACAATTAATTGTCATCTCAGCTCGTCATGACAATGGGGGCCGCCATCTTGGCCGCCATCTCGGTTTTTGTTATTTTGACCGTAGACCCCCGTCCATATACTCTATTTAAAGGTGTTGACGTACAGATTCCGAATCTACAATTGCTATCACTCTAGTCCAATTAGGGACGGCTGGACGGCCCTTCGAAACTTTCCGGACATGTTTTTCGAGTTTTTCAATTTACCTACAACAGATAGGTGCCAGTAAACATCACCGACGGTTACTACGTAATATTATACAATTAATTGTCATCTCAGCTCGTCATGACAATGGGGGCCGCCATCTTGGCCGCCATCTTGGTTTTTGTTATTTTGACCGTAGACCTCCGTCCATATACTCTATTTAAAGGTGTTGACGTACAGATTCCGAATCTACAATTGCTTTCACTCTAGACCAATTAGGGACGACTGGACGGCCCTTCGAAATTTTCCGGACATGTTTTTCGAGTTTTTCAATTTACCTACAACAGATAGGTGCCAGTAAACATCACCGACGGTTACTACGTAATATTATACAATTAATTGTCATCTCAGCTCGTCATGACAATGGGGGCCGCCATCTTGGCCGCCATCTTGGTTTTTGTTATTTTTGACCGTAGACCTCCGTCCATATACTCTATTTAAAGGTGTTGACGTACAGATTCCGAATCTACAATTGCCTTCACTCTAGTCCAATTAGGGTCGACTGGACGGCCCTTCGAAACTTTCCGGACATGTTTTTCGAGTTTTTCAATTTACCTACAACAGATAGGTGCCAGTAAACATCGCCGACGGTTACTACGTAATATTATACAATTAATTGTCATTCAGCTCGTCATGACAATGGGGGCCGCCATCTTGGCCGCCATCTTGGTTTTTGTTATTTTGACCGTAGACCCCCGTCCATATACTCTATTTAAAGGTGTTGACGTACAGATGCCGAATCTACAATTGCCTTCACTCTAGTCCAATTAGGCTTGGTTGGAAAAGAGTGTTAAGTAGTTCCGAGAATTTTAGAGGGTTTCATAGCTGTCAGGAAAACATCTGGTGTGGACCGTTCGCTATTTCCGAGAATTGTACAAGGGTTTGATATCAGCCAGGAAAACATCTGGTGAAGACAGTTAGCTTTTCCGAGAATTTTACATCAGCATTCATATCAGCCAGAAAGGGCGAAGACGGTTAGCAGAGGACTGTTACAGATTTCCGGAGAGTTTGCAGATCAGACAGCAAAACCGTTAGGAACGGAAATAACTGGTTTGGTATGCTTACGTATATAAAGTACGGTGTTCTCTCCACATGGCAGTCTTCGTGACACAGACATCGTACGATCATGGACGTACAGTTATCCGCTGACGATCTGTTATTGCTATATCGTGATGGATATTACACAACACCTAGACAGTTACGGGAAGTGTTGGTGCAAATTGCGCAAAAAATCATCGCAGGAGAAAGAATCTCCTTGCTCGAGGAGTATGACCGCTTACTACGGACAGTGACAACATCCGTACCCGATCTTTATGGAGCAGGTATTTCCGAAGAATCACCAGGCCCTTCATCAACACCCGATCCTGTATCCCCAGGTACCGAGGAAAAGCAGACAACCGCATTTGACCCTGTTACATCACCAGGACCTTCAAGGAACGTCGCACCTGGATCAGGCTTGGAACCTGTGCCAGGACCGTCATGGAGACCGGATCCCTTACCCTCAGCACAACCGTCATCCCAAAGTGCTTCTGTATCAGATAGAAGAGGTAAGAAAAGAAAACGTGATACAGTGCCTCGTGAACAAATAGGGAACATAATATTACATAACATTCAAGAACGTGAATATCCCAAATTCCGTTCCAAAGGACGTCGTGTGGAATTCAGTTTCTCGCACCCTCCAGAAAATGTCGATCCTCACACATGGATCCGTGAAGGTGTTGAAAATCTTCTCACCTATGTTAAGAAAGACACCAAGGATGAAGACAAGATAGGTTTAACTCTCTCTAACATATCTGACCCAACCGTGAAAGATATTTATGTCGGGTGGCACAGAAGCGACCAGTTACACAGTGATATGGTGTGGAACATCATGTATAAAATATTGCAGAGTGCGAAAACATTCACGGCTACAGATCGGTTAATTTTGCGAGCCGACCATGTCAATATTCCTGTCGGAGGTGGTGGAGGTAAACGAACATATTGTTTACCTAATTACATGTTAAGCACGCAAAAAAGGAGTATCGTCGGTGTGCCGAATAGGAAAAAACCACTCTGTTTAGCTGAAGCTTTGGTAATAGGAAAAGCCTATGCTGATAATGATCCGTCCTATTCACAGTATCGAAGAAATAGAAATCTTCTTAAACCTGTTTTCGAACTTATGCGGAAAGCAGATGTAGATCTGACAGACAATGCGTGTGCCGGAAGTGGAATTCCTGAACTGAAAAAATTTCAGCAAGTTCTCACAGATCATAAAATTATTGTATACAACAATCTTCGTGATGCTAAAGATGTTCTGTTTGAAGGGCAGGTTGAACATGTTTCAAAAATTATATACCTTCTGTATGATAATGTCAGACAACATTATGATGTGATAGTGAACCGTGTTGGAGCATTTGCAGCAAACAAAGAATGTCATGGGTGTAACCAGCTCATATTTGGTAAACCTCATAGTCACATGTGTAAGCAATTATGTTGTATGTGCCGTTCAACTCCACCATGTGTACCTGAACCGGGTGTCCGTAGAACATGTCAGACATGTCACCGAAATTTCAGAAATGAACAGTGTTTCACAAATCATGTTTCTACACCGTTCCGAAACGGTACTGTCTGTAGCGAAATCCAACAGTGTCCCCGATGTTTCAGAATTATTCTCACAAACAATAGATATGAAAAAGTACATGGATGCAACATGAAATATTGTACTGTGTGTAATTGTGTGAAACCTGTAAATCATTTATGCTACATGCCTATACCGAAACCTAAACAGTATTCAAAATTTCTATTTGTGTTTTACGATTTCGAATGCTACACTGATATTCCTTATTCTGACAAAGAAAAAACTTTTCTTCATGTTCCGAATCTTATCGTGGTGCAGACAGCCTGTCACGCATGTCACAAAAGAGAGGATTTAACAGCTTCGTGTTCTGTTTGTGGAACAAGACAGTTTATATTCTGGGATGACCCTGTAGATACATTTCTGTCGTATCTCGAATTGCAACATAAGTTTACCAATATAACCATCTGTGCACACAATGCACGAGGTTACGATTGTACATTTCTATTACGGAGAATGCTGGAAAGAGAAATGAAACCTCGTGTTATCTTAGATGGTACCAAAATTGTCAGCATGACATACCAAAATCTCCATTTTGTGGACAGTCTCAACTATGTTCAGTCAAATCTTGCAGGATTTTCAAAACTGTTTGGTTTACCTGTGCAGAAAGGATATTATCCGCATTTGTGGAACACTTACAAGAATAGAAATTACATAGGACCGCCACCTCCTCCTTCTGCATATGGATATGAATATATGAAAACAGTTGAAGATCAACACCGTTTTATGTCCTGGTACAACAATGAATGTGAAAATAATATACCTTTTAACAACAAAAACGAACTTCTCCAATATTGCATCAAGGATGTGACCCTGTTGAGACAAGGATGTCTAAAGTTGAGACAGAATTTTCTAGACATATGCAAAATAGACATTTTCAGGGACTGCATCACAATAGCATCTGTCTGTTCACTAATTTACAGGCAGAAATTTATGCCGGCTAACACTATAGGAATAATACCTAAAGGAGGTTACCATCATGCAGATCAGATGTCCAAGTTCGCATTGAAATGGTTAACCTACGTGGAAGAACAAAATGATGTAATACTTCTTCACGGTGGACGTACTCGTGAAAAATATGTCATAGGAGGGCGTTACAGAGTGGACGGTTATCACGAGGAGACGCAGACGGTGTACGAGGCGCTGGGGTGCTACTGGCATGGTTGTCAACGCTGCATATCAATTAACAGGGATATGTATCCGAAAGGTGACGAAGAAGATGAAACCGATCAGGATAGTAACAGTGATAAACATAGTGACTTGTTGAACACTGCAGCCTTCAGATACGAGACAACGTGTCGTAAACTTGCGGCTCTACGTTCTGAAGGATACCATGTTGTCACAATGTGGGAATGCGATTTCAAAAAAATATTGCGAGCAGATCCTGAACTCGATAGACATCTATCGACACATGCTATCGTTTGCTGCATTCCTTTAAATCCACGAGACGCCTTATATGGAGGAAGAGTTGAAACAGTCAGGACGTATTACAAAATCAAGGAAAATGAAAAATTACAGTACTATGATTTTACAAGTTTGTACCCTTATGTAAACAAATACTGTGCCTATCCTGTCGGACATCCTACCATATTTCTAGGAACTTCTATTCCTTCGGTAAATGAGGTTTTGAACATGGAGGGGCTCATAAAATGTACTGTTCTGCCACCAAAAGCCCTTTTACATCCTGTTCTACCTACAAAAATGCATGGAAAACTGATGTTTGTCTTGTGTAACGAATGTGCTATCAGATTAAAATGTGAAGGTGCATGCAGCCATTCCGATGAACAACGCGCAGTTTCGGGGACTTGGGTCATCGCAGAGGTGCGTAAAGCTTACAGTTTAGGCTACAGAGTACTGTCAGTGTCGGAAGTGTGGAAGTATGAAACATCGATGTACAACCCTGTCACAAAAACTGGAGGACTCTTTGCTGGTTATGTCAACACCTTCTTGAAAATAAAACAGGAAGCGAGCGGTTGGCCTTCATGGTGTCAGAACGACGAGGATAAGAAGAAGTACATACAGAAATATTTCGATAAGGAGGGTATTCTATTGGAAGAAAACAGTATCGAAGTCAATCCTGGTAAACATACTCTGGCTAAACTTTGCCTTAATTCTTTATGGGGCAAGTTCTGTCAACGGGACAACCTTTCCCAGACGTCCATCATCAAGGAATCGAAAGATTTTCTCGATAAAATGACTGATCCAAATATAATGATTGGAGGAGTCGTATTCATCAATCAGGACACCGTTTTAGTGAACTGGAAATATGTTGAAGAGGCTGTCAGTCTGAACAGGAAAGTAAATGTTCCTATCGGAGCCTTCACAACATGCCATGCTCGTCTGAAACTGTACGAACTCCTCGAAAAGTTGGGTGACAGGATATGTTACTGTGATACAGATTCTGTAATTTACGTAGATAGTTCTGAAATGGAATATCATCCCCAGACGGGTGACGCACTAGGAGAACTCACGGATGAATTGACAGATTTCGGACCCGGTGCAGTTTGTGAACAGTTTGTTTCAACGGGACCGAAAAGTTACAGCATGAAAATAACAAAACCGTTCTCCGAACCGCAGTATATCTGTAAAGTGAAAGGAATCACATTGAATACCTCCACATCGGAATTGGTCAATTTTGATACCATGTGCGACATGATAAACAGTGAGCAGCCTGAAGTTATGGTCGAAAATATTTTCAGGATCAGAAGAACAAAACAGTTCCAAGTAATCAGTACATATGAAAAAAAGCTGTTTCAGCCGGTACTGTTGAAACGGTGTTTCGACGATAAACATTTATCGTATCCCTTCGGATACTGTGCAGACTAAAATATGTCTGTAGCGGTCCAGAGTTTGAACCCTTCTTCGGCCAGTCAGTGTATAAAATGTGTTTACAATGTGCCAGATCTTCATTTTTCTTCAAATCTCCAGTATAAAACATGTTTCCTAAACTTTCCCATCCTTTCACCATGATGGTCTGCGGAGCATCAGGAAGTGGAAAAACTACTTTTGTGACAAATATGGTTGACTCCATCGTTCATCTTGTCGAAGGACCCGTCAAGAAAATTGTATGGTGTTACGATCAGGAAAACAGTATTCCGCAAAATCTTCGAGATGTGCAATATCATAAAGGGATCGTCGATTGGCAGTCGTGGAACGGAAAAACCCCTACTCTCATAATCCTGGATGATCTTATGATGGTTGCTCAAGGACAAAAAGTCGCCGACCTTTTCACAAAAGGCAGTCATCACAAAAACATTTCGGTGGTGTTCATAACACAGAATCTTTTTCATCAAGGGAAAAATTGCAGAGACATTTCGCTGAACGTAAAACATTTTGTTATTTTTAAAAATCCTCGAGATATGAACCAATTTACTGTGTTTGCACGACAACTTCATCCTCACCGCATGAAGGAACTCGAAAAAGTATATATAGATGCTACTACTCAACCTTTCAGTTATTTGTATATTGATCTTTCACAGTCAACACCGGATCCTTTACGTTATCAGACAGACATTTTTAACCAGAATTACTCAACTGCATATCTTCCTCAGGAATGTTTAAAACATCGAGATGAGGAGAACGAGGAAGACACGTACCAAATCACGTTCTAACAGGAATAGACATTCGTCGTCTTTCAAGAAACATTCACCTTTTTTGCACGTGTTGAAAAATTCACCGACCAAAATCCGTAAATCATTATTGAAAACTGCTCCGAAAAAGACAATTCGTTTCATCAGCGAATGCTGCCTGAACGTTTTAAAAGGAAACGTGAAAATTAAACCGTCCACAAAACGTCGTCTGACACCTTACAAGTCGGTCTTACGCAATCTCGTGAAACCGAAAGTGAACATCGAAAAACGAAGAAAACTTCTTGTGCAAAAAGGTGGATTTCTACCCTTACTTCTAGGTTCTTTGTTATCGGGTCTTCTCGGTACTCTCATTCCTCATTGAGAAATGACATCTTCCTACAAAAAGATGACCGTCCTTTCACCGGAACAGCTAGCACGTATTCGTGTTTCCGACTCGTCTGTAACTCAGAAATTATCCGTTCTGGATAAAAAAATGAATGATATTCTGAAAATGAAAAATATATCAGACGATCAGAAATGGCGTCTTTACAGAAAGGAACTGGACGAGTATTTATGGCTGAGTCGAAAATCCAAAGAACCATTACAAATTCCTATTGTTCAAGATAACGACGGTTCTTCTACTATTTCGCCAGGATCGACGTATTTTCCTACGAACCTAGCAGAGACGTTACCCCGTAATACACGTCATCAGTTACAAAATATCATCCACGAGTACCAATCTACGGCTCAACATTTGATAGACGAACGTCAGGAAAAAACACTTCCTGATCCGAAGACGTTGAACTTCTCAGCATCGTCAACGGAAAGCCCTGGACCGTCTCATCGACAGAAACAGAAAAAGAAGAAGAAAGCGGCTGTCCGTGTTTCCAGAAAAACTACACCGTTTCTGAGAACACCTGACGCATACAAGCTGGTTCCTCTGAGAAAAAGCCGTAGACAGAGAGATCAGTCATGGGAGTCCCTAAGTTAAAACACGATAAAATCCTCACCAAAATATATTACGATCCCCGACACCGTGCTTCATTCTCATCTGTAGATCGTTTATGGAACGCGGTACGGGATAAAAATATATCCCGCAATACGGTGAAAAAATGGTTGATGCACCAGGAAACGTACACTCTCCACAAACCTGCAAGGAAAAGGTTCCCCCGAAATCATTACAATGTGTGGAACATAGACATGCTTTGGGAAGCTGATCTCAACGACATGACATCGATACAAAAACATAACGATGGATACAGATATCTTCTGACAGTGATCGATGTATTCTCAAAATATGCCTTTGCATTACCACTAAGAAATAAAACAAGCAATTCGGTAACCGAAGCTTTCAAAAATATTTTCGAACAAAGCAGACGAAAACCTGTCACACTACAGACCGACCAAGGAACGGAGTTCACAAATTCTACATTCCAGAAGTTTTTAAAAAATGAAAATGTAAATTTTTCGATCGCTTCAAATTATCCTGTGAAAGCAAGTGTAGTGGAACGTTTCAACAGAACATTGAAAGAACGAATGTGGAAATATTTCACATCGAAACAAACAAGACGTTACGTAGACAATTTACCGCAACTTCTCGAAGGTTACAATACAACTATCCACAGTTCCATAGGAATGGCACCTCGAGATGTGAACGAGTCTAACGTTTACATCGTGTGGAAACGTCTCAACAAACCTGACAGACATATTTCACAACCGTCTTCAGATCTGAATGTTGGTGATTTCGTACGAATCTCTGTCGTGAAAGGACATTTTAAGAAGGGATACGAACAATCGTGGTCACGAGAACTTTTCAAAATCCACTCCCTTGTTCAGCGATCACCTGTACCTGTATACATATTAGACGATTTAAATGAAGAACCTGTAAAAGGCACATTTTACAAACATGAACTGCAAAAAGTTTATTCGGATCCTGACGAAGAGTATAAAATTGATAAGATTTTGAACAGCCGGGGAAAAGGTAAAAATTTGGAATACCTGGTTCGCTGGCTCGGATATCCACCTAGTTTCGATTCGTGGATCAAGGCATCTTCCGTAAAACAGTTATCAGAAAAATAATTTCCAAAACATATTTATATCAAAATATATCGTCACCACGATCCAGTGAATTCTTTGTGTTCGGCGAGAATGGACGATAATTTCTATGTTTACCTTCCGTCATCTGCATCGGAGAAGTATTTTCCGAACAACACGCTGACCCATTTCAACGTAAAACTTGCAAAACGGATCGATCTGTCTCCAGAATTGTGGGAAGTCGGATTAGCAGAACTGCATTATTCAACTCTATACGACAATGTTTTGGAAACAGATTACGGAACGGTAACCTTTCCTGTTCGGACGTATGCAAATGCTGAGGACCTGATCTCTACCATCGAAGAATCCCTCCCCAACGACCTGGAAATACGGAGAAATGTTCTTAAGCAATTCTGGCATTTTCTGTTGGAAGCGCAATGGGACGCATCGGGATCTTCTGTTTCTACGGATAATACACTCTATATTAACGAGCAGCCATTTTATTTTCCTGCAGCAACATATACAATAGAGGAGTTCATCCAGTTCCTGAAAACAAACCCTGCTAATGCCGTTGTTCCTACTCATCTCAGATTTTTCTTTAAAGAGGCTGTGAACAAACATCTGTCCGTGATAGGGGTTCCCGATCCTGAATCGGAAGGTGTTCCAACAAATACTGTTACACCCATAGACGAAACTGATGACTACGCTAAATTTCGATATGACGTATTGAAATCTATTTATTCTACGCACGCAGTGTCCAATAACGTCGTGGATAAAAACCCCTACATATTCATTTATTCCGATCTCGTGAAACAGCAATTGGTCGGAGGAGAAATGCTACGTCTTTTACGTCTTGCCCGAAAACAGTATTCGGAAACAGAATCATCTTGCACAGTACCCGTAGCCCATCATACATTTAATCCGATTCATTACGTTTCTCTGGATAAAGGTTCTTTCGAAACAATAGAAATTGCGATGTATGATAGACAAGGATATTTCCTTCCTTTGAGAAACGGCTCCGTACCTACAATAGCTGTTTTACATTTTCGTAGGAAAGCAAAGTCCTTTTAAAAAACAGTAAGGAATCATTTTGCTCAGTCTATGTCGAAAAGCTGATGAATCACCATGAATTCGCAGACCGAATATTACAGTAATCAGATCCGTGGGGGAATTGGACCCATCTATCGTTCAACTAGAATTCAAAAAGGGAGAGGATTGGGGTCTCTCTTTGCAGGACTCTTTAGAATGGTGAAACCTCTACTCTGGAGTGGTGCAAAAGCGATCGGAAAAGAAGCTTTGAAAACAGGCGCTAACATTATCACCGACATTGCAACAAGTCAGCAAACTCCGAGAACTATCGTTCGTCAACGTGTACGTGAAGCGGGTCAAAATCTTCAGAGTAAAGCACAACGGAAAATCGACTCTCTGGTAGGTTCCGGTATAAGAACAAAACCTGCAACAAAAATTGCTCAGTCGATGTTAAAACGTTCAGCCACCCGTATTAGAACATCTACGATCCGTAAAAAAAGCGCATCCAAAAAGCGGAGAAAAACATCCACAAAATCTAGGACGACACGCAAAAGGAAAATTAAACAGAAGGCGGCAGGAAAAGATATTTTTGGATAATGATGGAGAATAACACTTGCATGATCTCGCAGTTCGATCTTTTCAGTAAAAAACCTATTCAGCAAAATGTCGACAAAACTTACACGGTCGCCTACAAGCCTATCGCTTCCATCGATAATCAGAACATACTTCAGTTTGCCGTTCCGCCGGCAGGAACAGATTTTCTAGATCTTTCATCTGCCTATCTTCGTCTGCTAACGCAGATGGTCAATCAAGATGGGTCTCCCATGAGTGCTACCGAACCTTCCAACGCCCTCACAAAAAACTGCGGGGTCGTAAATTATCCTCTCCATTCACTTTTTTCACAAGTTACAGTGGCTCTCAACGGTATCGCTGTAACAGTTGCCGATAACAATTACGCATATAAATCAATCTTCGAAGCAGAAATCAATTACGGCAGCGATGCTGCGAACACGCATCTCACAAATGCCTTGTGGTACTTGGACACACCTGGACATCAAGATCAAATCACCGCCGACAACAAAGGTTTTACCGCCAGAAAATACTTTTTCCA
Organism: Lepisma saccharinum; assembly: GCF_977018435.1. Taxonomy (NCBI): domain Eukaryota; kingdom Metazoa; phylum Arthropoda; class Insecta; order Zygentoma; family Lepismatidae; genus Lepisma; species Lepisma saccharinum. The sequence continues at coordinate 72,828,074 of NC_139233.1, forward strand.
GCACGTTCCGACAACCGGAAATCCTACGGAAGTGTCTGCCGTAGTCGATCTTATGGGAAAACTGCACATAGATTTTTTCCACCAGCCTAAATACCTGGTCAACGGCGTTGAAGTACGTATCGATCTAGCCAGGTCACGTGATGCTTTTTACATCTGGGGAGATCAGACTTCACCAACCACCAGAAAAAAAAATTTAAAGGCTGTTCTCGAAATAAATCACATCATTCCTACTCCTACCACCAGTTTGGCCATAGACAGAGCACTCTCTTACGCTCCAGCCCATTATCCGTTCACCAGAAGCGTCATCAAAGCTTATTCTTACGTTGCCGGAACGCAGCAGATTTCGATCGATAATGCTTTTCAAGGTGCTTTTCCGAATGTTGTTCTTTTTGCTATGGTATCCACCGCCAGCTTTCTCGGAGACTCTAAGAAAAATCCGTTCGACTTTAGAAGTTTCAATCTATCTTCTTTCCATCTTGTGAAAAATGGAGAACTCGTACCTTACGAACCCTTGCGGGTCACCACAGGAGGGAACGGCGGATTGATAACACGTGCCTATCAAACTCTATTTTCCGGTACAGGCATTCACCACGCCAATTACGGACACCAGATCACAAGGAAAATGTTCGAGAACGGATCCTTTTTCCTGATTTTCGACATAACGCCTGACTCTTCAGGAAACGACACGCACACCAGTCTCCAGGAACAAGGTATCATCGGTGCCGAGATGCAATTTTCTCCCCAGCTGTCGGAAAATATAACATGCCTTCTGTATGCTGAATTCGAATGTGCAGAAATATAACAAAAGACAGAAGTGTTATCCTCCATCAGTGAGACCGACTTGTCTATAAATATGTGTGCTCGTGTTTCTGGCTCGCAGTGTTATCGAGACAGTTCTGATGTAGACATTATACTACCTGTGATGGAAAAACCTACCAAAGTGATAACCCGTACTATTAAGAATAGCAGTGTTTCTTCGAAAGTGACAACTTCAAAACCTGTGAACATACAATCGTTTCCCGAACTACTTGACAACAGCCCTGGGAGCATAGAAATAACCAAAGACAGAAATATTATTATAAACATATGAAAACATATGTAACGTGAGATGGGAAAACTCATCGAACTGATAACCTGTGATGATATTTATAATAGTGATTCTTTGGAAGTACTGTCTGCCAAACCTGTTGACACGCAACCGTCCCCCCAAATATTAGAAGAATATCATCTTGAGAGTATAGAGATAACAGAACGCTGTACTCTCATTTTCCGTTTTCGAAAACATAGGCAGCATGAACACGTCGCAGATCAAGGAGATTCTATCTCGAAACTGTTCCACCAAGAACATTTTCTACGGTGTTTACTCGAGAGATCTTTTACCTCGGACGTTTCCTACCCCTGCCTTGATAATCGCAAACACCGATACTTCCAACTTCCAGGGTACACACTGGGTGGCCTTCTATTTTGGCAAAAACAATATGGCTGAATATTTCGATTCATACGGATTTCATCCTTTCTATCCAGAATTCGTAACTTTCCTGAACCGTCATCCTCGGTCTGGACTTACAACAACATTCCCTTACAGGGGGTGTTGGCCACGACGTGCGGACATTACTGTTGCGTGTATGCTTATTACAAAGCACGCCATGTTACGACCAAGGATTTCATTCAAGCATTTCCGCCCGGTGTCAGTAAAGATGGATATATCCTACACCGTTTTCGTCAGATATTCGAATGTTTACCCCATTGCAAGTGTCCGAGAGGGGATCAATCGTGTTGCTCTATCCACGCGATCCGGTGTCGTGTTATGCAAAAAGCTATATAAATGTGTGCTGCTGCATCTTTCTCTCAGTGCCGTCGAGACAGCTCCAGTGAAAACATCATGAAGGCTGTTAGGGATTCTACAATGGAAAAACACGACAAACTAGTGAAACGTATGACCCGTCAGGATGATGCTTCCAAACGTAAAACTCGCAAACGTGTGCAACCCCTCAAAATCGAAACTGTCCCTATCAAGAACGAACCGATGGACGAGGGAATAGATGTGACTACAGACTGTGATTTCATAAAACGGCGTAGGGAGATCGGCTTTTCTCCAGATACAATCGAATGTCCTGGACTACACAACGTAGAGGCATGTTTAGATCTCTATCTTGCTAACACATATTTTCTGAACAAGGAAAAAAACAAGTTCGTAGCAATAGGATTCGAAAAGCGATCCCCTTTCAATTTGGTGTGGGAGTTTTCGCAACAGGGGAGATCACCCGTACGCATCGATTCTAAGCAGATTAGAGAACTGTGGGCTTTGAAATCTGACTTACTGAATTACGTCGAAACAGGTCGTCGATTCAATTACTTGGTTACGGGAAATATCACAGTCAGTGGTGTAAATTTTTTCGGGAAACGTTGTATCTCGATGTATCAGCATCATTCATCCGATGCTTTTATTTTCACAGCCTCTGAACTACACTTATTTTTGTGTAACCTTTTTTGGCCTCTGCACAAATTAAAGAACGAACGTTATCATAAATTGCAACCCGAAATGGAGGCTTTTGTATATTGTATCAAGAACAATATGGTTTCAGAAAAAAAAGAAGTGCCCAATTTAGTGAACTATTTTTATATTCTTTGGTACAACGAACTGATGATTGAAATATATCTTGAGAACAATCATGGACAGACATTGACATTGTAAATAAGTTCTGTTACTTTCATGTATCTGATGTTGTAAATGAACCATTGTTCTTTCTCTGTATTGTTATTTTATGTATTGTAATATAACCCTTCAGGTATTGTAAACCTTTCATATTCAATTGTAAATACAACATTTGCATTATTCTATGTATTGTAAACCTATATCCATATTATCGATTGTAAATAAAACATTTGTATATTTTAAAAAACCTCTTTTATTTCTTGTACTTATTACAATAGAAACTGTACATCTTCCAGACATTTTCAACTGCACAGGTTTTTTTTACATTTTTACATTTGCTATGTTCTTTGCATCTTCCTGAAGTGTTTTTCACACTATTCAATTTTGGACATTCAAGTTCTTCGATGTTACGTACGGATATTTTACCCATACCTTTTTCTCCAAGTAATTTTTCAAACCATTTCACTTTCTCCGTACCTTTGACGTACACTGTTTGATTCACAAGCACAACATATAACAAATCTCCTAATTTCTCATACGGTAGCCATCCATCTCCCCAGTTGAGGCCGTGTTTGTTGTTACAGAGCCAGTAATTCACTCGGCGATACTTTTCACTCAAAAAGCGTAAACCATATGGAGATTTCACTAAACAGTCAAATGCATTGTCAAAAGGAAATTTTAAAATTCCGACTTCTTTCCACACAAATTCTCCTCCTGCTCCTCGAAGACCTTGAACGTCCAAAAAACAGACATCCATTTTGGGCATCAGGTGAAAACTGTGAACGTATCTTCAATGCTACCCCGGCATACGGCGCACTTGTCCAATTGGGAAGCACAGGATCCGCAGGAAACAAAATGTCGACACGGGAGAATTACAACACTGCTAGGATTCTGAAAACATATTTTGCACACAGAATCCACACTAGGTTTATCGGACGTTTTCTCAGGAGTCTCTATACTGTCGCAATACTTGCAGCTCTTGGAGTTACGGTGTAACGCCGCAACACTCTGTATAAAAGGACACTGGGGTACCAACATGTAATGTCCTAGAATCGGGCAATCTTTGGATGTCCAATCGCAGAGTCCGTACGAACAATGAAAACATAATACTCTGTCGCTAAAGCCTGAATAGTAAAATCCTGCAGTCACTAATTCTTCCGGAGTCTGACGTAATCCTATAGGCCACTTTCTGTATGTTCTGTATCTCGAATTCACTGATACGTAATTGATAACATACGGCTCGGCGTGAGTCCAGCAGACGTGGTGAGTAAACACTCTCATACGTCATAAAAGGTAAAGTAATCGGATACTGTAGGTGACGGCGTCCCAGGTATCGGCGATAAAGGAACAACCTGAAGATCGTCGGGGAACAGACGTTTGCGGACGCCGAAACCTTCTGCAGGAACCACAGGGAAACAGGGATGTCCTTCTAATTTACGTAACAAAGGACGATCACAGCCAGAACACCACAAGGAATTTCTGTCTGCCAGCAATGAAAGCCACTCTTTCACTCTCTGCTTCAAAGCTTCACCGATCTTGTCCTCTTCCTTCCTGCGACGTAGTTCGCACATACACCTGTGACCTGGAAATCCTGTTCTCTCGTCCGCTCTTCTTTTCCTCTCCTTCAACGTCTCGCAGTGATGATGGACTCCTTTTCCTAATCCGTCGAACAGGTAACATCCACACCAGGGAGATTCAGGTATCGCTACATACATAAACGGGAAATAACTCAACACCCGATGCAGGGCCGTTGGATCGTTGTCCAGGTCGCCGCAAGATCGAACAAGTTCCCAGAACTCCTCGTAGCTAACCTCGTAGAAATTCACACCATTATCAGACAGTCTTGTATCGCACACATCCATCCTCACATGATACTATTATCCTGTATCCCTTCTATTTATACCTTCTTTTTTCTACGTCACGATTTCAGTTAAACATACTTCAAACAGTCACCCCGGAAGGTTAAACCTAAAACATGCCAGGACATGTTTTTCAGACCACACCCAATTCCAGGAATTTCAAACTCATCAACGGCCGCCCGAGAAAAACACCACCTTCCCCGGAATGACTCATCAACGCCATCTCTCTTCAAACAACAAAAACACGTACCCGATTTCCCAGAATTTCAGAATCATCAACGCCATCTGTCTTCAGACAACAGAAACACGTACCCAAATTCTCAGAATTTCAGGAATGCAAAAGCAATTACCATTCCAAACCCATTACCCAAACCACATCCATTAATTCTCACAAAATTTCCTCGAAACAACACTCAACAAACCCCATTTTCCAAGAAAAGGCACTTAACATTCACCGCACCACTTAAAAGCCTCATCAACGCCATCTGAAAATTCCGAGAATCTCCCCAACCCAAATTCCCAGAATTTCAGAATCATCAACGCCATCTGTTTTCAGACGCCGCGGGAAAAACCCGAATACTTTTCCAACCAATCAAAACGCTCCTCGCAAAATTAAGCCCCGCCCATTTTATGACGTCATCGCGAACAACAATAACCCTTGCTTGCCCACACAACTACATCATCAATTGATCTTTGATCGATCTTTTCCAATCAATTGATTTATCGACTTCAACGCCGGTGCATTACTACTGTGGGTTTATTCTCTTTTGTTGGAAACATGTCCACTCCTGAAATAGAGATTACTTCTTCAGAGTTCTCTCCTTTGAGTTCAAAGTCTAACGTTCAGAGCGGTTGCTGATTATGCTAGATTTGGCTGTTATGCCAAACACAGTGTGCTAGGTGCACTGACGGCTAAATTATATTTAGGTTTAGCACCATTATGCTAGGGTTGGCATCGCTTGAAGGCAAGGTCCGTCGATCGCTAGGTTCCCCCTCTCTTGAGGCAAGCGTTTTAGTACGAAAGGATCAAATATTTATATTATATATAATATATATATTGATTAATAATAATTACTATTATGGCAGAGAAGTGCATTGAATTTAGAATTCAAAAATGAAGATGTCGATGGACCTTGGCTTGAAGGTACGGTCTCCAACCCACAAATAAAGGCTCCGCCGGCCGGTCCCCCCTGAACTTCCGGTTTAGGCCAGTCCCCGTTGTTGCCAGTGCAGATTCACCAGCATACGAAGTAAGTAATGGACGCTTGTTTTCATCAGTTGTGCGACGAAAGTCAAGAAAGGTATTTGTTGAAGTTCTACTATGAAGGAGTGGACGTCTAGAATCCGTCGGATGATCAACTGCAGAGCAGATTATTAAAATATGACGTATCTTTGTGGCCGCCAGTTGTATAGCACACTACGTACATTCAAGTAATTATCTCATGTACACGAACGACGAACGTTTAGATATATTCAATTATTTTGTAAATGGAAAAGTGAGGGAAATATAATTCTATAAAACTAGTGATATTATTATATTATAAAGTATGCTTAAGTGAATCTTGCCAACAAATCTGCAGAAGTAATGACACATAACAAATGCTAGTAAATATTTGTGCTTTAAACGTCGCCTGTCCGCCTGAGTGATTTAGGGAAAACCTATGATATTGCATGCCACTTTCACTTGCACGAATTTACTTCAAGCAACAAGGGAGTTTTCAGACTGAAGCGACAAGCGATATCGGGATTTCACACAGAATCATTCGATCTAAAGCAAACCATTTTCCAGTCACGTTTGCGCAAATAACAGGCCGGGGCAACACAATGCACGGTATTGATAAAACGGCCCATTCCGAGCCACAAGCGACACCTGCAATTTGTGGTTCGGAAGGTGTTGTTTATTTATTAATATTGGTTTACAAGAGATACGTATCGCTGCAGTCTGAAAGTTTCCATTCGAACCAATTCACCACGAGAAAATGCACGTGTCGCTTGGACTGGACTGTTGTTTTCTCAGTACCATACATCGTGTCGCCTCGGTCTGTTGTACTCGTATGCAAGGTGAATTGTGTCCTTTAGAGTAAAGGGGCTGTTGCTTGTCGCTTCGGTTTGTAATCTCCGTGCCACTTAAAATAAAGTGAATCCTCAGTGATCAATGAAATTTTTCGAACCGAAGCGACACGACAAGCTGCACGTGTCGCTCAGATTCCCAATGGCGTGTGTTGTGCCGCCTGAGACTTGATTTCCCATGAGCGGTAAATGCTTATTTATAGACTAAATGGGCCTGTGTCGCTTGTCACTTCGGTACGAACCACTGCTGTCGCGTGTCGCTTCAGTTTGAAACCTCACTAAGAGGCGTGCTTTTCACCACAACACAATACGCAGTTAAACGATCAACATGCTTGTAACAAAATGCAAGTCGTAAAAATCCTTTCCGGGTACCAATCCTTTCTCGTTCTGTTTATATCAACAGGTTGCGTCTCTCTACGTCCTTGTGATACTTGACTTAATAAATTTGTTCCCTATTGAACATATGCTACACAGCTGACACCCTATTTCCTTGTAAAATAATCTCCACTTTGCCCTTTCATATTAACGTCCATAGCATCGTAAGCGTAACCGGATGTTCGAGGGGGACCAGACGAGTGCGCATGCTCCGCAGTAGCTCCGCCTTTACACCGTCTGTGTTAAAACGATCTCGAAGTTGAACATTTGCTACATTAAAAACACATAATTATTGAAATAAATTATTATATCTGTTCCAAATTCCATGTAGACAAACATGGAAACATTACTTTAAGTTTAACGATTGCCGGGTCCGATACCTAATGGAGGGACAAAGTGGTTCGGATCCCACTTTAAACTGTAGGTCCAGTCCCGATTATCCTTACTGTGCATAAAGTGGACTTAAATCACCAACTCAAAACTCGAAAGTTTAACGATTTGTAAAACGTGTCAATAATGTCGACGTTCATGTGCCCGGCACTGGAGAGAGCTGGAATTTGCAGAATTCCAGAACAGCTGGCTGTTGTCCGCCTCGCTCATCTCAAATTACAAACCCAGTGTTGACAACTACCAAATAATTTACACAACATTTATCGTGAGTTTCCATGTAAAGAAATTCAATAAACTGATGGTTTTTTAATAAAACTTGGATATGAAGAGTGCAATGAAACTCTCTGCTGAGACCTGCAAATAGCAAAAACGTTAAGTCCTGAATGCTATCAAATTCGATATACTATTTTTATCAGTGTAATACATTATTAGAAAATGAACAGGTACATTTTCTTCCTGTTGTAATGACCTACGATTCCAAAGCTTAATTTAATTTTAAGCCTCAAGTCAGTTCTATTACTATCTCATGAACAATAATTTTTACAACGAGGTTGGTATCTCTTTTATGTTAGTTTCGGAGCTCTTCGGAACATTCTTCCACATGATTGAAGTGAGTGTTCTCTTTCCTTTGGTGTGTTGCGAATTTACCAAAAAAACATGGATATTGTATACGGGAAGTTGCAAGTAATGGCAAGTATTTTATTATATCAATAACGTGATCAAAATTTTGAAATAAGATGCATGGCCGTTAAGAGAGAAGTTGAGGCATATTATTATTATTATTTGATATGTCCTTTCTTTCCTAGGAAAACCGGGGTAATGGGCTGTATAATTTACTTTACCCCCCCCCCCCACCTCTCCGCCAGGTTCTTCCCCCCTCGGCATTGTTACCAACTTAGCTCTTTTGGAGCCAGATCTGGCTCTTTCGTGTACTCGTTTGGCTGTGAACTTGTGCACCCGCCACCATGCCCCACGATGATGCCATGCTTGGCTCGGGCCTACATAGACCAACTTTTGCCATTAGTATACATTTTGCACGTGACGTGATATTGTTATAATGGCTGCGTCGCCCCACACCCTCTTACCTGCGCACCAACTTTTTTATAGTGCCGTGACTAACGTGATGGGTGATGCCGCAGGATCTAGACGGTGAAAACTAAGAATAAATTGTCATCACTTTAAAGTTGACGATAATAACAGCGCCCTCACCCCTTTTACACCTAACATTACCGTAGAAGGCACTTTATCCAGCCTTCGTAAATCTAGCTCTTTGAAAGTCGGTTCTAACTCCATTTAAGGTGAAATTTAGCTCTTTTATGCGCATCAGGTTTGGCAACACTGCCAGGATGGACGTAGGAGGCAAGGAGAAATGCATTGCGCTTATAGGAGTATTATTTTATTTGTTATCTTGGGAATATCAAACTTCCAATGGCAAAGAAAAATATGTCAACGGATAGAGGACAGAGTGAAGCTGTGATTGACAAGCGGAAATGTCGGAACTTCCATTTGATTAGCCGTAACTTGAATATGAAGTTGATTCCCCATAAGGAATACATGGGATTCTGAAAATGCTTATTCATCATATTTTTAAAACATCGTGCCTAGCTTAATAATCATTAAAAAAAAAAAGGAAACGCTTCCACTTGCAACATGGCGAGAAATGTGTACTCTTGCATACTCTGTTGTTTTCTTCAGTAGCACGATATTGAAATAAATGCACAACTGGAGCGAGACTGTAACTCTTCCCCCTGAAACCACGCTTCGCCACTGCTTGGAGTGATTGCTAACTTTTGGATGTCAAGGAAGCGTGATCGCCATCTTAGACTTCTCGGGGGGAGGAGGGGAAGGCAGAAGCGCATTAAGTACAGGAATTTTGATCTCTCCCCGTCATTTGAAAAGCCACTTTGCAGCCCTTGAACTCAAAGAGATATTGACCAAAGGATTTTTAGTTTAATAGTGTAACCGAAGTAGGGAGATATCGAATTAAAGTACCGTGAAAAGTTGAAGTTATTAATCGCAAAAATGAAAATGGTTAACGAAAATTAATTGAAGAAAATTTATTAGAAATGAGGGGTGCCCACAGGGGATGATTATGGCACAGGTTGCGCCATCGAGCTTTTTGGGGTGATTTTTTCCCTTAAAATAATGTAAAATTCAACATTTATATATTTACCCAACATATATATAAACATTTTACACCTTACATGCACCATATTTAATCCATTAGATGTAGAAAAGAAAGGCTTTAAGGGCATTATCGAAGGAGGGGGGGGGGGTGAAATATCTAACTCTTATATATTAGGCCTTAATTGACACGTGGGTTCTGGTGGGGGATTATGAATTTAATTTGGGGGGACAGTATCCAACTCTAGGTCTTATATTATGGTGGGTATTTTAGTTAGAGAGGGATTGAGCATTAAATTGAGGGGGTATCCAATTCTTGTGTATTATTACTATTGTCTTAGACTCTTGCGGAAATTCTGGTGTGGGAGGAGGCAATATCCACTCTTCAGTATATAAAATTGACATGGAAATTTTGGTGGTAGGATTGGGTACTAAGATATGAAGCTCTTCATAAAGTGTTAAATCTTAGATTGTCAAGGGATTTCTGTAGTGAATAGAGAGTTCGAACATTAAATTTTCGAGCCTGTATTTAGCGATATGGTATCCACACATTTTCAACCCCGAACGTGCCAAAAGAGAAGCTGGAAAAGACTACATATCTCTGTATCCTAAGAAAGTATTAATACCCCATTAAATTAATATTCTTGAAAGTCTGGAAAGAAATGGATGTAAAAATTTTCTTGCTCGCTTCGCTCGCAAGTTATGTTTTACAAGAATGCGTGTTTGGCGTTTTACTAAGGCGAATCTGCATTACAAGATATTCTTGATATTCATTAATACCATCACTTCTTAAAATATAATGCTTAGTGTTGGTGTACTGCTTAATTTAAAGCAGGTGCAACATTTGTGACAAAAAGCTAAGGAAAAAGTTACTTTCGGTAGACACGCTGTCGTAATTAAATACTTTGTGGGGTTTACGATATGGTTTGAGAGCGTAAAACATATGATTTGGGAGGGGAGACGCATGGCATGATTTTGGGGGGATGCGCCATTGGCCTTGGGGGGGGGGATGGGCACCCCTGCAAGAAATAACTGGAAAGGGTAATAAATGCGAAACCAACATTATAATAAAGAAGAAAATAATAAAGCGAGTATTGGGCTCAAGATTTCGTACCCGAAAATTTTTGATTAGAGGCTCAACTACAAAAGCAAAAAGGAATAAACTGGGACCTAACTATGAATAGCGAAATGAGAGAGGAAAAATGACATAAGAAAGCAATATATACAACTGGAATAGGCAGTAATCGCGAATCGGAACGGAAAAAGTGCGGAATTTCGTGGTTTATCTAATTTGCATAGTCTGGTGACCTATTCGCATTTAGAATGGTTCAAGTTCTTGGATTGCACTCTCCAAAACGAACAGATAAAGTTCTAGAAAAATATAAAATACACAATTACAATTACAAAGAAAAATAATAAACAATGCATTTCAATTAATGCAGCCAACTGTAATACCAAAAGTATAATAAGTTGTTTCTTTCTTAAAATTTCTTATTTTGTTTCCATTATCCAAAAATTACATTTCATTGTGTTGCAAAAAGTAGATCCAATTTTCTTAACGTTTCAATTTGGAAACACGCTTTCAGATTCTTTCAGCTTCAATAAATTGTGTTGTCTCTCTTCACCTCCTCCAGTGCATTTGCTTATTAACATTTTAAGTGTTTCTTAAACAACAGGTACGTTTAATGTCTAATCGAATTTGGAAGCACGTAAATTGTAATGGTTCATGAGAATTTCCAAACTTTTGTGTTGCAATACTTTACGATCACGCTATAACTGACATGGAAAGTTATATGAATCGATCGATATAGCTTTTCCATGGTTCAATGACACTACAACCTATTTTGCGAGTAACGTTACAAATCAGTTTTGTCTCTTTTGTAATTTTACCTCCGTCGGTGCATATCGTGCATTTGCAAGGAGACTTTTCGGTGGGAACTGTACAATCTCACCCACATACGACCCAAAGGTCGTACCAAGCTGTGCGACTCTAGCTTTGAATAACCATGGCAACAAGAGTTGCGCTCAATTCCGTGAACGATTACTAGCAGCGTTGCCAGTACTTACAAGATTTTCGACTAAATTATAATCAATGACAAGAAACCAACATGAAATAAAAGGTGCCATGGTTTACTCCAGCATGTAGCGTAGCTAATTATATTGATTAGTGCATGTGTTGATTGCATTACAGGGTGCTATTTCCAAAAATATTTTAAAATGCAAATTAGAGAGGAAACACAATGAGTGTTAACGTGCAATAGGAAACGAATTTATAGGCAATAAATATGTCTAATAGGCGTTAAAATATGCATTTAACCCTGCGTTGGTTGCGCACGGTCTCTAATTCCGGGTGTGTGGATTTAACGTCGTAATTTATCAATGGTTGTTTTGTCAACACCCTCTCTCTGTCTAGCTGAATTTCTGACCTTCCTCTTTTTACATCACAATTTTGTTTTCAGTGTTAGTCAGATTTTCGAGCCGATGGGAGGGGTTCATTGAAGCGCCTTGCCCTCTGAGTCCATGCGCGACTATAGGCGTATCTAGTTTTTACTGAAAATCCGGTCTGCCGTTTCGTACCCGACTAACGAAGAGCGCCTTTTTTATACTTTTATAGAATTTCAATTTTTATAGTTTTCGAGAATCTCAATTGTTGCAAGAAAAGATCTAATGGTAATAATTGAGGGTTTGGCGTCTCATACCATTAATTGAACATATTTTAAGAACCCGACCTCTGACACCGTGCGCGACCATAGGCATAATTTTCCTAGCGCGACAAACGAAGAAAATGAAAAAAGGCACCAAAATAGGCATTGAACATGAACTATTCTCAATTCTCTTTTACAGTTGCACACTTACCGATTTGAATAGTTTGTGCTGTGTTTCATTTTACTTATTTTATGCCGCATTTCTGCTAATTTTTTTTGGGTTACTCGCGATGACGACTCTGAACCACGAATTTGGGAGCGACTGCTTGAACACAGTAAAGGGGCCAGAAAGAATTGATGGGTAGGTTAGGGAGTGACGTCCCTCTGATATCATCCATGCTTGACCATCGGGAAGATTACTCAAGAAGCACTCTCCTTGCAACTCTGTTTTCCACTTGCTGTCTAAACTCTTCGCCCTTAGGCATTACGCAGCTTGAAAACTCCGGAATAACATGATATCTCGACCGAGTTAGCCTAACCGTACTCACTTCGTTTTTTCGTACACATAACAAAACAAGTGAGACTCCTACGAACTCGCTGCAGGAAAGAAGAAGAAAGTATGAATCTGCAAGATCCGACATCTTTTGCAATTTTGAAAACTGGTGATTCTCCGTTTTCATTTCAACTTAAACAAGAGGTTATTGTTTTAAGTACACTTTATGCACATATAGGCTAATCGGGACTAAACTTACAGTTTAAAGTGGGATCCAAACCACTGTGCAATGTGCCCCCGCCGGGAATCTAACCCGGGACCCCTTGATTACAAGGCGACGACCCATCTACGAGGCCTAACTTAAACAAGAACATGACACTTTTGTAGAGGTGGTCAGACTGTGAGTGATAGTAATAATTATTATTATTATTATAAACTAATAATAAACAATCGTATTTTTGCCACTTGAGTATTATTATTGAAACCTTGGGAGAGACTTATACTCCAGAAACCACTACACGAATGAAAATCCGTGTTTTCTTTATTTTTGTTTCTTTTAAAAATATATACTGAAATACATCTATGTATTTTAATTACCTCTAGGTATTTAATTTTGTTATTTACTTTTACCACAGATAAGTAACTTGTCTGTGCTTTTACACACCTTGTTGAAGAAAAAAGGCATTTAATCTGTTATTTCTATACTAGAATCCAAAAATCTTTGAAACTAGGGAATAAATTTTAATCTTAAAGTTTACGTTTGGTAACCTCTTACATCAAAATCTTATATTTTGAATTGTGAAATCACATGGATCCGTTTAGTACGTGGATTAAGTAGTGTAATATGGAAGCATGAAGTTCTGATCTGGTTCATGCATTTTATGCTCAATTTTATCGCCAAATATTTTTTACTTTCATAATAGATAGTACTGATCAAATACTAATTAACTAAACTACGTATAATCATAATAAGCTTTTTTTCTCGTTTTCTTCTAATTTGAAATGAAAGATGACAATTTCCAGGGAGCCATAGTCGCGAATGAAATCGGAAATAAGCAAAAAAAAAAAAAAAGGCATTTTTAGTGATGCAAAATACGTGCTATAAAAATGAGTTATCAAACTCGAAAAAAAACAACAACAAGAAACCAATTTAATGCAAAGGGATAGAAAAAGAAATTACGCAAAACACATCTATTAATAGTACACTTATAAATAACCTGTTGAACAAATGGATAACTTTTTTGGTGTTTAATATTCATATTGTACTGGCAACCCTTGCACATAGTTTCCTATTCCAGTCAAGGAAGCGATTTGGTGACGTGATGGTAGAGTGCAAGGTAGGAGTTATCGGACTCCCAAGTGCTACTTCTTCTGAAAGCTTCAGATCCTTTTGAAAATGGAACGGAATTTCACAGACAGAGCTTTCACTAAACAACTTACGTAAGTATCTTATCACAATTTGATAGGAAACAGGTACATACCTGTAACTATTCTTTATATGTTTATCATATCGAAATGGAAAGCGAAGTGGAAAAAATCTGAACGGTACTGAAAGAGTGCAAGTGAAGAGTAAATAAAAAAATAATTTTGGACTTATGCACTGGCGTTCGCTGAGGGTGGGGGCGGGGGCTGAAAGGAGGAAAGTTTTTAATATACGAAATATATTATGAATATATTATTGTGTATGCCGCCCCCCTAGAAAGCTGCGATGCACTATCCACCTTTACAATTCCAAACCGTCCTGAAAAAAAATCCAGTGGACTTCTGCCTCCCTAGGGAAGGGAATGTATGCATGTCATCTAATATAATATTGTACTGGAAAAGGGGAAATTATCAAGTGACTCCTTGCCTCCCCGATAGCGTAGTGGTAACGTTGTCGCCTTGAAATCATAGGGTCCCGGGTTCGATACCAGGTGGAGGCATATAGTGGTTGCTGTATAGGGTCAATCCATATAAAGTGGTACAAGTCTGGTTGCTTGACCATTTTTTAAAAAATATATATATTTTGTGTGGTGTGAGCCTCATATGTTGACAGTTCAGAACCACTGTTATTTTCGCCATTCGTAAGCACAGCGGTAACTTTTATATCTCAGCTGTGGTAAGTCCTAGGACAAAGAGACAAAATCTGTGATGTTGAGCACATTATAGGCTACAATTATATTTGTGTATAATATTCAAAATATTATTCCTTCATAGTAAATTTTAAGGTCAACATTGTGTATCCTAATCGCTCAAAATGTCATTTTCGGATATATTTTTTTCGAGGGAAGGCATCTCAATTTGTTTTTTACAACCTAAGTACCAATAGTGTATAATGTCAAAACTATTTGAAGCTTGAGACTTTAAACATTTTTTTTTCTACAGGGTCATAAACATGCTCTTTTTGATAAACAATTCCATGTTCAGGGTTGATATCTCTGGTGGGAAGTTTTAAAAATCTGAAATTTGTTCGCAATACAGTACTCTATGATAACTAACTTCAGTAAAAATTTTGAGTTTGAGATTCAATTGGTTTAAGAGATACGGAGATGCAAAACTCATGAAAAAATCAATAATTCGCATTAAATAAGGTATGCCTAATTTCATTTCTTATTAACTAACATACTTTGTGATAAAATTCTGCAAACTGTAATTTGGAATGTAAATGAAAAACATTACAATCCTGAAATGGATCTGCAATAAAGTATATATACGAGGGCGAGCTGAAAAGTAATGGCATTCTATTTTTTGTTACTGTGTAAACGCATTTTGGATTTTGAGCAACCTTGCATTGTACTTATCAGATTTTCCCGCTTCCCTATTCAAGGTTTCAAACTTCTATCGCCAGGGGGTTCTGTACTATAGAGAGGAAAATAGCAGCACGTAACCATGCAATGTGGGTGGAGATTCTGAAGCACTGACCGTGTCCGAAAGGTGCAAGAGCGTACTTGAAGCGAGCATCCTCCGAGTATGGTCTTGGAGTTCGCTCTTCAAGTCATGGACTGGAAGTGAATGTCTTTCGAATTGCACTTCGACTGCAGCGCCAAATACGATCAGTAGATAAAATTGAGGACTCGTTGTTTTCCCCACATTTTAAACACTTGTTTTTAACCATAGAAATCACATAGCAATTTCAAATCTTCGTACACATACATTTCCACATATTAGAAGAACTTTAACCAACAACTTGCTGGCCCATAACGTATATTTAACCTGTGTTGCGGGCTTTCTACCTCCGTGAATTTAAACAAATGAACAACGAGTGCGAAAATCACTTGACCTAGTCAGCAATCATCTGTACTGCGAGCGGTACACTTGCGTGATTCTTCTCTTGACGCTTTAGAACTGTACTAGGTGACGTCACTTCCGTCAAGACCATACTTCAAGTCTGTACTTTGTACCTTTCGGACAGAGTCACTGTGCGATGATCGAGTTTGTAACCCCAATTGACATTCATCTGAAAATTAAGGCTTTTTATGCGGATGGATGTGTAGACGTCAGTACTGTGCGACGTTGGGCTGTTCATGCTTCGTGATGAAAACCCCAACTGAAGAATTCTCAACGTATGTGACTCTTATTAAGTGATCTTTAAGCTTTGGAACGCATCATATTCAGTGAAGCAACTGTTGGCTAATGTCCAATCTCTTGTCTTTCATGTCAGGAGTGAGCTTCCGACGCACTTACCGTGCACGAAGTTTTCGGTATCCCAGATCTGCGATTATCGCCTACACTCGCTCCCGTGATATGCCACAATTGAATTCAAGCTCTGCCTGGGTTATAAGACGGTTCTCTCTAATGAATTCTTCGACACAATTCCTATAACCTCCATCAGTCGCAAAACGCGGTCTTCCACCCCGTCCTGTCACATACGTTGAGAATTCTTGAGCTGCTGTTTTCATTACGAGCATGAACAGCCCAACGTCGCACAGTACTGATGTCTACACATCCATCCCCACAAAAAAATAATTTTCAGATGATACCAATTGGGGGCACATTTTCTGCGGTTAGAAACTCGATCACCGCAAAGTACTTCAGGCGCTCCACCGACATTGCATGGTTACGTGCTGCCATTTTCCTCTCTATAGTACAGCACCCCCTGGCAATAGACGTTTGAAACCTTCAATAGAGAAGCGGGAAAGTCTGATAAGTACAATGCATAGTTGCTCAAAATCCAAA
This sequence comes from Lepisma saccharinum, assembly GCF_977018435.1. Lineage (NCBI taxonomy): Eukaryota > Metazoa > Arthropoda > Insecta > Zygentoma > Lepismatidae > Lepisma > Lepisma saccharinum. The sequence continues at coordinate 72,844,841 of NC_139233.1, forward strand.
ATGCCTTTACACAGTAACAAAAAAATAGGATGCATTACTTTTCAGCACGCCCTCGTATATATACTTTATTGCAGATCCATTTCAGTATTGTAGTGTTGTTCATTTACATTCCAAATTACAGTTTGCAATATTTTATCACAAAATATGTTAGTTAATAAGAATGAAATTAGGCATACCTTATTTAATGCGAATTATTGAATTTTTCATGAGTTTTGCATCTCCATATCTCTTAAACCAATTGAATCTCAAACTCAAAATCTTTATTGAAGTTACTTATCATAGAGTACTGTATTACGTACAAATTTCAGATTTTTAAACAACTTCCCACCAGAGATATTTAACCCTGAACATGGAATTGTTTATCAAAAAGAGCATGTTTATGACCCTGTAGAAAAGAAAATATTAAAGTAAAAAAAAGGTAAAGTGCTCCCCTTTGCTTGGCACCACGTCATGAAGGCGTATAGGGGGTGTGGGGGTAACGCCCCACACTTTCTTCATCCGGTCTGAGTGGGGGTGATGTGATCAACATCACGCCCCTGACCGCCTTTACCCCCCAGGGTTTCTCCCAGGTACCCATGTTATTCGACGCTGGGTGCGCGCCGGGACCGCTTCCAACGTTAGAAAAGTTCCCGGATTTGAACCGGCCGGGGATCGAACCCGGGACCTTTAGCATGGTAGTCAGACGCATTACCGACTTTTTTTTATTATTTAAAAGGAAAGCTCCTAAGCGGAAGCTTCCCCCATCACACTACATGCACTCATATCATTTCACTCAAATTTCTATTTCAGGACTTTCCAGGACAGACAATCACAAACATCCATGTCCTAGCCGGGATTCGAACCCGGGGACCCCTGGCGTCGTAGCGCGATGTGCTAACCACTCCGCCACAGGGGCCAACACTGAGCCACCGTTCTTCTTACAGTCTCAAGCTTCAAATAATTTTGACATACACCATTGGTACAGTGTCTCTCAAAAGTTTTAGGACAACGACATTTTAAACTAGGCAACCCAATTTACACAAGGTGTTGGTGGGTTGCGTGTAGAGTTAGGCTCAATTTCAGGGTTGCCACATGCACAATAAATATTTATAAAATACGCGAAAGAAATAAAAACAAGTATTAGTGTATAAAAAGTATTAAAAATATCAATATTATATCGCAAGTGACAAAATTCTTACTGAAAGAAAAATAATAGGTTTTCTAGCATTTCATCGCTGATGAGTCTACAGAAAGGAGAAGAGGTGAGAGAAAACGAGAGGTGACAAATGACAGGAGAAAGAGAAAGCGAGAGGAGAAGAGGAAAAGTAGAGGAGAGAAGAAAGATAGGATAGACGAGGAGAGGAGATGTAGTGAGGAGAATGAAAAATATTCTAGGAGAGATGAGGAAAATGGAGAAAAAAAGAAGAGAAAAGAGAAGGTAAAATCTTCCATGTAAGATCTTTGATTTTACCTGCGATTATACCACTAAAAACATGAATGTAATTTTAATATTTATCCAATTTTTGTCCAATTCTCGGTTCGTTGAAATGGAGATTTTGTAATTTAATATTTCCCCTCCCCCCATCGTTAATCCAAAGCGATTCATTCCGTTTCACACGGGGTGAACAATGAACACAATGGGATAGGTCTAAAACTTACGAAAATTTTCTGCCACCGGAAGGGTTTGAACCTACGACCATCAGATTGACAGTCCTGAACGTTAAACACTACACTACAAGCTTTTGCTCCTGAAAGTAAGTAGAAGGAGCTGACCAATGTGAAATGTAGATGCAACTCTCCTCCTACATGTAATGTGCAAACAATACTTGTTTGTAACAAAGAAAACGAAGGTAGTACGACTCGGAGAAAACATTTAATGGAGAATTGCACATCATGAGAACTTTTCATTCGATATTTGCGGAGGTATCCTTGCATTGAACTCGAGTGGGAAAAGGGGTAAAATTAGTATGTCCTGAATTGCCACAAATATAAATAGTTATTTCATTAATATTTGTCAATGTCTTTGAAGCAGTACACAATTATCGTTAAAGTATTATAATTCACGATCTTATACATGAAAATATCCCTTTGAACGTGTGTCAATTTATTTATTTGTTTATTTTTTTTTATAAATTCCATTTGCAGAACAATGTAGCTAATATACACTGCTATTACAATTAATGTTACCATGCTCTTGTTTGTAATAGAAGGAGAATTAAAAAAAGAACACCTCCTAAGGAGGATCGAACCTGGGACCACAATCAATGCTTTCAAGAACTCTAACCACTACATCACGCCCTTACTTTCGATTGAAACAACAATTTTTAAGTATTCTGTCTCTCCAATATTGTAAATGAAGTTTGGTATACATGTGGTTGAACTTTTACTTTAATTTTGGATTGCTTTCTTGTAGTATAGCAGATATCTTCGAGAAATAATTTTCGAAGTTATGAAGAAAAACGAGAATATTGGTAGTTGTGAAAATGCGAGTTATTTCTTCTAACTTATTATTGTGATTAGACATTATTAATGAAAAATATCTAGAGGCTTGAACATTGCAGGACGATATTCTTTTCCTGTGATACTGCAACAGACGAAATGCTTGTTTACTGACGCAAGTCTGGTGTTCAGAACAGTCTTATGAAATGTATTTGCTGTTGCGTAAGGTAACACGAAATAATTACACCGTTTGCGAACTACCAAATCTGCGCAACGTTAGACGTAAACAGGCGGAAAATTTTATTCTTCACACTTGACAGTATTAGTCAAGAGAGACTCGTGGGACACTGTGTTAAGGTGCTGGAGTAAATCCTTCTTATTTTTCTTCCTCGAAGGACAACAATTTTTATAGTAGACCAACAGTAGTTCCGCTCTTTCTTATTTCTTTTAAATTCTTCCACATTCCTTTCATTGGGTTAAATATAAATAAAAGTATTGTTTGCATTTCTGTCATTGACGTAAACCAGGCCAGTACGCAGGATTTCTTTGAGGGAGTGGCCAGACCCTAATGTGTGTGTGTGTGTGTGTGTGTGTGTGTGTTTATATATATATATATATATATATATATATATATATATATATATATATATATATATGAGAGAGAGACAGATATTACAAAATAGTTCAAATAGTGCGAGCGCGATTCAAAAGTCATGATAATTCTATGTTTAGAAAATAATATATTTATAAATTAAATGTTGCGTACTAGGAATTATTATTACAATAAAGAACATGTCTAATTGTGAGTTAAGAATACAACAATAACAAAGAGACATTGTCGCATCACGATTGCAGTTCGAAAAAGTCGGGTCAGGGATTGAAAGTACCGCACTGTCCTGACTAAATCTTTGAATCGGACGTCTGCTAGCCTTATATTATAAAACTAAAACCATCCAATATGCAGCCTGAAGACTTTTGCGCAAGAAACAGATTCATTTATGTAAGAACAAAATTGAAATGTTTACACATTTCTAAAATCGACGATGTTATTTTCGTAGTTATTGATAGGTTCACATTTAAATATTTCAGGGTTCGAGGGGGGCATGGCCCCCATGCCCCCCTCGATACTTGCCTGACGTTAGTGACGTAGACAGTGGGAGAGAAATTTTGGAGAATCTTGTATTAAATTTATTATTTACATCCACCTTATGCTCAGATAGGTTTATTGACAATCGTGAACTTTTCGTTTAATAGATAATATTTGGTTTTAAACGACGGGAGAACATTGGTCTAATTTCCTTTCTTGCTCTTTTGAGAGAATATATACTTCTACAATCGCGTTCGGAAACGGTGAAAAAAAATGACTTGGTTTTCAAAGGCAGACAACCTTGGTAGCGTAGCTTGCTCGCGTTCAAAGTGACTCACTCACGCTATTCAAGGCCGCTTCTTATCGCAAAACATTGTCCGTCGATGCACCCAGATAGTTACGAGTGACCAGAGTCGAATTTTAAAGAGAATCTGAAGAATGATAGATTTCATCAGAGGCGGCTAGGTGGGTACTAGCTCAACATGCAATAGTTTAAGTGATAATTTCTGACAACCAAGAAACCTTATTGAATAAGTACTGGGATAGTAATACGCGTACCCGCTACTTTTTAACAATGTAAGCTCGAAGACAATCTGTATTCCATTTGTTTGTATTGGCAACTTGGTCAACCTGAGGTTATTATAAGGAACTATTTCCTAGAAGTTCATGTAACCGTTATAAAATTACAAATAAAATATATTCACAAGCTTAGATATACTAACAACGAAGAAATGAATTCAGAGTTAATTTTCAAATGCATGTGTATAGAGTAATTCTAGAAGTACAGAGCTATATCAGAGTATTGAACTTCTTTTTGCAGGATAACGTTTACAATATTGACGCGACAGAATAATTAAGAACTGTTTCTCCAAGGGAAGCAAAGGGCGTAGTGTATTGGTTAGAGTTCTTGAAAGCATTGATTGTGGTCCCAGGTTCGATCCTCCTTAGGAGGTGTTCTTTCTTTAATTCTCCTTTTATTACAAACAAGAGCATGGTAACATTAATTGTAATAGCAGTGTATAGTAGCTACATTGTTCTGCAAATGGAATTTATAAAAAAAATAAACAAATAAATGAATTGACACACGTTCAAAGGGATATTTTCATGTATAAGATCGTGAATTATAATACTTTAACGATAATTGTGTACTGCTTCAAAGACATTGACAAATATTAATGAAATAACTATTTATATTTGTGGCAATTCAGGACATACTAATTTTACCCCTTTTCCCACTCGAGTTCAATGCAAGGATACCTCCGCAAATATCGAATGAAAAGTTCTCATGATGTGCAATTCTCCATTAAATGTTTTCTCCGAGTCGTACTACCTTCGTTTTCTTTGTTACAAACAAGTATTGTTTGCACATTACATGTAGGAGGAGAGTTGCATCTACATTTCACATTGGTCAGCTCCTTCTACTTACTTTCAGGAGCAAAAGCTTGTAGTGTAGTGTTTAACGTTCAGGACTGTCAATCTGATGGTCGTAGGTTCAAACCCTTCCGGTGGCAGAAAATTTTCGTAAGTTTTAGACCTATCCCATTGTGTTCATTGTTCACCCCGTGTGAAACGGAATGAATCGCTTTGGATTAACGATGGGGGGAGGGGAAATATTAAATTACAAAATCTCCATTTCAACGAACCGAGAATTGGACAAAAATTGGATAAATATTAAAATTACATTCATGTTTTTAGTGGTATAATCGCAGGTAAAATCAAAGATCTTACATGGAAGATTTTACCTTGCTCTGAACTAAGCCAAAAGGCATTTCGCACCGATTTAATACATTCTCCAATACATTTCAAAATGTTATTGAATGTTTCATGTCGATAATTTGACCAATGCATCAATTCTTGACGCTGAGACGATATTTTCTGCAACTACCTCTTCTCTTCTGTCCCTTCTGTTCTTCTCTTCTCCTTCTCCTTCTTCTCTCCCCTCCTTCTGCTCTGCTTTTATCTCATATCGCCTTCCCTACTTTTCTCGCATCTTATCTCCATCCCACTCATCTCCACTCCTCGTATCTCCTTCCCTGTCTTAGATTTCCGACTCCACGCACTTTTCTCCTCTTCTTTTCGTTCTTATCTTTTTCTCTCCTTTACTCTACTCTCCACTCTTCTCTCATCTCGTTTTCCTTCTCTTTTCTCTTCTTTGCTCCATTTTCCTCATCTCTCCTAGAATATTTTTCCATTCTCCTCACTACATCTCCTCTCCTCGTCTATCCTATCTTTCTTCTCTCCTCTACTTTTCCTCTTCTCCTCTCGCTTTCTCTATCTCCTGTCATTTGTCACCTCTCGTTTTCTCTCACCTCTTCTCCTTTCTGTAGACTCATCAGCGATGAAATGCTAGAAAACCTATTATTTTTCTTTCAGAAAGAATTTTGTCACTTGCGATATAATATTGATATTTTTAATACTTTTTATACACTAATACTTGTTTTTATTTCTTTCGCGTATTTTATAAATATTTATTGTGCATGTGGCAACCCTGAAATTGAGCCTAACTCTACACGCAACCCACCAACACCTTGTGTAAATTGGGTTGCCTAGTTTAAAATGTCGTTGTCCTAAAACTTTTGAGAGACACTGTACAAAGGTAATAAAAAATGAAGTGTTAAAGAAGCTGCCTTCACCCGAAAAATATATCCGAAAATGACATTTTGAGCGATTAGGATACACAATTTTGATCTTAAAATTTACTATGATGGAATAATATTTTGAATATTATACACAAATATAACTGGAGCCTATAATGTGCTCAACATAACAGATTTTGCCTCTTTGACCTAGGACTTACCAGAGCTGAGATATAAAAGTTACCGCTGTGCATACGAATGGCGAAAATAACAGTGGTTCTGAACTGTCAACATATGAGGCTCACACCACGCAAAATATATATTTTCTTAAAAAATGGTGAAGCAACCAATGTTTTCTTTTCTGTAGGCTACCACTTGATATGGATTGACCCTATAACAAAAATACAAATATACCGGGCTTGATTCTGGTGTTTACCAACCATAGTTGATACGATTGAGAAGCTTCTTGAAATTGCGTACTAGCTGATTCCGCTCTAGTAAGCCAAAAGACAGCGGCAATGAGACTCGATAAGCTGATCACACGTTGACAAATTAAATGACACTTGGCAGGCATTGAATATCAAACGACGGCCCGGCCAAGCCGCGGAGGTTTTTTCGTTTTGATATATAACCCAAAATTTATACATGGACAAACAAAAAAGAAGAAAGAGAGAGAGAGAGAGAGAGAGAGAGAGAGAGAGAGAGAGAGAGAGAGACGACATCTAGTTTCCACACGATCAGGATGTTCTCGATATATTTTAAAAACCAAATTGACAACTTTCGTTATCCTAAAGTGCATGAAACCCAAATTACGTCAATATGTTGAGGGTTGCATACATTTCTTCATGCTCCTTGCTTTCCTGTTTCCGTTTAATTTCACAAGAGTATTTTGGTATACTGGATTCGAGTATTATCGACTACTGCCGGCACCCGTGGCGGAGTGGTTAGCACATCGCGCTAAGACGCAAGGGGTCCCGGGTTCGAATCCCTGCCAGGGCATGGATGTTTGTGAGTGTCCATTCATCAATTTCATCATATCATCACTCATCCCCATCTTCGCAAATTAGCCAAAAGTGGCACAAAAGGCGAAGTAAAATAAATCAAATCAATCAATCAATATTATCTACTACTTTTTCTTATTTTTCGTCACTTTTCTGCTTCCTTAGGATAATCTCGATGATAAGGATGATGACGGAAGATCACACAAAGGAACACCCTGGGTTGAACGAACTCTACCACCTAACGCGCTCGGTCAGAGTATTCCTTTGATTGATTGATTGGGTTCATTTTACTTCGCTTTTCTGCAGTGGCGTAGCGTTATTGAACGCCAGTACGCCCGGCGTTCCAAGATTTGAAATGGGTAAATAATGCGTGTAAGCTGTAAATAAAAGTAAAACATTACTGATTATATATGTGTTTGAGCTATTTATCTCGGTACGCCTACAATGCTCCACTAAACAGCTCTTGTTATAGCATTTTTTTAATGCCTTTGCTGGCCGGACATCGGGGAGGTTTGGTGTACAGGACTCTGCCTGCCTGGAGGGACAGCTTGGATCTCTACAGTACGCGCGAAATGCTCTCTCGCAAGGAATACAGGCTCCCTTGTACGCTCGCGTACGGAGCACCTTATTGGTTGTAGGGCTCATGTGACCCTTCCTGCTTTCCGATGCAGACGAAAAACCTATCTGGTTCTTCGCGTTCGTGCTCTGTGATGCTAATACGCAATATGACTCACGCAACTTTACCAAACTCGAATGTATATAACTTCTTTGTATAATTTATCGCACGAACAGCGATGTGCCTTAAAAAGTAAAAAAAGACACAGTTCTCCTCAGAGTTTTCAGTCCTCGTGGTATGAAAGGTTCGAATTTTTTTATTCATGAGTGAAGTTCAGCCTATGGCTGCGCTACCACTTAACCCGCAAATTTAATGTATCATTATGAAAGTTTATTTGTTCGTTACTGTCTAAATCCTTTATATTTTGTCAATGGAAATGTTTAGCGTTCGTTGCAAAACTCTTAACATCGAATGATCTCTGGACGGAATAATTTTAAAATGTTTATCGCGTTTTGTATGTCGCAACGTGATGTATATCAGACAGTAGTCTGAATTACTAATCTGCACTGTTACGTCAGTAGAGTGTACTATAGGTGGATCACCCGACGACCTCTCTGGCGGAGTGGTTAGCATGGGTATTTTTTGTAAGTGTCCCTTCAACTTTAAATATCACTTATAATATTCATCTTCGGGATTAGCCAAAAGTGGCAGAAAAAAGAAGTAAAATAAATCAAATCAATCAATAGTTAGATCATAACTAGTTAGACATTTTCCACTGCGCCAATAAAAAATCCGCACATTTTATTCGACAATTTATTTTTTTAAGGACATATTTTTAAAAATATTGCCAAATTTTCAGCACCACCATGAGCAGTGACAACTGCATAGTAGTGTCGATTTTTTTTGTAACAAATCTTTCGATTTTACGGCATGATTTAACGTTTTGAATAGAAAAGATGTTCAAAATTTGGTTTCAATGAAAACTTGCATTTTAATTATTTTAAAATAATATGAAATAAAGTTAACAATTTTCATCTTCGCCATTATGTTCTACATAAAATTTTCTACCTTACTTTAATTTTTTTTCTACTTCAAGTAAATTTCAAAATCGACATATTTGGCAATAGCGCGCTTTATATTCCCATAAGAAAAGCATTGCCCTTAAGAGCCCATTGTGCCTTCACGATGTGAAAACCACTATAGACACAATGTTTGAATATTATTATGAATAATTTGCAGAATCCCATGAATTCCTTTTGGGAGAAAAACCTCAACAAGTTACGGCTTTATTTATCGTCTTTTCGGACGACAAATAAAATCTTCAATGTGTCCTCTTTCTGTTCATGTGTTTTTATACACATTCGGAAGTTTGATATTCCAAAGAGAACAAGTGGAATAATACTCCCATAAGCATAATGCTACATTTTCTCCCCTTCCTAAACCCATCCAGCGCACATACCTCTCTTTCTCCAGCTGGCTGCGGGGAATTGTCGGTGGGGAGGAGCGGTTTAGGGTTTGGAAGACTGGCCTCTTATAGCTTTTTTTTTAAATTAGGTTGTTCAACTCAGAACACCTTACGCCATTCGGAGTCTTTCGCCCAAAACATAGTACATGTGTAGCAAAACTATATTTTGTTTCTCTCAGCACACCCAGCTAACCAAGTAAACGTTTTTACATGACGCAAGTCATTAAAAAATCTATCAGAATCATTAGCGCTTCTAGAACAATAGTAGACGCATTATTATAGTGGACACTACTATGCAGTTGTCACTGCTCATGGTGGTGCTGAAAATTTGGCAATATTTTTAAAAATATGTCCTTAAAAAAATAAATTGTCGAATAAAATGTGCGGATTTTTTATTGGCGCAGTGGAAAATGTCGCCTCTGGCCAAATTTCGTTTCATAAGTCTACGTAAAAACTCTCAGCGACAAAGTTGTAAAGATAATAATGAAATTATTTTTTGTCCCCACTCAAAGGTCCCCAGAGGCATTACTTCCTGTAAATGCAGTTTGTTTTCAAGTCGGCGCGAAGTAAGGCGACGCGCTGGCTTGAGTCTTAGTCACACTCAGGTGTTATGAGTTCGTACGTCATCAACAGTTCAGTGACGTTTTAACACTCTTGCTGGTCTGGTGAAGTGCTGTGTGTCGACATTTCGGTGATTTTTACAAGTGGTTCATGAAGTGATTAATAGCGTCCTAATCTGTAAGTCTTCAGTCATCACAATGGATCGCAGGAAAAAGGGTGAGAGAATTAGAAGTAGGGAGAGAAAAACTATTTTAAGAATGTTCGAATATTTAAAGGAAAAGAACCCTGGACGTAGTCAATCGTTCATTGTTAGTGAACTTTGTGAGGTGGCTGGTGTCAGTAGGCGTACATTCTTTAGATTAAGAAATGAAAGTAAGGAAGGCTCAATCGTTACACCCCGGAAAGAAAGAGTAACTGGACTAAAATACAAATCGAGCAGGGAAGTGAAATATAATGATTTCATTCGCAGTGCCATAAGACGCAAATTTCATGCATTTCTGTTTAGAAATGTTCCCGCAACAATTCAGTCTGTGATGAAGGAAGTTAACGACGATAAAGATTTGCCAAATTTTACATATTCGACTTTCTACCGTTTGCTGCAAGAAATGGGGTTTGAATTCGAAAAGCGAGGAAATAAGGTTTTATTGATTGAAAGAAACGATATTATACTTTGGTGACATTCATATTTACGAAAAATGAGACAATTTAGGAATGAGGGACGGAACATTGTTTACTTAGATGAAAGTTGGGTAAATGTAGGGCATACTTTGTCTAAAGTTTGGAAGGACAAAACAATAGCAACACCCAAGGATGCTTTTCTGGCCGGGTTGTCTACAGGTCTGAAGGGCCCTACCGCTCGGGGGCCACGGTTTGTTTTGTTGCACGCCGGTGGTAAGATGGGGTTTGTACAGGGAGCGAAACAACAAAAAAATTCTGCCGACTACCATGACGAAATGGACAGTGTTAGGTTTGAACAGTGGTTCAAACATCAACTATTACCTAACATTGAACCAGGAACAGTAATTGTTATGGACACTGCATCCTATCACTGTAGGAAAAAATAAAGTATTCCCACCTCAAAAAACCATAAGGAAGATATTAAGTCATGGCTAACGTCAAAAAATGTACCCTATTCTGACGATTCTCTTAAAAGAGAATTACTGAGTATTGTAAATTCTGTGCGAGAGAGATTCAATGTTAATACAGGGTGATTCTTTATGTAGTTTACAACTTCAATAATTTATAATTATTTATTGGAACCACATACAGACTTGGTTTATATGTCATAATGCAGCAAAACACTTCAAGTTTTGACTCACGTAGTGTGTAGTTGCGGAGTTGATCACATGCGGCACCACCGGTCTATCGTTCAAAATGGCGACTTTCACTGGTGCGGAAAGAGCTAAGTGTATGTTCTGGTTCGAAGATATGCTCCAGAACTTCCTTCTTCCACAGTTGGATGAAGATGACCATGATGGGCGCATATGGTGGCAACAAAATGGCGCCCCGCCGCACTACCTGACAGAGATAAGGGAATTCTTTGATCATCGTTTCCCAGACAAGTGGATAGGTCGTGGTAGACCAATTGCCTGGTCTCCAGATTACACTCCACTCGACTTTTTTGTGGGGGTTTGTGGAAGATAGGGTGTACACCCCTCCCCCACCTCATAATCTTCATGAACTTCAAGATTGCATCACAACAGCCATCGCTAATGTTACCCCTGAAATGCTGGTTAATGTTTGGCAGGAAATTGACTTTCGTTGAAATGTGTCCAGGATGACCAACGGTGCACACATTGAACCATAACAGATTTCTAATAAAAAAACTTGAAGTGTTTTGCTGCATAATGACATATAAACCAAGTCTGTATGTGGTTCCAATAAATAATTATAAATTATTGAAGTTGTAAACTACATAAAGAATCACCCTGTATTGTGGACTCGATTGCAGAAGAGCATGGGGCAGTTGTTTGTAGGTTGCCTCCATACCATTGTGAAATTAATCCAATTGAAATGGTTTGGAGTCAGATAAAAGGACATGTTGGACGACATAACATTAGTTTTAAGGTGAAGGAAATTGAACGTTTGATAGACAGCGCATTTGAATCAGTCACCCAGGAGCAATGGTGTAATTACTGTAGGCACGTCGAAGGGGTTGAAAATAATATGTGGAAAGCGGATCAACTGCAGGATGACATTCAACCTCTAATCGTTAGGTTAAAGAGCAGTTCTTCCAGCAGTGACGAGACAAGTTCTGATGACGGCAGCAGTGAACAGTCCGAAGACTCACCGATGGAGGGTGTTGAACAACTGTCCGATTAAGGTAACACTTATTATATAACATTTGCGTTAAAAACTGTATTACTGTATTAACACATTAGATAAATGAATGTTAATTTATGAAATAGATTAATTATGCTTGCATTTCATAAGCGTCTCCCCATACTTTGTTAACTCCGGTTCATAATAATAATAATAATCATGGAAAATTAACAACTATAACAAATGTAACAACAACTGTAACAATATACAATACATACAACATGTTTATTGTGAAAGGAAGCAAGAGCGGTAATCCCGGCCGGCGATAAGAGCTAGCGCACCTTAAATGGCAACACCGCGCGGTTTCTCCATAAGAGCCATTGTGCCTTCACGATGTGGAAACGACAATAGTTTAAATCAACTTGAGAAACAGCTTCCACTTGCAATATGGGGAAAAAATTCATACTCTCTTGTACAGTCGGGGTTATTTTTTTTAGTAGCATTGCCCATTCCTACGATATTGAAAGAAATGCACACCTGGTGCGAAACTGTCACCATCTTAGAGTATAGAAGGTATAGAGAGAGCGTGTGTGACGTCAGCTGAAGCCAAAATAGCTTGCGGCGGCCGCCATGTTGGGATGTTCCACACGGCTGTTGCGTCTATTTGTTAACATTCAGCGAGAGGGAATTTCGTCGGGAAAATTAAGGCTGATTGTTATGTTTCTTTATGTTTAAATCGTCAGAAACAATAACACGAAGTTCTTAGTAGCTAGTTTTGACGAAAAAACAACATCTAGACCTTTTAAGTACTGGGAAGTGTTCATTTGCCATATGTAATGCTACGTTAGTATACCAGAAAGAGTTTAATGAAATAACAATAGAATCAAAATAGGAGTTGCATTATCACTCCTACTCTCGTAAATGCATCACAAAACATTATTATATAAAAATATGAGCTATGTACAAAGGTTTAACACGATTTAATAACATTTACGCCACCTCAATAAGTAAGCCTAAGTCGAGATTATAGGTAGATTTCGGACCGAAACATCAGGCGATACGCGACACTCGATAGGCGACAAAAGACAGGAGCCCGTTTATTCGATGGAAGCATTCAGACCGAAGCGATAGGTGACAAACGATAAGTGTCTCTTGGCAACCGACTCTCAGAAATGAATGCAATTTTTTAAACCGAAGCGACACGCCAGCTGCACGTGTCGCTCGGACTGGGCCGTTTTCTTAATACAGTCCATCGTGTCGCATGCACGGTTAATTTTTTTGCGTCAGACTGAAGGGGCTCGTGTCGCTTGTCTCCTCAAATAATAGAGTTTTCAGATCTAATGTACACGCGATTCGTGTCGCGTCGGAATGAGCAAGCCAACATTTACACCTGCCTTAGCTGCAAGACAGACCGCACAAGGCTGCATTGGTGAAATCCTCCAGCACCACATCGTGTCGCCTGTCGCTTTGGTAGAATTCTCCTTTAGACTGAAGGGGCCCTTGTAGCTTGCCACTCCGGTGTGAATTCTCAGGTGCTCGCGCGACACCACTTGGTATCGAGCCAATCAACAGCAACGTTTCAGACCATAGAGACGTGACAGGTCGCACTAGGCTGCCTTCGATTGGTGAAATCCTTAAGCTACACATGCCACATGTCACATTTCGGTGTAAAATCTCCCTAAAAGCAAGCATTCACCGCGCATGCGCTACAAAGAGACCGAGGCGACGCGATAAACTCTATTGGAAAAACGGACCAGTCTGAGTGACACATGCAGCTTTTTGTGTTGCTTCGCTTCGAAAAGTTGCATTGATTTCTGAGGGTTCTCTTCCAAGCAGCACGTGTTGCTTGTCGCTTCGGTCTGAATAGAGAGATTTCATACCCAAACAACAAGCAGGCTTGTGCGGCCTGTCTTGCCGCTAAGGCAGGTGTAAACGTTGGCTTGCTCGTTCTGACGCGACATGAGTCGCGTGTGCATTAGATCTGAAAACTATATTAACTGAGGCGACAAGCGACACGGGCTCCTTCACTCTGAAGCAAAAAATTAACCTTGCATGCGCCACCAACAGACCGAGGCGACACGATGGGCAGTATTAAGAAAACGGCCCAGTCCGAGCGACACGTCGTGCAGCTTGGAGTGTCGCTTCGGTTCGGAAGGTCTCATTTATTTCTGATGGTTGGTTTCCAAGCGACCCGTATCTCTTTGTTCGTTCAATGAATTTACATTCCACAAAGTTCTCAACACGTATAAACATTTGTAATAGTTACCTTTATGAAACGTCCGAACTATTTTCGCTATTCCGATATGTCACAATTTTGAATTTAAAAATTTATACATACCGTTAGTAATAATACCACTAATAAAATCACAACAGAAATGCGTGTATAAATAAACGTAAATATGCTGTAAGCATGTTTATCTGGAGACCTCTCAATTCCTTCTTTCTTTAAAAACAATCTTGCCACTCTTATTGTTGCATCCGAAAGCTGCGCACAGAGGCATAGCTTCTTTATTATCTACTCGCAGTGTCACTGAAATGTATAGATATTATGCACTATAAACGAACATTCCACGCTCAAATCTCTACTTCCACCACTGTATCAGCTGTAACTGTGGCGCATCCCAAGATGGCGGCCTTGCCTCACCCCCTCCCCTCACGGCTTCATTCCCCTCGCCCAGAAAACACGCTTGCGCTCTCTCTATTCCCCCTACTCTAAGCTGCCCACCTTGGCCCCATCACTGACTCCGGCCCTCACAGACCAAGAATGAATTGATAATTCAATGAACTTTTTGGTACTTGGGTGTGTCTCCATACACCCTGTCAGTTTGCATCATCATCACGGAAACTCCCTGTACATACCGGGTGGTCCAAAAGTCCCGGAACGGTCACATATCGTGAGAAATACACATCGAATCCGAAAACGATAAAATACGTGTTCAATAAGTGAAAGAGAGCTATTCAATGATATCACACTTGATTCCCCACCTCCGCTCCCTGGGGGTGGGGAACTGTGAAATTTTAAATGGAAACCACCATTTTGTAATGTAGAATCGGAAAGAGGACTTCCTTCCGAGTCCAACGAGCTATCAACCATCCTCCTTCCTAGCTCAATTAGGAACAGAGATATGGTGATTTTAAATTTTCGAAAGAAAGGAGGAAAAAAATAATTTAAAAAAATCATAAAACCCCAAAAAATTCAAAGGGACGCTCTGTCCCTAATTGAGCTAGAGTAAAAGCGATTGCAGATTCGGAATCTGCACGTCAAGACCTTTCAATAGAGTATATGGAAAGGGGGGGGGGGTGTCTACCATACCATAAAATCGCCATATCTCTGTTCCTAATTGAGCTAGGAGGATGGTTGATAGCTCGTTGGACTCGGAATGAAGTCCTCTTTCCGATTCTACAATGCAAAATGGGGGTTTCCATTTAAAATTATATATATATATATATACACACACACGCATATACAGGCGCAGTTCTACCCTTAGGTCACACGGTCACCTGCCTCTCCATCCTTTATGTATCTAAAAAGAACTACAATTATAATGATTTATACTTGTTTGCAACTCTTTATCGGAGCGAGAACGGCCACAGTGGTTGGACGAAACTTGGCAACATAGCAAGGGTCACATTCTGGCTGTGGACTTCCTGCCTTACTGCTTTAACATCATCCCTGCATTCTGAGCTGTGGGGGAGGTCCGAGGGTTTATGGGTGTTTTCATTGCGAATGGTCACAATATCGCTGAGACCCAAGACCCACGCTTGGGGCGTTGTTTTCCGGTTTCCCGCTAGATGGTGGCTGGGTCCATTTACCATAGCTTCCATTTACCATAGCTTACCGAAGGAAAGGAATGGGGGGAACTTTGGAAGAAGGAGGTGGGGAAGTATTGTCGAGGTTCGTTATGCTTTGAAAAGTTTTCATAAACTGGTGTTATGAGTTCTTTTCTGGCGTGTTACCGTGCACGTGAAAATAAAGTGAAATTAATCAGGTGAGATATTACAAAGTCAAATTTTAAATCACCAAGACCGATTGTTGGCCAAAGAATTAGGCTTGCCAAAACCACAGCTTTGCGTAAATCAAGTGTTCATTGTTCAAAGATAAAAACAGAGAAGAACATAACAACAAAAAAATAGCTAATTCCCCCTTTTTTTCTCGTGATATACAAGAAATGAAATAACAAAGTAAATTTTTCTAAAGTACTACATATTTTTAATTTGATATATTAAATGCCGCTGGTATGACTTCCATTAGTTCTAAGATGTAACCTATATTTTGAATGTGCCCTACACCTTGCAGACCCCACGAGCCGCCACTGTATATATATATATCATATGTTTACTTTATTTTCTTTAGGTTTGGCAATAATGCTGAAGGCACAAACCCAGCTATGAAATATATATGAGGAGTATTTAGATTAAATGCAAGTATAACAAAATATCTAAATTTGTATGCAGAAAATATGATAAATCAACTTCAGATCACCACCAATATATCTGCAGATATTCTAGAACAATTGCAAACACCACAAACATACTCACAGTTAATGTGATGTACTCCTAACTTTAGAATTTGAAAAGATGAATACTTGGAGGGCCAAGTGCTTTAAAAGAAACAATACACCAGAATATACTAACAATGGATAAAGTTTCTACAGATTTGACCTGCTTTGTTGGCACTGGAGCAAGAAATGGTGGGATTAAAATGATTAACCAGAATGCTACTCCCATTTCAAAAATTGACGGAAGTGACAAATCTCAGGTCCAAATCAACGGAAATGAAGAAAATGACAATTCTAGGCAGGACAATGACACTGGCAAAGGAGGTAGCATTGAGTTATTTTCGGACAGTGATGTACACAGACTCACCAGCCAACAAAAATTACCAAGAAGTTCTAGCATATCAAATATAAACAGGAGATCCAGGAAGAATCAAAGTGTGTCTTATGAAAAATTGAAAAAGATTAAAGCCACAGTAGACAAAGCTATTCAGGTAAGTGTCTTTCTTTTTTGTTTTCTATGGTAATGACATGTTGCAGATCATATGCAGGCCATGTATATAGTCATATAAATGAAACTCAATTAAACACTGTGAAACAACAACTTTTTCAAGGGCAAAGCCTGCCAAGCAGCTTTTTTATTGGATGATGCGTGATCATGAGTGTATAGAGTTCGATTGCTGCTATTATCTGGCTTTTGATATCAAGTCTGCTACATTGCTCTCAAGTAGCTCACCAATTTTCTTTGTGGTGCTGGGTCAATGCCAAAATTTTGGAGCTCCCACAGCCACAGGAAATTGAACCTGAAACTGCTTGCACCAAAGGCAAGATTATTAACCACTTTACTGCACAGGAGTTTCATCCAGCTATAATATATTTAACATATTTGCTAAAAGATTGGACTTTTAGCTCAATGCTCAAAATAAAAATGAATGACTCTTTATTGAATTTTCAATTATTGTTATTATTGTAGTCTTACAGAATATAATAATACTCAGATCTTATTTTCTGGTAGTACGCAATGGTACTCCATACCTGCACTTTTTTTGTAGGTGAGACTAAAACTAATGAAATTTTCCATTACATTAGGCACACACAGAAATTTCCAGCGAAAAATGCAAATGCAATAATGCATTTTTTGCTGAAAATTCATTGTACATCTCTTGTGTGTGTCTAATCTAATGGATTTACACATCTACGCTGGGAGGAACCAGGCAACGATGTCTACAGTGTTCCAAAGGCAACAAATCCCCTTGAGGTAGCACTAGCAGAGACGATTCAACACAGATAAAACAGTGGCAGCGAAAAATCAGGCGAAGCCAGGCCGGCTCGGTAGCTCAGTGGTAGAGCAATGGCACAGTATGCTGAGTTTTAGTCCTGGTCGGGCCTGCATTTTTTGCTTGAAATTCTACGTAACAAAATTTTATTTTAACAAAGGAAATATGTGTGTACCTACGGTACATAGATGCATGATCATTTATGAACATATAGATAATATTTTGAGTAATTCTTATAATGAACAGAGTGATAATAATAAATCAAATTGAAGAGTACCGGAACATTTTTTTCCAGAAAAAAAGCACTGTTAATGCTCAAATAAAGTGATTGAATTGTTGATTATATCTGTATTAAATATATTAAAAGAGAATGAAACTCCTGTAGCTGAATGGTTACTCCTGCTTTTGATGCGAGTGGTTATGTGGGTGGGATTTTCAAATTTTCTCAGTGCTGACTTAGCATTAAGAGGACAATTGGGGTACTACTTGAAATCAATATTAGCAGACTCCAGTCTTGAAAAACAAAAAAACAGCAGTAGTGGAACTTAATATGGTGTAAAATCACTTGGGTAATGCACTGTTCCAACATGGAGTTCATTAAAACTAGATGAGATGTAATGATCTAAGATATAAATATGATGCATAAGAATCCAGTCTATCCACAGTTTGTGTACACCTTAATCAGTGAAGTACCCAATAAGAGTTGGTGAGCCCCCCCCCCCCCATTTGGCCCAGTACGTATTCATAAAAGAAAAGATTGTCAAAGGCAGGAAAATATAACAAAATGAGGGCTGACTACAAACAAAGTTTATAAAACCCCTTACCTCTTTTGAAAATCCTGGGCATGCACTGACCCTAATATTATATACTTTGTTCAAAGCCTGTTACAAAGTCATTGTGTGAAAAATTAAGTACTACAAAGAACATAGCAATAATTATACCATTGGTGTCTATTATGACTGACCTATGGTTACTCGTTGCGACGTATAATTGTATCCTCCATGAAAAATGTATACCGGTGCAAGAAATGGACAAATTCCTGCTGCAAGTGTTAAACCATAAAACACCCAAGCTTATGCTAAGAGTATTATTTATATTAATTACTTTGTTTATTAGATTTTTATGCTTTATTTCTCAGAGGAGGCATTTATTACTAAGTTTACTAAGACTTGAATTTATTGTATTGTCTTTATATTTATATAACTTATTGTTTTGTTAGTAATCAAGAAGAGTCCTATTTTTGCTTACTATTTCTTTCATTTTGTGTATGTGAAGGAGCTCTTGGTTTTTCTATTATAGCATCAGTTACACGTATTGATATACGTATTTTGGGAAGAAAATAATGCTTGCTTTGCTGAATAATGTTGAACCCAATAAGCCTCTTAAATTTACTGTATTAATCATTAACCAAAGTATTTCCTTACAATCTCTGTGAAGAATAATTCAATTAACTATTACAACAAAATATTTCAGAGCTCCTGCATAGCTGATTGGTTAATACTCTCCCTTTTGTTGCAAGTTGCCAAAGATTAGAAATGGTGGCCTTCAGTCTAAGAAGTCCAGAATGTGGTTATGTTGGGGCACAATGCACTGATCACATATTACGCAATGAAAAGCCGCTTGGCAGGTTTTTGTCTTCATGCCTTGTTGTGCTACAAAATTTATTTTAGTATGAATATTTCAAGAGCATATAAAAGATCAATATTTGCAGATCCCGACTATACAGAACATCAAACCACATGAACTGACCACTGAAGTTAGTGTGATAATTGTTGATGGGCTTCTGATAGTCTAACATAGATAACTTAAGATTGTGATAAGACATTCAGCTTGATCAAATACCACAAAGATCACTAGAAACATAGATTTCCATAGGTTTGGCAATTCCACTTTACAAGCTTTGAATTGCAGGTAATAATATATAACCTACAGCCAGTGGTGGCAATTAGGAGGGCAGTCGCCCCCCACCTTCTTGCCACTTTTGCCTCCGCACTATGCTAAACCTTATCTGCAAAGGGAAATATACTGTCTTTGCCCCACCCCCAATTTTGGAACCCAATTGCCGCCATTGCCTACAGCATTGAATCAATGACTCATGACTCATGATCTTGCCTCTGAAGGTTCAGGGTTTGTCACAGGATATTATTTTTTATGCTATGATTATAGTACTAAAGAAATAGAAAGGAGATGTTAAATAACCAAATACAATTTAAAAAAGAAGCTATCTAGTAATATGGTACCGGTCTGTACTAGCAAAGTCGTTTTTAAAAAATTCCACTGATTTTGAAAAACACTTTAAAATTCTGAATTCTGAAAAACTGCACCTGCTTAGAATCCCTTCTGGAGCATTGAAATCAATCTTCATGTGATTTCCTTTCACTAATGTTTGGATATGTGTGATAATTTTGTGGTACCATAAGCCTATTCTCTGTCACAAATATCTAGATACCAAAAGCAAACCACACGAAGATTCATTTGAGTGCTCTAAACATATGAATTTTTTTCAGAATTTGTAATATTACCACATTTTGTTTTGAAGGGAGAGGAATTTTTTAAAACAATTTTGCTCATGCATTTCAAAGGTCAAGCATGCTCTCAAAGCATGGCAGTTCTTATCTTAAATTAAAATCAGCTGAACAGTGAACTTGCAGCTCATAGTCCACTTTACACAGACACTTTCAATATCTCCAGTAACTTGTTCACTTTGTGTTAACATAGTATTAGAACTATCATCTTTTAAGCATCTGTGTAGATCAGACTTAGGTCTGCAATTGTAAATTTCTGTTTTCTCATAGGAACATAAGGTCTTCATAGTGTATGGGCGATTTAAGTCTGTGAGAGCTGCTCTAAAAGAACGTGGATGGATTGAGAAATGCAACTCTCGCAAATACAAGAGGGCCAGGACAGTAGCTGCTTTGCAAGTTGATGAAGGTAGCTTGACTCATGAAAATATTTTACATACTAATGCTACTTATTTTCTAAAATAATATCGGTAACACCATGGAATATTATACAGGGTGGCCCAAATTATGAAGACAGATATTCCCAGAGGAATATCTCAATTCTAGTATCACTAAAAAAGGCCAGAGGTTTAAGAGCTGAACCTGTGGGAAGGTACAATATGAATTTATGATGGTGTATAAAATTAGAGGATCCATTGTATTATTATATAATTATACGTGTATTCAATTTTGTAATTTTTTATCTCTATTTTGACATAGTAGTGTACCTGGTTGTCAAATCATGCTCATCACTTAAATAAATATTATTTTTATACCATTGGGAGATTCTTCCACTTAATCGAAAACTGGTTTTCATTATCTTTTTTACATTTCAAAAAGTTAGTGTACTGTATAATGTATAGTTGTTCTATTTTATATATTACTAACTTTTGCACACAAAAGTTAGTGGAATTTTGAAAATCGTGGAATTCTGTGAATTGAATGATTGCATATGAAAACATAACCTGGTTCCTGTATTTTACACATTATTTTTCAATCTAACGTAGTTTTTACTTTCGTTCTTTTGTTTCACTAACTAACTGAACTTTATTTATGTTATTAACAATAAAAATAAGCTTTCTGCTTTTTTGTAACTTGAAATGAATGATACCAATTTCCAGGGGGGAGGGAACAACAGATCTGTTCCACCTCCCTCTCAACACCCTTCCTGCTCTCCTTGGTTACTTACTTTTTCTAATAAATCGAAAATATCAAATCCAATACAACAGTCATTTTTGCAGTTCATGCCAAAGAAGGTATTTCAGAAGTGCTTCCAGCAATGGCAAAGCCATTGGAGTGAATTTGCACAGAGTAATAGTACATAGAGGGTGACTTAATTTCCAATGTGAACATTTAATTTGGATACTTCTTGCAAACAAATTCTTTGAACTTTTTCATAGTACCTTATATTTTCATGTAGATTTTGATCACTATAAGGTGGAAAACCTATTCTAGTTATCAGACTCATATCTCACTCCACATCACAAATGATGGGATGAAAACTGTTCCTTCAGCTTTTGTATGTTTACTTTTCATCATCATCATTAGATTGACAGTAGCAGATGAATACTTCCTGCTAAGCAGGAAGTGGCCGTGTGGTCTAAGGTGTCATGCTTTGGGCTCTGGCTATGGGACGCATGCAGGTTTGAGTCTCCTCCGGAGAAGTGTAACAGCTTTTCTCTGAGATTCTGGCTTGTGTACGGAACCAGAGGCCACCCACCATCATGAGGAAATTGGGGAGCTACAAATAAGTTGCATAACCCTGTCACGGAAATGTACAACGACTGGGGGTTCATCCTGGTAACCACACATCATCCTGTAACTGATTGGATGATCTCCCACCTCGGCAGGTGGGAGTGAGTAAGGCTGGCAGTCGGCAGGTAGGCTTTAGCCCTTATGGGCTGTTGCATCATGGGTCATTATTATTAAGCATATAATTTCTTAGTATTCTTTCTACCTTTAATTGCATGACACATAATCCTTCATCAATGGCTTTTTTAAAAAAAATATCTACGTTGCATACATTTTGTATTTAAAATTTTACTTCCAGACGATTCACCATACAATTTCATCGATACGCCTGATAGTTCTGATGAAGACCTAACAGAAAGTTTGTTGATTTCCCGACTTCTTCGACACAAACAACCAGACCTGATATGGACGATGAGGCATGAGGCTCTGGAATGGAGGCTTCTAACAAAAGACCAACTAATCAGCAGATATCCCAATTCATATTTCACTACCAAGGTGAGTTCAGTACCAACTGGATGTGTTTTTTCTTTTACATACAGACACTGTTGAGGTTGATTGCAAAGTATTAACTTTGGGAAGATCGATCATTTGCTATATGCTAAAATAATTTTAATTAATGAACATACATACTACAACAAATATGGAGCAATGTATCTAATTATAAACCCTTACACCAATTGGCTATTAACAGCAAAACTTACGAATTAATTACTTGTAATAATAGTGAGCTTTAATAAAGATGTTGTAAATTGTTAGTACCAGTTAAAAAACCAGAGATGTCTTCTATGTAGTATGCCATCTTGCTACAAACAACAGTGCATAGCATCGATTTCAAAACACTTCTTCTGGTTGACACTTAAAAGACTGTGTTCTAACCTCATTTCTCAGGTTGCCAAAGACTATACACAAAAATACAAAATATCTTTGTGTTCTGAACGTAAACAAACTTAAGATATGGCAAATTTCCAATTTATTTGTACAGAATGCTGTCAATAACAGAAAAAATGAAATTATGTATTTTGTATGCATACTTGTGTATTTTCATATGTTCATTTAATGGAAACATATCATGCAACTGGCATGAGTATTCCATAATTAAGGTTACCAATAAAGTTGGTATAACATCACTCACCACTCCTCATTCTTATAGTCAGTTTATTTCATGATATTTTTCTTACTTTAAGTTGTGTTTCTGCCTCTTTAGGATAATAGCGATGATAAGGAATGAATGAGGCACACTCATGAATCAACATTCATACCAGACAAGCTTTTGTGGTGAGATTGAGAGTCAGTCCATCACTATATGCACTCAGTCACTAATGTGGAAGTATGTATTGTTTGCAAAGACTTAACACCAACTTTGCAACTTGTGTCCAGCCAGCAGTGAGGACCTTAAACTGTCCTTCCTCCATCAACCTTTCTCTGCGGCGAGCTATGGAAAAAGAGGTCTGTGAGCTGGATGGTCATAGGAGGAGAAAACTTAGCATTATGCATATGGGAATATTATTTTATTTGTTCTCTTGGGAATATCAAACTACCAATGGTGCAGGAAAATGTATCAATGGAAAGAACTGACCTTGAAGATTTCAGTTCTCAGAGAAAAAGTTGAGATTCCCATTTGATTGAAGTTGATTCTCCATAAGGAATACACGAGATTCTGTAAACACTTATTGATCATATTTTTGCAGATCGTATCTCACTTAATAATCAACTTTAAAAAATCGCTTCCACTTATAACATGGGAAAAAATTCATACTCTCTTACACAGTCAGAGTTTTTTAAAGTAGCAGTGCCCATTCCGACGACAATATTGAAATATATTCACAATGGTGTGAAACTGTCACTCTTCCCCTTCACACAGTAATTATAAAATGAATAATTAATTCCTTGCCAGTAATTACAACTATTAGTAACAACAAATTCCTACTTATTATATATTTCAGGTTGGTCTGTGCACTTTCCTCCAGCAGTTGCATTGGTTTTGTGAAGCTAAGGTGTCAGAGACTTTCTTTCCTCGATGCTTCAACGTGGGCCAACCAGATGAATTAACTGCTTTTGTAGAAAACTATCGCCTGACGGCATGCATCAGCCTGCTGAAGTGGTTGGTTGATCATGGGGAGAAAGTTTACTCGGAAGAAGGAAAGGTAGGTATGCATCACATTTGCTTTGATTGTCCTAATTATAATTTCAAGTTTGCCCCTTTTCTTCCTAATTTTGCAGATGCAGTCGCCTCCTCCTAAAGAAAACCTAGGTCTGCTCCTCTGCAGAATATTGGATTTTAGAAAACAGTTATTACATATGAATAATATAAATTATTCCTTCAATGCAACAGCACGTGAATAATAATAATCCTAAAACTATATCAAAATTAAAATATGTTACTTCTTATATAAATAAATGCTAGTTCTACATTACTTTTTGGCAACAAAAAATATATTCACCTGTCAAAAAGTAGGTAAAAAAACTGCTTTCTGTGATTTTTGACAGTGCATTACAGGAATTGATAGATGAATAAAAATATTTGCACTAATATGGAATTAATATTTATTTATCTAGGTGGATTTTAACCATGTTTGTGGTATGAATATATATGTATGGATAATATTTCCATCAATAAATAAAAAAAATCAAATTAATTTCTCTCACACACACAAAATATGAATATATTAACAGTTACAAAAATATGAATTCAAATGTATGAGCTAGGATTACTTACAGAAATTTTGGGGCCCATTTAGAAGTTATATTGCTGCCACCTCCATCACCCTTGGAGCAGCACATCCCATTCACATTCCTTTTATAATTTCACCTGTTAAATGTCGCTGGCTTGTTTTAAAGGTGCCATAATATATTTTTAAAAATAGCATCATAAAAGAGCTGCAGTGTTCCAATCTCTACTGCATGTCCCCAGTGACTCTGGCTTCACCATCTTCTAATAAATGGATACCTGAGGGAAGGTAAAGGTGGCCAGTGTGTGGTGCAAAATGGCCAAGATGGTGAATGGAATGTTGCAATGTAAAGAGGATAGCCTCATGAGATGCTTATAATTAGGGCTCGGAAGTTGAGGAAAAATCCTTTTTTCTTCCTAGTGTCCGAAGACGAGGCCCAACATAATATATGTTCATTTTGGGTCATTGTAGGCCAGAAAAAGGTGGGTTTTATTTGTCCTTTTTCAGAGTTTTTTGGCTTATTGGTCCTTTTTTTAGCCTTTTTTTAGGTCTTAACGGCTTCTTTTTGCAACTTCACCTTCTTTCGACTATGTTTTTACTGCCCATTCTCAATTCGAATCATCATCAGTTCATCACCTCTTAAACATCCTTTCTGTGGTAAAGAAATAAAATAAATATATTTGAACCATCCCTGAAACGAGATAAAAATATTTTTGGACGACTGAAGCAGGTACGGTACAAGGTCCTTTCCGTAACTTCTCTGGAAGGTTGTGCTGTAAGTGGCAACTTTCTCTTGTTTGAAGCTTTCAACATGGTGTATATGACCAGACAGCACGTGCCTGCAAAGATCTCAAGTCAGATAAGGAGGTGCCATGCAGAGGGAGGGGTTGGGGAGGTTAAAACTGAAGTTATTAATTAATTTGGATCACATTGATACATCCTTTTTCAGTTTTTAGGTCCTATTTTTATATTTTTAGGTCTTTTTATAGGTATTTTTGGCAATTTATAATTTCCGAGCCCTACTTATAATGAATACATAAAAAAGTAAGGGTTTGTATAATTCTTTTAACACCGCAGTGGTTTGCAGTGTGCTAACGCCATTTGGTAACACTGTAGACCATTGCTTCCAGTGTACCTTCCTGGAACAGTCTAGGAACTCTGATTGTTCAGCATTTATTTGAAAAAGATCTGTTGTTGACTTGCTATAGAGCTCACATTTCAATGGAGCACAATAGTGATCCGCGTGACCATTGACAGGAATGTTCTTGGACACACAGTTTTTCCATGGATTACAACACTGTATTTTTTTCCACACGAGCACTGCAGTGTTAAAAATGCCTTGAAGTGATCTTTGAAAATCACAGTAATCAACTGTCTGAAAGATTTAGGTAGTGGCGCACGTACGCATGAACACAAACACACACACACAGATAGAGATATAAATAGAGAGAGCGAGAGAGAGAGAGAGAGAGAGAGATTTTGGGTAATGGCATGGTATATTAATTTGAAAAACCATAAAAGTTCTGGGCGTTTGTGAGCATTCCCTCCTCTTCTATTCCTGGCACCTAATGTTATTTGGAAAAATGGATGGAGACTTATTAAAGTTCAATTTTCTCTACAGGGGTCCCAGGTTCAAATCCTGGCCTGGACATGGATGTTTGCGAGTGTCCATTCATCAATTTCATCACATCATCACTCATCCCCATCTTCGCAAATTAGCCAAAAGTGGCACAAAAGCAAAGTAAAATAAAGCAAATCAATCAATCAATTTTCTCCACTCAGTCCTCCTCTATTGTTTGCAGGTTCCATGGAAAGCAGTGGAATTTGCCATGAAGCGAGTAAGTGAATACATCAGGTTCCAGAAACATGAAGACATAGATATGCGAGACACCACACGTGTGTGGGAACACCAATGGAGTCAATTCCTTTTATGGTACACCATGGCTGTGCATGAAGGTGCTGGCATAACTGGAAGCAAATACCTATCTGTCAAGGTGAGCCCAACAAGAAATGCATAAATCTATGGTTACGTTTGATCTAGTCTATATTTGCATATGCTCTTTATATATTACAAATTCTTATTGGCAGTATTAAGTCATTACAATGATAACAAAATTTGTTCCAAGACATTTAATATTTCTCTCAGCATTCTTGAAATACTTATTTTTTACATCCTATGATGCCAGATGTCATGGGTTCAAATCCCATACTGGGTATGGGTATTCTTTGTGAGCGTTCCTGTATCAATTTCATCATATCATCATTCATCTTTGCAATTAGCCAAAAGTGTCAGAAAAGCAACGTAAAATAAACTAAATCAAACAATTAATCAATTAGTTTTTTACATCATGAAAATATATACATGCAAGGGATTTTTGACCTGGTGTAAAATGGAATTGAGAAAAGATCTACAATTTAGAGTGGCAACCAAATCACTGGCTAATGTGCCTCGAGCAGAAATTGAACCCACACACATTAAATTACAAGGGAACAATGTTAGGCATTCAGTAGCTATTGGAGATACCCAGATTACACTAACTAGATTTATATTCATAACAGAACTTTACACAGCACATGAAATTTACTTCTTCATTTTAAAGAACAGTAAAAAATATATGTATGAAATTCTGAAAGCAAATTACACACTATTATAGAATAGAAATAGAATAATGATGTTTTTTGGGAAGTGTCAATTTTCAACCCCTGCTCTCTCCAGAAAATTCTGTCATTCCAAAACAATATTTATTATAGTTATCACTTGAGACTGTAAACCATTTACTAAAATCTATATTTTTTTATTTACTAAAGCACTATAATAAAAATAATAATAATAATAATAATAAAAATAATTTGAATCTTATTTTTTGCAACTGTTAAAGTACACTAGAAAACTAACATCTGTGGCAAGGTCAGAAAAGGAAAATTTATGCACTTTAGAAATAAATCATAAATACTCTATTGATCCTATTAAAAAATATACAAATATTTCAAATTTACTACCAAATCAGTCAAACCCACACCTAGATTATTGTCTTATAACTGCTACATATGATTACTAATTTACTTTATATTTAAGGACACTCTTCAGACAATACGGCTCACAATTGAAAAAGTGAAACAATTTTGGCCACAACTGAATATAGATGGTGTTCTGAACATTTGGATTATGAAGCCTGCAGCAAGGTCAAGGGGCCGTGGAATAAGTCTGGTATCAAGCATTGACAATGTAATGTGCAAGATCAATTCTTCTCTGCAACACACATCAAAATTTGTAGTGCAAAAATATCTAGGTTAGTACTGAAAGACTTTACTCTGCAAGTATGACATACTAAGGTGCATTATTCCATAATATAACAATTTTTTATCACTATTGGTGTTAAATATAAATGAATGAGGTAAAAATGGGCAATATTAGGGCAACACCTTATGGTCTGGCACACCCAGGAGAGGCTTTATAGAAATGAAAGTGAACTGACAGACATTTCCCCAGGCAAAACAGCAGACGAGAAAAAATGAAGCAAAACAAGGGCTGGCTCAGTAGATTAGTTGGTATAGCAATGGTATCGCATGCCAAAGACCCTGGGAGCGAGTTCTAGTCTAGTCTGCATTTTTTCACTGAAATTTCTATGAATTTGAACTACTGATTGAAAAATGTCCAGTACATTGGTATTTGCTTACTCCTAAAATTCATACTACATACCACTAAATAAACTTTAAGTATCACCATATGAAAAGACATGGATCAATCCGAAGGAAGTATTTTGTATTTTACGTGTACAATACTAAATGGGCACTCACAAATTTTAATGTGAAAAGCTAACAAGTCACAACTTTTGAACATACCTACAGCGCAGAAGGAATAACTTGGCAGTGAAGTCATCTCCCACCTTCACCTCTCCTTCCAGAAGCGATGGCTCATTCGCTAGAGCAGACGACAAGGTGACGTGCAAACCAATCGAAATCATTCCGAGAGGGGTGATGCAGGCATGCAAACCCCCACACTGCTACGAGGGACACTATTTATATTTTGAGAATTGGCAACACTGATTGAAGTTAGGCGCGATTTGACGTTTGCACGGAATCGTCTGGCATTATTGACCATAACGTACTTCAAATGTTTTGTCTATAGCTTCATTTGTGTTGTTTATGTTGCCTTGGAGATTGCGCGACAACAATAAAATGAAATTAACTCGTGAACATTTTCGTGCAATGCTTTTTTACGATTTTCGACATGGATTATCAAAACAAGAGTGCATCGATCAACTTACTTCCACATTTGGCGATGAAGCCCCATTCTTTGCCACTGTGAAACGCTGGTATAACGAATTTAATCGTGGCCGCCATTCGCTCACCGACGAGATTCGCGAAGGTCGTCCAAAATCAGTTGTTGTTCAAGAAAACATTGATGCTGTGCAAAACCTAATACTGCAAGATCGTCATGTGACAT
This sequence comes from Lepisma saccharinum, assembly GCF_977018435.1. NCBI lineage: Eukaryota > Metazoa > Arthropoda > Insecta > Zygentoma > Lepismatidae > Lepisma > Lepisma saccharinum. The sequence continues at coordinate 72,873,909 of NC_139233.1, forward strand.
ACTGTGAGATTGAGGCAACCATAGGCATTAGTTCCACCAGCATATATAAAATATTACATGATCATTGAGCTGTGAGAAAGGTATGTTCTCGTTGGATCCCACACAATTTGACAAAAACTCAAAAAGACGCTCGCGTCAATTGGTGCAAACAAATGCTCAATAAATACAATCGTGGTGCTTCAAAAGACGTATATAAGATTGTAACAGGTGACGAATCATGGATATATGCATATGAGCCGGAACGTAAACAGCAGTCGACTGTATGGGTGTTTCAAGATGAACCCAATCCAACAAATGTTGTTCGCGCTCGAAGCACATCGAAACAAGTGGTCGCCTGTTTTTTCGGGAAAACTGGTCATGTGGTAACTGTGCCTTTAGAGGAACGTAGAACGGTCAACTCTGAATGGTACACAACAATTTGTTTGCCAGAGGTCTTCAGTCAAATACGGAAAACAAACAAACGCCGTCGGATCATTCTTCATCAAGCTGTCACACATCTAGTCTAACAACCGACTTTATGAACAGTCAAAAAATCGAATTGATGGGTCATCCACCGTACAGTCTTGATTTGGCACCCAATGACTTCTTCTTGTTCCCGAATGTCAAGAATAAATTGCGTGGACAACGATTTTCATCGGCGGAAAAACAATAAAGCAGGTTTCAATGCCAAATTCCTGTTTTTTCATTGTTAAGCTTAAAATATAAATAGTGACCCTCGTACATTAGTCTAACAAACCTCAGCTATGAGCGAGGAATTGTAGGCTATTTTGTTTCTTTGTTAGGGAGGTTTCTTTTGCTGGTTTTGTCATTGTTGTACAATGAGCAGTGGCATAAAGAAAGGTAAGCCCTTGCACAGCGATGCAAGAGAAATAGTTTTCAATGTGTATAAGTACTTTGATTGCGATGAAAACAAAACCACAGCTGTTCACAGAACGTCCGTGGCGACAGGTGTCAGAGAAAGATCTGTGTGGATAATTTAGAAGGAGAAAGACAAAAGTGTTGCGAGTGCGAGCGGGAAACCTTTTTCAACGGCGGGCAAAAACCGACCGAACGCCCAGCAATGTGTCACAAATCTGGAATCTTTTGATGAAGCAGTCATGCGCCGAACAATCCATGATTTATACACGAAAGGCATTGTTGTCACCGTACATAAACTGATGAAGGAACTGCAAGAAAATATTAATTTTAAGGGTTTGCATTGGTCGTTGCATATAATCATACGAAAATTAGGATTCAGATTTAAAAAGCATAGCGTAAGCAGCAGGAAGCTACTCCTTGAACGAAACAGCATCATTGCATTGTGGGCAGCGATGATTTTTGAGTGAAGTTAAAGAACTATGCAGAGAGCAAACCACCGGTCTTTCATTTACATGGATGAAAGTTCCGTAAACACACACCACACTGTCCCCAAAGTTTGGCTGGATTCCAAAGATTCGGTGGGGGGGGGTGTAAAAGTGCCAACAGGAAAGGGTCCCAGGTTTATTATTGTGCACGCTCGTGGTGAAAGTGGATTTGTGAAGGGGGAGAAGTTAGTGTTCCTTTCAAAAACAACTTGTGGGGACTATCATGGGTAGATGAACACTAACAATTTTATGTTGTGGTTCGAAGAACAGCTTCTTCCCCAATCTGCCCCCAAACTCTGTTATTGTGTGTGATAATGCTCCGTACCACAACAAGTTAGTGAAAAAAATCCCAACATCAAACAGCAGGAAGGATGAAATGAAGTCGTGGCTGTCATCCCACAATATTCTGCATGCAGAAGGTTTGCTGAAAGCCGAATTATATGAAATAATTAAAATAAACAAACATAAAATAAACATCTAGCAGTGCTAACATTAAATTGAAAATTGGTAGTTTGCACCACGATCCTTACTGCTCGTACTCTTACTCGTGCCATTGTTCCTTTCATAGTAGTTGGCAACGCTGACTTAGCAGGGAGTGACATCACTGCCAGGTTATTCCTTCCCGACTGTAATTACAAACATTTTTTTATTTGAGCCACGATTTCCCAATCTGTATCAAAAATCTATTTAAGGGGTCTACTTCATAATAGGGTAATACAGATCAATCCACTGAAGTGTAGACTGACACATCAGTGTTTGCGTTATCGCCAAGCGAGGCACTTGTGCCCGTTTGTCGGCATCGTAGGGTGTCGATGAAGCCAGCGCACAACAGTTTCCGTAATTATTTAAAAACATGTTTTACTTAGCAGACTTATAAAAGGAGGTGTTCAAACTAGTCGCCTTCGATGCGTACACATTTTTTATGCATTTTTATTGAGACACCCACCAACATAAGCTGGCGAGGAGGCTAGAAACTGGTTTTTACAGAGGTCCTGAAAGTAGACACGTAACTGCGAAGTGATAAGGGTCATTGTTTTGTATTGTGTAGCCTGTTTATTAGTCTGGCGACTGTGAAGTGATAGGGTGCTTGTTACGTATTGTATTTTCTAGTGTATTCAACCGCAAAGTGTGTTACAGCTCAGCAAATGTTTTCTACTGCCAGTGTGTATTTATTTATGATTCACATGTGTTAACTCAATCGGCACGTGAAGTTCAAAGGCGAATTGAAATAAGATTCCTGGGTGTAAAAGTTCCATCTTGTAAATAAATAACTCTTTAAACTAGTTACGAAAACTTACATGCTTGATTCATGGACAGTCTACAGTGCCGACATACGGCTGTGAGCGCCTCACTCTCCAATAGCCCAAACACTGACACGGCGGTCTACACTTCAATGGATCGCTTGGTATTACTAAAATAGAAAACAGAATCCACAAAATTTCCCTGTTACTGCTTGAAGATTTATGAAGTGAGTATGCACATGATATTTTGAAACTTAGTAGTGACCCCCTAGTGGACACTGGGAATGAAATTTTATACAGGAAAGGGTGTTAGCAATCCTCTCCACCCCTTTTAGGTCTCTTAATTTAAAGCAACGTTTTAGGAAATATTTTTGGATGTACTACTTGCAGTAGATTTTAGGTTTTATTGACCCATATTAATGCAACCTTTGTTCTTTTTTCTTCCAGAGCGTCCCTTGCTAATTTGCAACACTAAATTTGACATCAGGCAATGGTTTCTTGTTACTGATGTACAACCACTCACAATATGGATGTATAAGTAAGTAAATAAAAAAATAGGTTATTATTGTTCTCATACGGTCCAGAATTACAAATATTGTAATGTTTGTGCATTTTAGTATTTGACAAACAGAATGTATGTATAATAGTAGCCTTAATGGCTTCTTTTAATTGATGAGAACACAATGATCTAATCAAATTTTTCCATACACCAATCATATTTGTTGTAAAGCAACAACAAAGAGATCTGATTTACTCATACTGACATGCCCAGACATTTCTTAAGGGAACTTAGTGGTCAGTGCTAATCTTTTCAAATATCAGACATTTGTTAGTTATTTTTAGGTAGGAATGGGCTGATATGAAATTTTAGCTGATACATAAAGTACCAACATAAAATTTATTGATACTGATAACCGATATTCTACCAAACCGATATAAAATCCCAAACCTGAAAAGCCTGAATGGTTCATTGCCCCTTAATAAATTTGTGCTTCCAGGTAAATGCAATGCAAAAGAGTTGTATATTTAGACATTTACTTTTCAAAAAGCAGAGCATGGAGATTATCTACATATATTTTTTTTTTAAAATGGCAGAATTTTGAAAATTATAAGATATTTATAGATATATTGGATCAGTAAAATAATCGGTAATTTTACTGATATGCCTATATTGACCGATACTGACAGGGTACCGATTAATCTGTTTAATCCCTACTTTTAGGAAAGCTGGAGTGATGGCATGCTGTTAACATAACTTTTCTGCCACTTTTGGCTAATCACGATGATGAGGATGAATGATTAGTTGAAACTGATGCAGGCATCAACAAACACTAGTGCCCAAGCTGGAGCTTGAAATTGGAACCTTTCTGTGGTGAGTTCATGATTCATCAGCTACCTAGGTGGCAGCGTACAACTTGCTTACACTTACAATTCTTTGGCATTTTGATTCAATACTAAAAATTAATATCTTGAATTTCTGACTTTCTGCAATTATATTTTGATTGTTGACCGATTTCAAGGAAAATATCCAAATATTTGGCAATGATGTCTTTCTCTTCTTGCAGGGAGTCCTACTTGAGGTTTTGTTCCCAGAGTTTTAGTCTCTCCAATTATCATGAGTCTGTGCATCTCTGTAACAACAGTGTCCAAAGCAAATACAAAAATGGAGAGAGAGATGATTTTTTACCCGATGAAAACATGTGGGACAGCTATACTTTCCAAGCATATCTCAGGTATCTGTTTATACCTACATTTAACCTAAATGCACGGCCATGAAATTAGGCAGGTGGCAGAAGTTTGCGCTGTTGCCACATCAGAGAACAACCCTGTGTTTAAGAGAATGCAAAATCTCGTTGCAGAGTTGGTATTTGTAATCCATGGGATACAAATTGACAGTATTTGCTCGAAAGGTCCGGAGGTTGGTCAGTCTGACACTCAAAATAGGCAACACAGCCCAGTTGACGCCACACAGTGAATGGGAATCAGTAACTTTTGTCCCATCCTCACTTTGCTTTTCCCATATGCGACACCAGTGCAATTATGCCCAACCATCTATTTTCATGGTTGTGCGTTCAATTACGAGTTGGAACGAAATTAAAAGTAATACTTTATTTTCTATGCAAATACTGTTATTATTATGAACATGCCCGAGTTATTGGCACTATTTCTCATACAAGCCTCGAGCTTGCAGTGAAAAACCTGCCTATTAAACCAGATAACAATGAATGAAAAACTGAATAACAAAAAGGAATTTTATTGTAGTTAAATGATTAGTACATAATTGATTCAAGTTGAAAAAAAAATAAACAGAAAAATTGGTGAAGGTTAAATTGATTTAGAACAAATCACCTAAATGAAGTGAGAATTTATGTGTGCTATTGTAATTATTATTGTATTGTCTCTACTAGGACCATAGATCAGACAGACATGTGGGGAGAACGTATCTATCCTGGCATGAAGAAAGGAATAATAGGTGCTATGCTGGCCTCTCAAGAACACATGGATATAAGAAAGAATTGCTTTGAGCTGTATGGGGCTGATTTCATGATTTCTGAGGATTTTTATCCTTGGCTGATTGAAATTAATTCTTGTCCATGCATGGCTCCTACCACAAGTATCACAGCCAGAATGTGTCCACAGTGCTTGGAGGATGTTATTAAAGGTATGTGTCCATGTGACTAGAATAAAACTAATTCAGAAAAAGATTTGTACTATACTATTTTGTTAAATGTAAAAGTGGTAAAGGTTAAGTTCCCCGTGCCAAGAAGGCACATTTAGGGGATGTGTGGGTAGAGCACCACACATTCATCTTGGCCATTTTTGGAGGTGATGTGATCAGCACCATGCTCCAGCTGCCTTTACCCCACCAGGGTTGCCCCCAGGTACCCATTGATTTGAGGCTGGGTGAGTCTCAGAGCTGCTTTATGCGGGACAAGGGTGCAAAAATTTCCACCTTAGATCACCCACCCCAGGAATTGAACCCGGGTCTCCCACTTGGCAGTCAGACACCCTACCAACTAGACCACTGCGGTTCTCTGAAAAAGTGGAGTATACTATATTTGCTAACTACTTCTATTCAGCACTTGAAGTGAAAGATGTTAGCTGGGGAGGGGGTTTTAAGCCTTGGGGTTCTGGGAGGATGATTCTATGGTTTAACATGTTGTTGACAATGAGACAGCGGTCGGGAATGCTTTGTGAAATTTTTGCTAGCTGGGGAATGCCACCACCTCCTCACTTCCAAGGACTGCTTCTATTGCTGTCCACATGCTATGAGATGTCAAACTCTGTGGCGAAGTGGTTAGCACAGTTTGCTATGATGCTGGGGGTCCAAGCTTTGAATCTCAGCCTGGGCATGATTGTACTTTGTGAGTGCGTCCATCATATTATCACTCATCCTCATCTTCGCAATTAGCCACAAGTGACAGTAAAGCAAAGTAAAATAAATCAAATAAACCTAAACAGGTTGTGAGGTGGCACATTCAATGTAGTTTGCTATGAAACATGAATACTTGGAATTTACATTATCGTTAAGAGGGAGTTTTATTGATTTTTCATCAGTGACAAAAATGTATTCTTGCATATTTTTCAGGTCATAAAATTATGATCATGAATGCATGCAAATTTGACAATGTTTAGGGATTTACTTTACCTTTAGAAGACTTAATATCATGGTGACAACATTACATAATTTGCTCGTTCACTCTTTCTGTTCTAATTTTAATTAATCGTGCACAACTATGATGCAAGTGATGAAAGGAATATATTACATCTTTAAGATTTCCTAGTTGTGGAGGATGAAGACTCAGGTTTACTGAACAGGCAACTTTCAAGAGGTAAGACCACTTTCATATTCAACCCTGGAAGATGATAGTGATGTTAGCTCTAGAAACTTGGAAGTTTATGCACAACTGACATAGATGCTATCCTTGACAGGACCTCTTCATCAATGTGTTACCAGGGTGTCTACAATTTTATAAAAACAAAATTCCCTGATTTTTCCAGGTTTTCCAGACCAAGAACAAAAATTTTCCAGACCAAAGTCTTTAGGGTAATTCACATAATTACACTTTTGCATAAGAAAGATAGTACATTTGAGCACACTTAGAGACTTACAAAATGAAGTTAAAAGTAATAACGAGAAGGAAAACTGAACAGAATTTGACTATTGGATAGGATCATATTCAGGGGTGAGCTTTTAAATACTTGCCACGTATTGACTAATGATAAACAAAGAATTTTTTTTTTAACAAAATCATTAGAACAGTAGCATAAAATTTACATAATTATAATATTAGTAATATGTAGAGCCCGGAAGTTCAGGCATTTATTTTTGTTAAAATAGGCAGGCAAAAAGGCATTTATAATGTGGAAAATAGGCACTAAAAATGAAAAAAAGGCAAAATAACCCGAAAAAGGCACATTTGGAAGTCGCTTACTTTTATCTATAATTTCTGGCAAAATGATAAAATCTAAATTGGGAAGAGCATTTCAATTTTCTCCATCTTGATTGCACATAACTACAAGGTGCTTTTTAATTCTCAATATTCATTGATAGTCGTCTGTCAGAGAGAGTGTTTTTCATAACAGAAAATGATCTTTCTACTTCGACAGAAGTTATTGGAGCATACATAAAACAAGCTAATGTAGCTGGACTCATTTCGGTAACAGCATTTTTACCTTTGAGAATATCACAAATTGTTTTCAATTGTTTCAAGTCCTCATTTGCACTCACTACCCGTTTGCACTTTTCCGCAACAGCTGACCCCTTTTCTCCTGGCACTTCCATCATCTGCTGCATAGATTCCTCGAAGATTTTCATGGATGCTATAATTGTACTGGCAATGCACCATAATGTGCAAAAATAAACTTGAATAGCACAGGAGTTTTTTCACTTCACGAATTGAAGCCGCTTCATTTTCTGGAAGAGCATCCATAACCTCACTGATTTTTTGAAGGTTGTTAGCATAATATATAGCTGCTGATATCCAGGTTCCCCATCTCGTCAAGACTGGTTGCTGAGATAAACTAAGCTCAATCGCAACTTCCTGGAATTTTCGGGTTCGAGAGGGAGATTTCAGAAATATCTTCTTTGTGTTCGAAATCAACCTGTCCACTTCAGCAGTCAATCATGCACAAGAAATGTTAACCGAAAGGCAATATCCTAACTCAGCATGAAATACTTTTTTCTCACACTTTTCTCCTTCAGCAATGTTGAAACATGCGTGAGTTCAATATTATTTAAATAAGGCGAAAATTATTCACATAATAAACAGAAGAAAAATAATGCCAACAACGTTCTTTGGGAGAAAAATAATGTATATACACATCTTTTTTTAAAAAAATGTCAAATTTCATTGAAAAAGGCAAAAAAAAGGCATTATAATTAAAAATAGGCAGTGGGGTCCCAAATAGGCAAAATAGGCAAAATGAAAAGGCTTCCAAAACATTCGAAACAACATAAGAAACGTATATCCGGAAAATTTTTATCAATATATGCAGTAGATAAAAAGAGGCATTTTGCCAAACTTCCGGGCTCTAGTAATATGTATATGTATTAATCCTAATATGTACCAAAAATACAACCCAAGAAAGTGGCAAATGACAATAATCACTTACTGTAGTAGATTTGTATTGAAAATTGTTCAAAACATAACCCCTTTTCGTAGAGTATTTAATACACAATTTCTACTGTATCTACCAATAATATTCAGAATAGCAAATTGCAGTATAGTTTGTCCACATCAAATATAAAATTCTTGCTTACCCTTTTCTTCTTTGTTCAAGAACCTATTTTTAGTGCAATTCCACAAAAAAATATTTTTTCCCCAGAAAAACAGTAAATTTCCATGACATTTCCAGTAAAAGTAAAATTCTCTGACTTTTCCAGAATTTCCAGACTGGCAGACACTCTGGTTACATGTCTCAACCTAGGAAATGCCTGTCATAGTTTATTTTTTGCTGAACCATCTCCAATTTTGTTGGTATAAAAAGCAATATATCCTAAAGTAATAAAATACTCCACATTGTATGAATTAATATTGAAATACACTGTTTACTTCATGGACAATTCATACCACAAATGTCTTGCATACATATAGTACTAACTAAATAATAATGTTCAACATTTGTACATACTTACATAATACAGAGTAATTCAAAATGAATGGTGCAACTATACACAGTTATGACATTACTTTTATGATAGAAAATCAGAAAAGGCCTCAATGTAAAGAAAAACTCTAGAAGTTTTCTTCTCACTAAGTGGGCTTATGCTGCTTTGCCACTGTTCCACCAGGATCGCTAGTGTTGCAAAATGGCTAATGACCAGTAGAAGGTGTATTGTGTGTTGAAGATATCAAGAACTGATTCACTCACAATGGTGCAAAAGACATTTCCACATGCGTTTTGGTAGTAATGCACATGTATCACCCTTCCGAAAGATTTGCCAAAGTTACAACTGTGAATTGTTAGTGTCTTTGAAACCATGGACAATAACTTGCTGTCTCGTGCATCGCATGTACTTGATTATTGTTTGGAAGTTTACCGCATTACACGTGGTTCCCATATTGAATCTTTGTAATGCGAGTCATGTGGGTAAAACTTTCAGTTTTTCTTCTTGTTGATGCCGTCTGATTTTCTATCATAAATAGTAATGTCATAATACTAAAGTTGCACCATTCATTTTGAATTACCCTGCATTAAACCAACTTTCTTCTCCTGTCACACAAAACAATGTCTTTTGTTTTGTGGTGCAAAATACACTGTATTCACCATTTAATATGATAAACATTATTTGCAATTATTGTTTATCACATTCTGTAGTGAATAAAATATATTTTCTATGCTTTTAATTGACAAACATTAGCCAAAGCTCAAAGCTGAGTTTTAAGTCCACTGTGTGCAAAGTTAGGCTAATCAGGACTGAACCTACAGTTTACAGTGGGATCTGAACCATTATATGCCTCCACTGGGCATCAAACCTTGGAGCCCTTATTTACGAGGCTCATCCAGAAAGTAGTACCCTTTGGTAAAAAAAAAAAGAATGAAAGCTATTTTTCTACATAGGCATCCATTGCACAGAGGCACTTATTGTACTGCAGACAAACTTTTGTATACCCTGGTCATACACTTCTGCTGTTGGTCCATTGAGAAATGCAGTTACTCTTTGTTGGAACTCCTCTACCATCATATCACTGTTGTTTCATACATCACTTCATCACCATAAACCTCTGTGATTTGTGAATAAATTTCAGAAGGTGAAGTTTTTCTAGTATGCAGAAACCAAATGACAGGCCTCACTTCACATTTGGCAAGATTCTCAACTATGCACAGAAAGACACACACAACCACTATCGCGATGCAACTTGAATGAAAGCTCACGCATATCTGACTCATACCGGGTAAACTTGGATGCTGCCTGTGTGTCTTTCCACCAATGTACTGGTGGCAGAAAAGTGTATGACAAACTTGTCTCCTGGTATGATAAGTGCTCAATGCCATGGGTGACTACATATGTGTATATAGAAAAATAGCGCAAGGTATGCACTTTCAGAGTAAAAAGATTTCGTTCATTTTGTTATTACCAAATAGGTACTGCTTTCTGAATATGGTGCCTTGAACAAAGTGGCCATAAAGTCTTTCCAACATTACAAAGGTTTATTACAAAGAAACTATCACAGTTACAGCTGCATGGTTTGTGACAAAAGAAAGAAAAACTCATAAAGTTGTTTACCTTTGTTCTGGTACAGGAGGCGCTGGAACTGAAAATGGCGTCAGTGCAGGAGAAAGCTCAGTGTTCTTTATGTCATCACGAGGCTAAGTCACAGATTGCTGTACAGCAAAATTTCCATAAATTTCCTAAAATTTCGCCATTTTCAGTTCCACGATTGCAGTGCCTCCTGTACTAACTCAGCCTCTACTTAGAACAAAGGAAAAACTTTACGAGTTTCTCTTTCTTTTGCCACAAGCCATGCAGCTGTAACTGTGATAGTTTCTTTGTAATAAACCTTTGTAATGTGAATACCGTATATCTCTGAATCCAAGACGACCCCTTATGTTTCAACAAGGAATTACAGAAAAACTATTTTCAAAACTTACAAATGGTTACCTTATTACAAGTAACTGAAGGAGACAATAAAAGTAATAAATGAAAAAAATGTTTGCCACAACGCTCACTAGTGCTATCGCACAACAATGCTCAAAGCGCATGCGAACGTTCAAGGCTAAAGCGGTACGCATGGCAGAGGGTAGAGTTAGAGCTTAATGGAAGCTCTTCGTTCTGTTCAGTAAAGAAAAGAAAAACTCCACATCATATGCCGTGAAAGCAAGATGACACCATACTTCTGGGCATGAAATTGCTGCAAAAAAACTCGTCTTGGATTCAGAAACATACAGTACTTCTTGGCCACCTCATCAGGAGGTCCCTAATATTTCAAAGCAAAATATAGTAAATCAACACATAGTTTAACCATTATGGTTTATTGATGCAACGTGAAAAAATTATTGACCTCAAAATAAACAATTTTCTTTCTTTTCAGTTGTGATAGACAGACGAGACAATGACAGTGCAAAGATAGGCATGTTTGAGCTCATTTACAAGCAGCATACAGTTTCTGCACCTCCATACATGGGAGTGTCTTTCACAATACAGGGAACCAAGTTATCAATGAATGCAAAAAATGGAAAAGTCAAAAAAGGGCCAGAAGACAGTGCTGAAGTTTACGACTTGAAACCCCTCTTTGAGGCACACCAGAAAGGCGAGTCTGGAAAGCAAAATGCTCCTGATACTGTGACAAGCATTAACTTAGATAAGGAAACAAGTCTCTGTGATGCTGACCTGAAGTGGGCTCAATCATCTGACGTGAAAACTTTGCATGAAACTAAAAGGCATTCATCAGAGCCTTCAATAAAACTAGGACACAAAGACGGTTCAAGATCCACCAATGGGAATTCTAAACCACATACTGAGAGAATCCGGTTCAAGTTGCATGCCTCAAGAAAAGGTGCGCCAATATCACATGAAACTAAAGACACCAAAGTGAACCAAGAAGAAACAGATGAAGCAAAAGCTCCAGATGAAAAATCAACTGCATGCGAACAAGCACCAGAAACAGTTTCAGGTGAAAATAATCCTTCTGGTGAAGAACAGCTCTTCCAGAGAAGAGAAAACTGTGCAACTAAATACTGGAAAAATCATCAAGCTTACAAATCATTAGAGTTATTGAAAGAGTGGAGAGAGAAACTACAACAAACACGTGTCAACTGTGAAATTATGTTAACAAATCTGCAACTATTTAAAGAGAATGAAAAGGCAATTGCAAACAATAATAATACTTCCACGGATAAATGTTGTCTTTGGGACCAAAAGAAATCTCACGCCAAAACTACAGAGGAAACAGCATCACACGAAAACCTGCCCGTGCCACCTAAAGAACCACATTCAATCAGACCAAAGAATTCAAATCATAAGAGCCGCAGAAGTAATTCCAGGTTACCTATGACACCTCCTGTTTATGTTCCAGTGATAGATAAAAACCCAAGCTATTCACTATTCAAAGGTCCCTTACCATGTATTAAACAAAAAAACAAACTTAGTTCATATAAGAACTCTGATCTATGTAAGTTTAGAAAACTAAAAGAAATAGATTTTTGCTATGATGCTCTGAAATCTAGTGTAGCTCGTAAGAACAATGTTATGCTACCCGTGAATTCAACCTATTGTCTGAAAATTAATTCAAAAGAATATGTCAATACAGTTTGTGAAAACATGTAATTCAAAGCAGCATTGTAAAAAGGATAACTTGTTTCCTAGTCAGTCAACTTGTATGCTTATTCATAGATATATTTTTTGTACACATTACTTGTTTTCCTTGTTGATAAACATTTATATGATGTTACATTCTTTGTTGTTGTTGAATCAAAAATTCTGGAAATATTTGTCACTGCCTCTCCATATGTGATTCATTCATAACAATTAATACGCTTCTAACTATTGTGATAAATACACTTCACTATATTGTGATTTTTCAAAGGGATTTATTTATAGTAAGCAGTTTCAAGTGTTACTAGGCTCGAGGAATTTATAGACAATTGTGGCACACACACAATTTTTCTGAAAGTATATATTAAAAGTTAGTAAATGAGGGGTAAAACAATACATAGTTACTGGTAACATTGTTAACATTTCTATCTATAACTGTTAATAAAAATTTATCACCAATTACTAAGACTGTTTAATATCGCACATTTAAATTTCTGCACCCAGTGTAAAATTTACTAATTTCATTACTGCACATGATAATATTTAATAAAACTTTCATCCAAAAGAAAAAAACAGAACAATGTTGTAATGTACCTAGAATGTTTGCTTTCATGCACCCAGGTCATTTATCAGTTCTTTCTTGTTTTTAAAACATTAAACTAATACATTATTCATAAAGTACAGGTTAAGTATTGAGTTACTGATTTAGTTACTTGTTCATTTGTCTTGTACCTGTTATGAGGTGAATGCCAATATATCTCAATCTTTTTTTCATTTATCAGACGACTGGAAATTTAATCAGTTCATGTAAACTAGACCAATTCTAATGTAAAAATGTGTGTGCTTATTTAATATTTTTGTTGTTTTATAATTTGGAGTGGTACCAAAAAGTTTCCAGACTGATTCAATAAAAAGTGGCAAAGAAACAAGAGACGTTAGTGGGCACTATCCCACTCAAACTTGGGAGTTCAGTTGGAGATTCCAGATATTCTGCCATTATTGAAATGCATTCTGAAAGTAATTTTTCTTCATGTTGTTCAGTATAATTCTGGTCTCTTTCCAACTCTCCTTAACTGTGCCAAATGTTCATCCTTTCAGCTTCGTCTTCTCTGTTTGTTATTCTAGGAAAGATCGAAAGTCAGAAGTGGCCCAATCAGAATATGATTTCAGAAAGAAAAAAAAATCCTGCATTTTGATGCATCCAGTTCCTGATGATTCACAAATTTGGGCTCTTCTGCCTTTTTTTTCTAAACTGGATAATGGGACAAACAAAATGATACATCCATGCCTTGACCAGGGTTCGAACCTGGTACCTCTGACATTGGAGCATGTTAATCTGACCACTCTTTCACAGAGGTCTACAGCACTAGAGCCTCATGCTGTCCTGTACATCCTTCAGCATATCAATATATTAAACTGCACCGATTGTTTGTCCTCGATGAACTAATTCTTGCAAATGTTCTTCTCTTTAAGTGTAGAGACAACTGACTTTTCCATTGTGAGAATTTCTTCCCAATTCACAGAGGTTTTGCTTAAAGCAGAGCCATAAAATGCCTGCTGAAGCAATTGGTTTTTCTGACATGTCTCCAACACCAACCTTTAGTTTTGACAATTTGATGGAAGTTTATTCTTCAAGTTTCTCTTTTATTTCTGCCAGGAAGATAGTCATGCACTATGTATTAAAAAAAAAATCATGTTCACTTGGTGCACTCACTGACAAGGCTTATTAAAATACATCTTCTTGCACACCCTTGAAATTTGCTCCATTCCTGTGCAATGTTGTCAGTCTGGAAACTATTTGATAACACATTGTGTTTTGATATATGCACAAATCTTCAGCCGTCAAAAGATTCCCTTGTATTTTAGATGTAAACAAATATGACCACAAGGGTTTTTGGTGTTTTATTTATGATGGATATGTTCACTGAAAATAAATGTATCAGTGAGATTCCAACATACTTAGGAACATTCAAATAATATAATCTTATCCTGTACCTTTCCTATGAGAGGAAATGTGATGTGATTGAAACCAGCTGTGTACTAAATTGACTCTTAATAGTATATTAACAAGTGTCATAGTAATGCTTAATTCTATTTTGTTATGTAGCTTCTTAAAACACCATTTATACAAAAAATAACTCGGCAAATTTGTTATTAACAAGTAAAACATTGTGCAAAAATAGTACTAGTAAAAAATAGTTCATACATAATGTGGGATGTGGGAAATTAATGTGTTCAATATAATCAAAAGAAATGAACTAGGGAATTAAAAAAAAACTGACAATATATGTAACATAAAATAAATAATGTTAGTATGTTGTAGATGATTTATTAATTTCACTTTCTTGAATGTTCACATAACCATGTGTTTAATAGTAAGACAAGCATAAGAAAGTACTGACAAGTGGTGGTTAACAATGTAAACATTTCGGCCCTGTTCCCTATGCCTTCTACAGGCATTCTAAGAAGCTTAAAAGATTACAAGAAAACAGCTCAAGTGGTAAAAAGGTTACAGTGGAAATATGGCAGCAAACTAAGGGGTGTTCTATCCTACAAGACCCTGAGTAGAACTTCCATTGTGTGTGTAATACCATTCATCATCTGAGCAATATTGGGCCAGCTTGTCTTGTCCTCATGTGCCTGTAGGGTTTCCTTGTCACCCCCCACCACCTTATCCTTGCAAAAGCTATTGGGTAACCAAAACTTGCTTGTTGGTCAACCTTGTAGGAAATAGAAATCACTCTCATATTTGGAACAATTTTTTTATTAATTCATCCTGTTTCTCCCATCTTGTGACCATTTTTATTTTATATGCTCTGTTCACATATCCATCTTGATCCAGCAACTTTTTGTTCCATTCCTGGGTATAATTTAACAATACAGGGAATTTCTCCAATTTGTTTGAATTTTCGGTTACTTACTAATTTGGGTCTCCTAATCACGAATCTGCACTTAAAATTTGGCGCTCACGTATAAATTTGGCGCTTATTTGGGGGCAGGTGAATCCGGCCAATTTCTAACATGCCCTTAACAGGGAGTCTATAGATATAGGCGGGAAGCCGGAGCGGAGCGGAGGCGGGGCCGCGATAGCGGTTGGGGGCGGTAGGTCGATTACCCCAGGGGCGGAGCCCGGAACCGGCGGGAAATTTGGAAATCGAGGGTGTGGAAATAAGAACTTAATTTCGATTATTTTGCTATTTCCATGTGTGAGCGCCAAATTTTGACTGCAGATTCGTGATTAGGGGGCCAAAATTAGTGAGTATGCCGAATTTCAAACAAAATGGAGAAATTCCCGGTATTGTAAAATCGCTCCCCATTCCTGTTTCTTGTATTAGTTTTACACTAGGGAGTATGGAAAATAGACAAGTTTCAATTTTGGGACCTGCAAGATGTGCACGATGTATTTTGCTTCAAGTTATATGTAAGCAAAAGGAAATGCCTGTTTGTCCTTCATAGAAACATGAGCAGCCTAATAAGCAAAATCTTAGTTTTCGGAAGACACATTTATTAGGCTAAATAATTTGCGTTTGTTGAGTTGAAAAGATTAAAGACCAACTGCTTTTTGACCTAAATAAGAGAGATCCTAGAACTACACTGCTGGACAAAAGAAACGGACACTTGCATTTTTTGTGCTGATAATGTATAAATTCTGATTCGAAGTCTAACTAAATGTTGCAGAAATTATTGGAAATAAGAAAACCTGAATATATTCAACAGAAAACAAATTAAAATTAACGACTTAGTGGCATGCGTAGGATTTTCAAAGGGGAGGGTACTTTTTACTTTTTTAGTAATTGCAATTCAGATGTCAAATATTAAGGTGTCCGTTTTTTTTTTTTTTTTGTCCAGCAGTATAGAATAGTTTGCACATACACACAAAAATAAAGATTGATGGGAAATTGAATATCTTGGATTATGAGATAAACATCAAGGATAATAAAGTTAAAACTGGCATTTTACACAAAGTCAGTTTACAAAAGTGATGAAACTTACATAAGCAATCTGCACAAATATGGAAGACCAAGAAAAATGTATGCAAAACTTAGTAATAAGAGGAGTGTGTCGAGGAGTGACATTTGTATGTAGTCATCACAAGATTTGCCTTCTCAAATTTAAAAATAACTGCAATGCCATAGACCTTACAACAAAAAAAAATAGAAATTATGCTGTCCCATATTATAATTATGAAATCTGATTAATTGCTATTCCTCCTGTAATTAAATATAACACAATGACATACATGAATTACAAAAATAAAACAGTCAAATTAATTTAAAATGTCATACCTTACTTGTACCTAAACTTGAGCCTCCTTGTTTTCGTGGTTAATTTGTGAATGACTGTGTTGTAGAATTAATTTCCTCTTATAGACTCTAAGCATAATTTCTGATGGATAATAGGGAAAAACTAAACATCCTCTCTTCTCCTTGCGTTCATTTTTTAGAAGTATGAATTCTCTCCACAGTAGTAAAATTCTTCTCAACTGATGCTGTTGTAGCTGGTATAGTAATCAATTTAGCCAAAAGGAGAGAACTTCCTGAAAAGCATTGTCTACATTTCCTTCTATCAAAAATGCTACCAATTTAAATTATCCTGGAGTGTTGCAGTTCTATAAAACACAATCATTTCATTTTTAAGGTCTTGTGCTCAAAAACATTTGGATAAACTATTTTCAAGTCAGCAAGCAGATTTTCATGAAAATTTGTTATTTTTGAATATATATGATTTGATTTTTGTGGGATTAAAGAAAAAAACCAGCAATTTCTGCAATAAAGAAAAGCACCCAGATACACAACACACGAGGTTGTCAATAATGTGCAAAGCCTTCTGTACCTCTCATCAGGCAATAAACCATGGCAGCTTTGCATTCCATGTGGCGTGAGTGCAGACATCAAAGTCAACATGCGCTAAACTCAACATTGCACTCAATAGGAAAATTATCAGGAGGTTGAGCTCAGGGAGTAGTACTGGTATCTCATTTTGATTCGGTAAGCTTAGCTATTCCCTTGCGTATTTCTAGCTGTTTCATGTTCACTTGACTAATTTCACACAAATATACAAATATTTTCTCTTGTTTTCTTAGTTCTCTGAAATATTTAAAATGCAATCTTTTTACCATTTTGCTTTATCATCACTGAATTTTGCAATGACTTGATACCTTAC
Source organism: Lepisma saccharinum (assembly GCF_977018435.1). Lineage (NCBI taxonomy): Eukaryota > Metazoa > Arthropoda > Insecta > Zygentoma > Lepismatidae > Lepisma > Lepisma saccharinum. The sequence continues at coordinate 72,891,416 of NC_139233.1, forward strand.
CTCTAACACTAATGAGGAAAGCCATCAAAGGAAATCGAGTGGGTTATAGATAAAGGCACGAAAAATGGTACAAAAAGAGGAGAGGCATTTGAATGAAAAAGTAGATGGAGATGTAAAGGAGAAAACAGTGATGGAAGATATTAGAAAGGCATACTTCGAAAATGTTAAAAGATTGTTATGGTCTCAAGGTGGCATAGAAGTCTCAACTGGACTTCAGGAATCCTAAGAATTGGGTTCAGCAAACATGAGAATGAATCACAATTATGACAAAATAGGAGAAAAATTCCAAATACAAGAGTAGATTTTCCAACATTTCCTGTCAAGATCAATGGAAACATGAGAATTTTGTTTACACACAACAGCTTTTGAGAGGAAGAACGAAACCCAATCTTTTGAACTTTTTGGAATGCCTGAAGAAGGGCTAGGAAACAGAGCTTAAAAGTCGTATCATAAACAGAACCACTCAGAAGTACCCTTTTCTCATTATTTATTTCAATTATTGAAAACTTCTCCAGTGATATTATAAAATCGAATCAAATGTAATTCCTTAAAATGCCAACTAACATTAGGAGAATGTAATAGCAAAGGATGATAAATAAATAATCCTACCAAAAACTTACAAACTATTTAATTACTTCCCATGTATTACCTGTTAAAAGCAACTTTTCTAAATTTTGTTCACCAGTATGTTGTTTTTGTTTTCACATGGCCATTCTTACTATTAAAAAACTCAAAGTAAAAACTATTTGTATTTTTTAAATTTTTGCATAGTTTCTCTTCCACTATTGGTTCATTGTGATTATGAGAATGAGTGATGATCAAATAAAATTCAAGACATGTACCACAATGAACACTCATGCCCAAGTCAGGACTCAAACCGGGAACTCGGAGACAAGATTGAAGGTTGTCCACTTATTGCAGACCACCACTGAGCTGGCTAGTAAGTAAAAAATAGTGTCATGTAATGACTAATAATCACTATAGGGTCATTCAATGTCAAATCATTACAAAGAAAGGAACTTTTCAATCCGATCATGAAATTTGGTAGGATGGTAAAGAACATGAAGTAACTAATGTACAGTGGGATCCATGAGTATTATCATGCAAATTGTCCATCACCATGTTCGTGCACTTTATTTGACCTAATAAGAGCTTCAAGAATTAAAAGAAAACTAAAAACAAGCTGTTGACAACTTCTACACCAGCGTACATAAAAATCCATCGCTTAAAAACACAAAGGATGCGAGAGAGAAATTAATGGAAATAGTCATGGACAATTTGCATGGTAATACTCATGGATCCCACTGTACATGTGTAAAATTTTAGCTCTCAATGATACACGGTGTTTGCCAACTATATAAAAAAAAGGTCAAATTTATGCTTACAAGATCAACAAAAAAATCATAACTTTTCTTCTAATTATGGTATAACTTTCATCTTGGTATTGCTTTGAAGCTAATGGAGCATAGTTTTCGTAAAACAAATAGTCTTACATGAATATATTGGAATTATAATTTGAAGGTCACTTGATGTGACCTTTCACCTTGAATTAAAAAAATAAAAAAAGGAACCTTCAATTTTGGTGGGTATAAGGTTTGTTACACAGTTAAATGTAATCTCTGTTTGGTGTAAGTTTCACTTTGTGAACGGGAATAAAAAAAATCTGACAGTAGTATATGCTACATTGAGTGAAACACCCTTCAAGTCTAGTAAAGTAATGTCGTCTGGAGAACTAATTGCAACAGAAATGAAACTAACTGGTTCTACAGTAAAAAAAAATGGTGAATCCGATTTTGAAGAGTTTACCACTCTCTCACCTGTAGGTTCACCTCCATCTTGCAAAAATAGTACCAAAAATTCAACTTGAAAATTGAAAAAAATTAACTTCTCAAAAACAGTGTACACTAAAAAAATGAAGATAACCAAAATAAAATAAAAAATAATTTGATAAATTATGGTTTCTGTTTGATAAGAGCTACAGTAAATCTTATTTGAATTAGAAAGCTCCAATTATTTACTTTAATTTTTAGAATTAGCGTAAAAGTTTATTTCTGACACAAATAACAGCAAATGTATAAAACTTTGTAATTTTAGTTTTAAAGACACTGGCCCAAAATGTAGCTCACAATTTCCTCCAGATAATTGTTTTTGTTTCGTGCTCATAGATTCAGGGTCTTTAATGAAATTCCTAGAATATCTACATTGAAAGAGAACAGGATACTGCTGCTCTTTGGGTTGTAAAACATTAGGATGCTCAATATCTTCAAAAGCCAAGGGTATTGAGAAGTGGATTTTGCATCTGGGATTAATTACGGGTGTGCTCTCCTTTTTAAGTGCACTTGCATCGTTCTTTGGATCCCCAGGCGGCATCAAAGTGCGCTGTTTTCCTTTGGAAACCAGATCCTCCCACCCTCTATAGATCATTGCAATCCTGCGACGCGTGCAGGGTGAGCATGCTGTCAACAGGCTGGACGTTGCCAAGTCACTTCCTTCCCCAAGGCCTTCTCTTCGCTGCCTTTCACATTCAAAACTCAGCAACAAGAGAGCAGTGTGAGGTGCGTATGCGAGTTTGTATTCTTCGATTGACAAAGTGTATTTTTTTTTTCCTAGTTTATTGTTATATCTTAGAAATATTACGGGAAAACAGAGTTTGTATCGACATGTGGCGACCGTGGGACACATCCGAAGTTCCAGATCATTCAACGAACCAAGATAATCCTCAACCAAGCACTTCCGGAGCACCGAACAGAAAAGTATCCAAAACCAAAATGTTGAACGAACAAAGTCAGTTATTTGTTCGTAATATGCACGAATATGTCGAAAAGAAAAAGGTAGGAAAAGGAGCCATTGCAGAGACAGCCAAAATATTAAAGTTAGACAGAAAAACCGTGCGAAATGTGATTCGGAGAGGTCCAGTCACGCCAAAGAAGCCTGGAAATAAGAGAAGAAAATTTAACAAAGTGGACTAGTTTACTTGCGATTTTATTACACGCGTCACCAACAGTGAGTGAACTATTGAAACTTTTAAAAAGTGTGTCGGACTTCCCTTATGAAGAAACAACGCTTCGAGAACTAATAAAAAAACTTGGTTTTCGGTTTGGTCGTTTAAGGAGAAAGAATGTAATAATGGAATCGGCGAGAATTGTTGCTTGGAGATACCGGTACCTGCAGAGACTACAGGACCTGCGTTCGGAAGGCTGCAAACTCATTTACTTGGACGAGACTTTGTATGACACCTACGATGCAGTCAAAAAGGGGTGGGATGATGGTACATGCAATTGTATTTTGAAGTCGCCATCAGGGAGGGGGAAACGTATTATGGTGCTCCATGCTGGGGGCAGTGAGGGATGGGTACCAAATTGTCTTTATCTGTCAGCAAAGAACATTGGAGATTGCAAAGCAGACAGCCACGATGAAATGACAGGAAAAGCTTTCGAAAATTGGTTTGAAAATTATCTTTTGGCAAATATGCCAATCGATACAAAATGCATCATTATCATGGATAATGCTAGTTACCATTCGCGCCTATTGGTCAAAATCCCAACAATGAATACAAAGTTGCAGGATATTGTTTCGTTCATGGAACAGCACAGGATCCCGATACCAAACCCAGTTCCAATAAAAGCAGTTTTATTAGATGTTATTAAATCTGCAAACATAAAAAAAAGATATGTAGTGGACGAGCTTGCACACTCACGTGGACATGAAGTGTTGCATCTTCCCCCTTACCATTGTGTGCTGAATCCAATCGAACTAGTATGGTCTCAGCTCAAATTGTTCGTGCGGAAAAACAATGTAACCCCTACACTGAGTGTTAGTGTGTGTCAACTATTGCGGGATGATGCAGCGACAATTGACTCCCAGCTATGGTCATCATGCATCAAGCATGTTATCAAGATTGAAAGCCAGTACATGCATCACGACACTGATCGTAACCAGAAGCGGTTCATCATTCATGTTGGAGAGAGTGACGACAATGAATAAAGGTAAGCCACATTAAATTCTCTTATTAAACGTTACAAAATGCTATGCAAGATTGGACGAATCAGATGATTATTATGATGTATTTTCGTTTCACAAAAATAATGAAACACCATAATTAATTATCTGTGCCGATTTATTTATTTATGTCACATGCTTTGAGTGCAGCGCGTCGACTTCCCTCTGCCACGCTCTTAAAGCATGGCAAGAGCTTTGTTGGGTGGTCTTGCTAAGGAGGTCCTGGCTCATTAGGAGAGGGGGCAGGCAGGGTACGGTTCCAAAGGCAGCCACCTGGGGAACCAATGAACGTGACAACTATACAGGAAGTGATGAAACTCAATATGTAATCACCAGGTACAGTGAAACCCCGATTTTACATTTTCCTGCATTTTAAGTTTTCTCATCTTGGTCCCCTGAGAAACGTAAAATCGAAAAATGGGGAACTTCTCAGACTTTCAAGGGCAGATTGTTGGAGCACAGTTAGTTTGCGCAACTGTAATGAAGATGGCCTCTTGTCTTAGGTGCATCGAGATCAACAGTGTCCAAGGTAATGATAGCATACACAACTCGTGCCAAGACATCGACAACGAAGGTAACAGTGGACGAAATCCCATCCTCCGTGATCCGGACCACTGAAGATTGAAGAGAATTGTCTCAAAGAACCATTGAGCTATTGCAACATAAGAGATGTCAGATGTCAATCAGAATCTCGACCAACCTGTTTCTACTCAGTCCAATGTGAGCTGCACAAACTGAACAGTGTTGCCAGCTCCCACAGATGTTGCTGAATGTAGGAGTTTCCATTATTTTGATAACCATCTGTACACATCTCAACCTCAGACACTAAAAAAAAAGATTTTCTAGAGGAAATCATGAGCTATAAATTTTGTTCAGTGTTTTTAGGACGTAAATTACATAGTTTGCTACATATTTGCTGTTATTTGTGTCAGACACCAACTTTTGCGCTACTAATTCCAAAATTAAAATAAATAATTGGATCTTTCTAATTCTACTAAGATATAAGATAGCTCTATCAAACAGAAACCATAATTTATCAAATTTTCTGTTCTTTCATTTTTTAGCGTACACAGTTTTTGAGATTATTTTTTTAAAATTTCACGGTGAATTTTTAATGACATTTTTTTTTTCAAGATGGAGGCGAACCCTCAGGTCAGATTGTGCTAAACTCTTCAAAATCTGATTCGTCACATATTTTTTTACTATAGATGCAATTTGTTCCCCAGACTACATTACTAGACTTCAAGGTGTTTCACTAGTAGATACGTTGCAGATATGAAATTGCTATACAAGATCATAAATGTAAACTTAAGATGCAGCATCCCACTCCACGAACTCTCTCTTCGAGTGCCTACGCATAAATCACGGAGCAAGAAAACTTTCCACACAGCAACTCCCAGACTCTCTCATACAACGTTCATTATTCCATAGGCTATCAAACCAATTCAACATCATCTCAAACCAAGTAGATATATTCAGTTCATATAGTTTTTTATCAGCAACTTAGAAAAAAATTGTGCGTAAGTAATGCATTGTGAAAATAACCTGTTTACCTTGTTACTGTTTTGGCTTGTTTATTTCACATTATTTTGTGTTTTTCTTTTTAACACTAGTCTACTGTTTTACTGTTGTTTCTTTCTGGTTTAAAATGACTTCTGCTGTACTGGAAATTTCAATAAATAAATACAGGTAGCATATACTCCTGTCAGATTTTTTTATTCCTGATTTCAAAGCCATCCCAAAATAAAACTTAGACCAAACAGAGATTACATTTAACTGCATAATATACTTTATTTCCACCAAAATTGAACATACATTTTTTTTAGTATTCAAGGTCAAATTAAAATTGATATTTTCATCTAAGACTATTTTTATAAAAACTATGCTCCAATAGCTTTGAAACAAGCCCAAGATGAAAGTTATACAATAATTAGAAGAAAAGTTATGATTTTTTTGTTGGTCTTGTAAGAATAAATTGGACATTTTCTTTATAAAGTTGGCAACCCTGCTGTACAAACGCAGTGTATCATTGAGGGCTAAAATTTTACATATGTACGTTACTTACTTCATGTTCTCTACCATCCTACCAAATTCATGAAAATCTGAGATGGTCAGGTTGGGAGCTGTGATGTTCTGGCACGGGAAATTTCAGTACTTTCTTCAACTTGAAAAGTATCTTGTTTCACTTGTCAATAACCCATCACCATGGAGTTGCTGAAGACTTCATTTTCTTGTAGATAGAACTCTCTTACATTTTACCATTCTAAATTAATGTCAGGGAGGAAAACATTTATATTGGGCTGAAGAAAATCACTGGCAGGATATATTGTACAGTTTAAAGAACTTTTCACCAACAAAATTCCCGGAAAAAAATAATAAAAATTTTGCAACATTAACAGAAAATTAGTACTCTCAGAAACTGCAAAAAGTAGATGGACAAATATGAAAATTTTGTCAGGGCTGATCAAGTACCGATATAAAATTTACTGATACCAAACCAATATTTGTATGACTCTACATAAAATTCTAAAGGTCCATGAACCTGAATCATTAATTGATCTCTTAAATCAATGTGTCAGTGTGTTTTGTCTCAAACATTTACTCTATAAAACCAAGCTATATTAATTATAAATTTATATTTAATAAAAAAAACATTTACTCTACAAAACCAGGCTATATTAATTACAGGGATGGGCTGATATGAAATTTTGGCCGATACCGATACCAATATTCTACCGATCCGATATAAAATTAGATATGGTACTTGAAGAATATGAAATGTTTCTTTATCTCCTTAACAAATGTGTGTTTCGAGGTGACTGCAGTGCAAAAGAAGTTGAATATTTAGACAATTACTTTTTTAGTAAGTAGGGCATCGAGATTATGCATAAAAATTACAACAAAATGGCAGAATTTTGCAGTAAATTATAAGATATTTATCGATATATCGGATCGGTAAAATAATCGGTAATTTTACCGATAAACCGATATGCCTATATCGGCCGATACCAATAGAGTACCGATTAATCGATCCCATCCCTAATTAATTATACCTTTATATTTAATAAAAAATACAAACAAAATGACAGAATTTTGCACTAATTTTCAAGCTATTTACGGATATACTGGACTGGTGATTTTACCGATAAACCAAATGCTCACAGTGATCGAGCAGCGCTATCATCTTCAGGTCTTCTTTCCTTCACAAAAGCATCAGGATGAGTCGATTGTTAATACTTTAAGGCGATCATGCACACACTAAATCCTTGCAAAGCCATTATAAAAAATGCCTTCTGCACCATTTCCTAATGAATTTCATTCCACACTGATTTTGCTTCCTGTTGTGCAAGACCAATAGGAATGCTTCTTCTTTTATTTGGAAGTTTCATGAATTTTTAAAATTGTCTATGCTTCTGTGCAGAGTAAGGCCGAGCTGATACCAAAGTATTGGTTCAAATTTAATCACTAATACTTTGTCGAAATTTCTAAATCTGGATAAATCACAGTGTCTGCTAGAACGATATGCGACACTTTCATGGAAACTACATTATACTGTACATTATGCAAAATGCATAATATATATTTAATTCTGTACCCTTTCTGTGTAGCAATAGTGGACTTCATAATTAAATTCAATATTTCTATGATCTCGTGTGTGTCCCGCACTGTGGCCATGCGGTCAACAGTGTCATGCTTTGGGCTCTGGCTCCAGAACGTGTGCAGGTTTCGGTCTCCTGGGGCAAGTGCAACAACTTTTCTCCTGAGCTTTCAGCCTCTGCATGGGATTGGTGGTCACCCACCATTGTGAGAATATTGGAGAGCTACGAATGAGTAGCATAACCCTGTCATGGAAACCTACAAGAACGGGGGGTTCATTGCTTTGATCACACGCCACCTGGACTGGACGAGTTGACAATGTGTTACCCAACCAAAAAGGAGTTTGGCATGCCCTGGCCCTCAATGAGCTGTTGTGTCGCAGAGTTTACTTTTGTTATAGATAATTCTCATAATGTAGTCAGTCTGTCAGGGCTATTTTTCTACTTATGACAAATCATGACCAGGAAGCATGGCGAAGCAATGCAGTGGATAATGAAACCATCACAATGATATGAATTGGAACACACGAAAGATATACTTCACAGAAATTTAAGTGACCTTGGTTCATACCCAGGTTTCTGTCATACCATACTTTGCCAATTTTTAGCTTTCTGATGTTACTCCTATGTGGAATTAGTCAATGCAATGTGACCTGTTGTCTTTGAAAAACTGTGTGCCAAATTATAAGAATATGAAAGACTAGGCACTGTTGATGTAGAGTTTCAAAGGCAACAGATCTCATTGCAGCAGAATTGACAGACAATTTCATACAGAAAAAACATTAGAAAGCAAAAAATCAGGTGAAGTCAGGGCTGGCTCAGTTGTAGAGCGCAATGCAAGAGACCTGGGTTCAAGTCCTGGTTGAACTGCATTTTTCACTTAAATTTCTACACCCATATCTTAAACATAGTTTCAATCTTATAAATTTATTTGAAAAGAGGTTTGGGACAGTAAAAAAATATAATGTTCAATTCAAGGAAAATATATTTCTTACTTAACTACACCTTCAATGAAGGAAAGGGGGAGGAAATGAAGATACTGCAAGTATAAATGCTCTATGCCCTTGTGTACTTAACTTCCAACAAGAGCATGTAACATAATTAATGAAGCACAAGGACACAACTATTCTCTTGCTGTTTCAGAGGGGAGCCGAATTATGCTTACAGCAAAACTTGATTATTGATTTTTTTTTTTTTTTTAAATTCTGTAACTTTTCAGTGAAAATTTTCACTGAGTTTGTACAACATATGTGTGCATATCATATTTAGTACCAAAAATGGCATTAGTTGAAAAGTGTTGTTTAGAGTTGGGAGCAATCTTAGATTTTTATCATTCTTAATATGAATACCTTCAAATAATGCTCGTAATAAAATCCAAACCACCAATATCAATTGCAAAACAAAAAATGCAATAACATATTTATGGGCAAAAAAAAAACCCTGCATATTTGTAAGTTTTATAAGCACAAAGAAAAAATACTGAAAATTAATAGTAATAAAAATAAAAGAAAAAGCAAAAATATAAGGTACGTATCTATCTACCTTGGGACAAAGGATACAAGTTTTAGATATACAATCAGTTTACAAAATCAATACATGTGCATATTACATTGTCAATTCTTCCACAGGAGGTAGTACAAGGAACATAAATTTACAAACTACTTATGTACAACCTCTACAATATTTATCCTTGTCAATATACAAAAAAAAAAAAAAATATGTGTCAAGTAATTTGATCTTATTTTTACTCACTTCAGTCTTGGTAATTATATTTCACGTTTCATTCACACTAATTAAAGACGTTCAATCAAAACTTAGTCAAAGATAATCAAAATTATCTATTCATAGTTAATTGATCAAATATTTCACTTATTCAGACAGATGCTACGTAAAGAAAATGAACATAAAACTTGCACATCCCTCACACAGGATGATATTGTAGAAACCCTTATGACTAGTTGAATTTAAATAAACAGCATATTCTCTCATAAGACAGCCTTCTCCAACTTACACTGATGTATATTTCTCATTTTCTTTATATGCCTCTGGTTCACATCCAAGGTGATAGTATAAATATGCCAACCTGAAGCTTTCCATGCACAAACAAGGGTCCATCAAAAAATTGTAAAAATTATGAAGAGTTGCTGGCATATATTCTAGTTGCAAGCACAAACTACAGATATGAATTTGTTACTAATCACAGATGCATTTGCAGATGTGACTAGGATGCATGCCTGACAGCTTCAAAGTAGTACAATTTTTAACGCATTTTAAAGCTGATACAACTCAATTAGACCCCCTGTTTACATATTCAAAATATTGAGCTAGCAAATTTATACCACTCGCAACCTATATACAATAATCATGCTAACATATTTTTAGTGATGCCCATGATATAGACCGTACTACATAAATTCTGAGTACGTAAACTATAAGATGCAACACAGAATTCAGTGTGTAGAGCCAGGAACGTTAATGAAATGAATGCGCACCATTTTCCAGAACTACTGACTGGCACGACAAGTTAAAACTTGAGTTGTTCCACAAAGTATTAAACTTCAACTTAAATCCTAGATATCAGCTTACATCAAGACAACAAAAACAAGTGATGTTTTGATAAGGACACAAAATAATATATATGCATAATATACTGCATATGACCATGGACATTAGCCCACATTTTGGAATTAAGCTTTTTGTTTTTTAGATAAAGTTACATGCATTTAAAAAATGATATATGTTGCACAAATTATGCAACTCCTCCAAATTACAAAAGCACTGCTTAATGGGAAATTCATATATGGAAAATAATTTACAATATTTTTTTATCACGTGGAAGTTTTCATTTAAAAATTGTATTAACTGTCATTGTGACAAAATTTTGTAAAATTATATATGTGGAAAATAATTTATAATCTTTTTTAGCACTTGGATGTTTTCGTTAAAAAATTGTATTATCTGAACTGTCATTGCAAGATAATTTTAGAACAATTATTTTGAAAAGCCTAGGAATTCTGAAAGAATATAATCTCAAATACAAAGTTATATATTTCTAGTGCAAAAAGTTTCCTAATACATCAAAAACTGTTATGCTTGTACTATAAATATTGATCATGCAAAAGAAAGAAACTGAGAAATATACACATTTTACAGCTTATTAATTTTTTAAAAGTATCAAACCCCCAAAAGTGAAACATAAGTGAAACATATCCCATCACAAATCACTATTATATGTTTTAATGTTTTATTATACCTCTCAACATTAGTCAAATTCATCAGTTTCATGTTAAGGAAGACAATACCACACATTTGTTACACTTAATTGCAGAAGTTTCATCATGGATAAGTACACCACTATTGTTTATATTACAATGGCTGTGATTATGAAAATGGGACATGAACACATTCTATTATTTACTATCCCAGGCTAAGAATACAGAGAGTACCTAGCTCGAGCACAACAGAAACTAATCTTCCTCACCAGAAACATGTTATAGAAGCATTATTACAAGAAAATGAACCTAAATCTGAAGAATAAGGTTTGTTGTTGCATTTATTAGAATATCATTTAATGTTAACTTAAAATCTGAGCAATTCGATGATACAATTTCAATTCATGTTCAATATTCTTTTATGTATTATAATTTGCAAGACAGATTCTATCTACATTTGAAAAGTCGTTGCTGGCAACAATTTACTGATAAAAGTTATTGTACAAACTAAAAATTAAGGATGAAAATAATTCTATCCTGGAATCTGTGCATGTGATTTGCTTGTGTGTGCTTTTTCAGCTTTCATTTGACCTACGTAGGATCCAATGAGGATGCATACATCCAGAACACAAACCAATGCACAGCAGAATCAAGATGGAAGGATTGGTAATTTAAAGAACTATTTAAAATTTATGGATAAAAAAGTAGTTCATGGAATGAAGTTGATAATTGTACAGACAAGTAGCACTAAATTCATTCTGAAAAGTAATGGGAAATTTAAAAAGGCATTATTAGCAAGGATTTAAAAAATCTGAAACTTTTCTTGATGCAAAACTGAACAATGTTTTCTTCACTGTATCTCACTGTACCGGGCATTCATAGTACAATTTTGAAAAAATCTCTCTGCCTTTTCACCAAAAAAAAATCCTTAATATGAATTACAGCTGCAAGAAATTATTTATGGAAACAAAATAAATGGCATGCATAAAGCATAAGTGAACATTGTATTAAGCTACACGTAAATATGCTAATTATCATTATTTCTTTACATCAGTTTCCTTCTGCTCTTTTAACATGTTCTCTTTCTTTCTCTTTCACATACACACGCACACACAAGATTCCATGCATTCGTGTTCCTACAGTCACTTGTGATTCTTAACACACCATTAGTATCCACAAAGCACATGTCCATTCTTATGCATGTGCCGAGTACAAACTAACAACACACCCTATGGTAATACCATTACAATAGAATTCACATCTGACATTGGAATGAAACAAGAAGTGGTTGTATAGAAATATTTTCACATTAGTTCTTGAGCACAAAGTGATTCATGAGCGTATGAATTATTTAAGACTTTGATTAAACACACTTTGCTTACAGTTTAAGCACAGCTTACTACCAAGCATGTAAAGAAGTTTGTCAATACACAGTATCAGTGTGGAAAAGAAGTTTCTTTGGTACGATATGGGGAGACAAACTGTTGATGATGAGTGGGAAGTACTGAATGAAATTAAGCTGAAAATGAAACTGGAAAAAATGTTGTTTTTTACTTGAAATTTCTGAATTTCTACAGGATAAGACATGGACCACTGTCATCAAACATTCATGAAAAGGGGGGGAAAAAAAGAGGAATTAAGCCTGTGGACTATGCTTCAACAATTGACTGATTTATTGTAAAGGCTACTGGGTATTCATCTTGTAATCTGCAATGCAAGTACTGAACCGACAAGAAAAGCTACCATCCTCAAAAACAATTCTCTCTTTTTCATTTTCTTTCGGCAGAATACAAGGTGACTGCTCAACAGCTCTTTCACTATTTGATATTTGTACATTTTTCTCTTTGTATCACATTTGCGATGTTACAGAATTTCTTATTATGCCTGTATCTTCCCTTCAACACAAGCTTTCACTAGCTCATTATGTTCTTCCACATGGAAGCAAGTATTGCAATAATTTATTGCACCACCAGCGCAAACACTGATTAAAAATTATGCTTTGTCTTGGCTCCTCTACTGTAACCAGAGTGGAAAATTATTTGACAGAACAAACGTAAGGTAAATATCATCTGTTGGTACACATGAAATGAACGCTCACGATGATGGCTTCAGTGAAAATGACAATTTCGGTCTTGAGTTATTCTTGCCAAGAATTTTCTTCTGTTCTTCTTTCAAACGTTTTTCTTGTTCTCTTTTCAACCTCTGCCTGTCCTCTTCAATTCTTCTCTGCTCTTCAACCATTGCGAGTCTTTCCTCTGCCTGTAAATGAAGATAGGAATGACATAAATATATTCTTCTTACAATAAAATAGATTTGCAGTGTATCTTATGTCGTAGTATTTTTGTTGAAACTCAATGTTTAAGCTGAAAGAATGGGTCAGATTTGGCCAGAATTGCTTTAGCAAGTGATTAATTGTGAATGCAAAGACATTCAAAGATAAAGCAACTATATTTCAGTTGTTATAAAAAAAATGATTTCCATGTACAGCTATAAACATAAAATTTAAATGATTAATATTATAATATCGTACTACAACAGAAGCGGCCCCGGTGCCCACCCAGCATCGAATAACATGGGTGCCTGGGGGAAACCCTGGGGGGTAAAGGCGGTCAGGGGCGTGATGCTGATCACATCACCCCCAACTCATGACCGGATCAAGAAAGTGTGGGGCGTTACCCCCACACCACCTATATGCCTTCATGGTGTGGTGCTATGCACAGGGGAACACTTTACCTTTTTTTTTCTTCAGTACAACAGACCTGCAGAGTTTTTTCTTTCTTTCTTTAGGGACAATTCACACCGAAGAGACACGCGACATGCAACATGCGAACCCTCAGTAATCAATGCAACCTTTCGAACCGAAGAGACATGGCAAGATGCATGTGTCGCATATCGTGCATCGTGTCACTTCAGTTTGTTGCTCGCGTTTGCATAGTGAATGCTTCACTCCAATGAGATATATTTAGACTTTAGAAGAGAGCCCAACCCGAGGCCTTACAACGTATTTGAAGCTCAAATTTGTTGATAAAATAAAGTATCAATATGTACAATGTTTTAAGATTTAAACACAACATTCTTTCCGCTTTATCAAGTTTTTTTGATGCAGTTATGGGCTGTAATTTGCCTTCAACATCGTGCAAAGAGGCAGTGTTTTCGCCATTTACGACGTGACTGTTTTTATTTGAAAAAGCCAGCATATGGAGGCACTTTAGTCCACAATTGATCAGTCAACATGGTAATCTAGTGCATTGTTTCTCAACTGCTGGGCCGTGACCCAATACCGTGCCCTCCTATCAACTATACTGAGCTGCGAAAGGTTCTGTTGAAAATTGTTGACAACTATCATAATCCCAATATCTTATTTGAGTTGTGAATTTTTGTTTTTTAAGTCCATTTTATGCACAAATATACTTATCAGGACTCGACCTACAGTTTAAAGTGGGACCACAATGTGCATCCGCCGGTTATCGAACCCGGCATCACTTAATGACAAAGAGACGACATTACCACTTCATTATTCATATTTTTATATTTGTCATTAATTCTACACGTGTAATAAAACTATTATTACTTTTTATGATTATGCTAGAACTTATTTATCAATATTGAATTTCATAGGTACATGTTAATTTATGCATAGAATCTTTAGTACTGTAAAGATTTACGAGGAACATTCCTGGGCTAAGGGCAATGACTTAAAAAAATACTGGGACATTGTTTCATGAAGATTGAGAACCATTTCTCTAGTGTTTAGGTATTCGCTTTATGCAGGCTGGAAAGTCTAGCGTATACAGTTTGATGTCAGTGCATATTATATCTCAGTTTTCTCATGCACAACATGCCTCTCCCAAGTTTCAATAACTTGCACAAATTTTACAATGCGATTTAGATGTAACAATGTCTCGTTTCATTTTTTTTGGGTGTCTAATGAACTGATTAATACAACTATATCGGCATCATCATGTAAACTGAGCAAAGAAACAAGTATTGCTTGCTGCATGTCGCGTGCACCTCGTCTCTTCAACAGGGTTGGCAAAATTTGTGCTTCTTTAAAAAAAGAAACAAAATGAACAGTGTTTTTTGTTTTGAACATGTTTTAAACAAGAACCGAAAAAACAAATTTTAAACATAATGCCAAGATGACTTATTTTCTAAGGATAATGATTAATAAAGAATCTGTTAACCCTTAAATGGGCAACCAGTGTCTATCAGACACTGTTGATTATATTTTTTTGTCGCATACTTCAAACGATGCTTCCTGCGAACATGGTATTTTTTGACTGTTTGCTAAAGTAGGTCAGGTGTAAAAAAATATTTTCCATTTGACTTAAGTAAAACGGGCAAGCAGTGTCTGTCGGACACAGTGTACAAACAAAAGTGTAATATTACTTCAATATGTATTAACAAATGTTTAATCAAAAACAAAGTATTTAATAAGACATCACATAAAAATATTATTAGCGATAAAAATAGAAAAAATGACAAATATATGAGCAAATAAAACAAGTTTCTCACACTACCTTCCGGCCTAACATTTCATATACTATGCTGCAAAAATTACAACAACATGCAATTACGATGATGATGATGATGAATACAAGAATTATGGACATAGCAATGATGATTAGGTTAAATATCATGTTACTCGGTTGTTTCCACATCGATGAAACATAAAAATCTTGCATTAGAAGGGCAAGATCCATTTAAAACAATGCAGTGTCCAACAGACACTGCTTGCCAGGACACGTTACAAAAATAGCTTGCCCGAATATGAGTTAATCATCCAAGGATGGACATGTTCCTATTATAAAGTAAATATGTACTTGACTAACTTCTTAAAATACACATGTATTTTAGTCATAAATCTCGGATGTAGGCTGTTCGAGAAGCTTCAACTAATCCACAGTTGCTGCCAGACCCACTGAATCTACTCTTGTCTTTTTTGTTTTGCTATTTAATATATTTTATTATGAATGCGACTGACATTATCAACAATGTGCACATTTTGCAGTGTGTTAAGTGAGGTACAAAACAGTTTCATTCATGTAGTATTAAATTTTTAAAATATTTTAAACACCTTAAAAAAAACAGCCAGGTGTTTTAAACGTGAGCCACGGGTATTCATCACGATATGTTAGAAGACTTTAGACAAAATAAATTTACCTTAAATAACATTTTAAAGAGAAAATACAATATATATCCAACCTAATTTGATTTCTGATAATTGGAGTTATTGAAATTTATACAGTATTAAAGTGTTTTATTATTTGAAAGAAAAACACATATTCATTGTAATTGATGATACAAAAACACTGAAATTTGTTTTACAAATTTTTTTTTATGAATTTCTCATTATATCGGTTCCATTTTTTTTACCAGGACTTGAATTCAAATCTTTCACATTTGGATAACGTAGTAGTATAGGCAAGATTTCCCACAAGATTTCAACACCAAACACGTATACTATATCCCGGGAATCTCTGATTAACTGACAAGGTATGCATCATTATGCAGTTTGTAGAGTACATATGTTGTAGTCTGATGCTCATGTGTGTACTCTTCAGCTTTTACAGACTTACTCTCGACATGAAACCTTTATTGGTTGGGCTATAAGGAAGCTTGGCTCATCCAACATCTAATAAAAAATGGGTACCTGGAGGTATTCATGTGAATAAAGATGGCTGGAGCATGATGCTGACCACTTGACTTCCACAATGGTTGGGATTATGAATGTGAAGGGAAGGTTTTGATGGTTAAATCAAGATTATGCTGTTTCAGTAAGCAGCATAGTCTGTTGACATTTATAATAATTAAGGGGTGGATTTATAGGCACTAAAACATCTAATATAGGCTGAGAAATAGGCACCAAAAATAATGGAAATAAGCACTTAAACAGAAATAAAATAAAAAGGCATCAAAACAGGTACTAAAAATGAACTGAATCTCTATGAACAAAAGAAACATGAATTCAGTGAGAAAATAACCCGTCCCCAATTTATAATTTACAGAAAGCAATTCTTTGCAATGCATTTACAATGTGAATGTCAGTGCAATGCAATCATGAAGGGTGTGGACAGCAAGGAAATGGGAAATGCTAGTAATAGTAACAGTTAAATTAATAGCCCCAGAAATACAATTGTAAATACACCACTGAGGACACTGTCCCATGTAGCTTAGCAAATTTTCTGGTTCTCCAGTGCTTCAATATCAACAGATTGTGTGCCATTCACTTCAAACTCCTCACACCCCCATTCTTGTCCACGAATTTGCATTTTTAAAAAAACATGCGAGAAAGACAAACCCTTAGTAATGATGTCTGAAAAGATGATCATGAAAAAATTGTGGTGGATTAGGGACACTTATACCATGGAAAAGGAGTGGTGAAAAATTCTATTTGGTTTATTGTGATTTTTACACAGGGAAGCAAAATAAATGTTATTCCCTTTTCTTCAAATAATTGAAAATAAAGCATTGCCATAATTTTGAAACATATTTCTTGCCCTCCCTGAGAAACCTAGACAATGGACAGGCACAACCAACCTGGCATCCCATTCTTCAAAAGAAAGAAAAAAAAATCCCCCGCTCACTTCCATCCACCCAAAGAGCACAAACCCTAGCAACACAATGCAGCAGATGGCTCAACCCCTCAATCAATACTTGGCAACCAAAACCAAAACAACTGCCAGCAGAAAGCACAGCAAATGACACAAACCAAGAAACACACCAGTGCCACCAGATGGGATAAAATGGGGAACAAAGAAAGAAGTGATGCACTACCATCTCCGTCCCAGATGCTGTATCCTCAGTGAATGAAGGCACTGAGCCTTCAAAATTAATTGGAAAAACTATCCAATTCCCAATGTGGAAACACGAAATTTCACGTACACAATATTAAAGCCTATGATTTACTGCATAGGAATAAAATAGGCAAATATCCATCCCCGAATAATAATAAAAGGATAACCAATCCAAACTTGATTAGAGTTGTTCTCTTCTAGTTGCTTTTTTTCCCCCTAGGTTTTGTTTAACTTGTGCGATTTCCATCAATATATTCATATGCATTGGCAATGACATGTTATATACAACAAACTTCCAATGTAATGTTTTATGTTCCAACATTTTCTCTGCATTAAACATTCCTTTTTTCCTCTCTCAGTAAATCTCCTATGTAACAAAGGAAAAATTGCCTATAACATTTTAGCAGATGAGAGATTCTCCCACACGTTAGCCTATTCCAAATGAACACTTTCTAGGTACATACTTTTCAAACTTGCTGCGAAGTACAAAACAAAAATCATAGCTAGAGCACTAATTGTTGAAGAGTGATGAAATCATTCCCCTCTGGGATGACAAGGTTTTTAGCAGAAATTAAATTTTGGGAAAAAATGATAACAATGTATAAGCAAAGCAGTGTTGCCAGCTTACAGAAAAAAAATCAGGCTAACATCAGCCATATGGGATGCTGGATGGACCAAATTTACTGGGAAACATGACAAAAGACCACTCTTTGAAGACATGGAATACCCATCCCCCAATTTTGAAAAAAAAAACCATGGAAAACTTTAGAAAACTAATTGCAGGAAATTTTGGAAATTTGACGTTTCCCACTGGACCCCTAATTTTCGTACATTGTAAACAAATTTTTTTTTTTAACTATTACATATAAGATTAAAACATATTATCAAAAAGCGGTGGTTGAAGAGGAATAGCCCATTTATAAATTCTACCCCATAATATATTACATTGTGATTTGAGTGTCATACCTTGTTATGTATAAAATGAACAAAAAAAACAGAACTGAAGTATCATGTGTAGTTTTGAAGAAATGGCATGTTAATTGCTGGCATGTGGAGGTGGTATACATAGCTAGCTACCACTTGTTAGCTAAAGGTTAATGTTCTCCCTCCCATGCAAGAGCAGCTCCCAAAGAAAATGCAACCCCAACATGTTTTATTGGGTGCTGTGTATTTTATTTGGTTCTGGCATGTTGGACTACTACAATTTATGCAAAACAGGTTTTATTCTTAGAATTGCAGCCCACCTCCACTTACATATTTCTGGCTGTCCTGTTTCCAGTGTTAGTGTTGCTCCTGGGTTAGACTGGAAATTCTTTTACAACTGCTAAAAAAATCCTTTTCTGACCTTTAAATTCTTTGTGTTGATTGTGGTAAGGTGTTGTCAATTCCCCTTAGACAAGAGTTTGAACCTGGGACCTCTCTCTGCCTTTGTAGCACATTACTCGAGGCATGCATATTTAGTTTTTGATGAAAACACGAATTGAAAAACACATTGTAGTGTTCATTTTTCATGTTTTTTAAAGGTGTGAGATGCATTTTGCTAACATGTTTTATCACGAAATGATGCAAAATGCGAAATAAACTCTTAAAACACGAAATTTAGGATTTATTTATCCATGTGACACCTTCTGAGGTCTGAATTATCCTGTGAGTTATGCAAATGAAGGAAAATTGATTAATTCTACTGTTAATATTTAAGAAGCAAAAAAAAAAAAATGACTTTTTTAAACAGTAATAAACTTATACTCTGATAACTACCCTGACATCTAGAGGTTTTCCAGGACAAATTTTATATTTTTCCCTGACAATTACAAACTAAATGCATGGTTTTGCAAATGGGAGTAATAAACTCATAAAAAATCCAGGTATGGATTGTATTAAGTACCTATATTAGCTTCCAAGTAATTGAATTCATTTCTCTATGATGTGTATTCAAACTACAAAATAGTCAATTTGGAAAATTATTGTAATTCACATAGATTTTTCATATGCAGCTAGTTTTCAATAAAATATTTGATTACAACTAAATGAGATTAGAGTGAAGCACTGCTGATGAAAAAAGAAATTTTGAATGAGCAAACAGTTACCGCGATATGCTACAAGCAGTGTTACATTTCCCAAAATTCGAGTTTTCATTTTAGCACATTTTTCTGCCAAATATACCAAAACTTACACAGTAATTCCATTTGTGGTGAATCGGGACTTCAACCCATTTATTTTTATCCCATTCGTCACTTCCTTCTCGCCACCTTGTGTGCGAGAACTATCACGTCGCCAGCTTTTCAATAGTTTTTCTTGATAAACTTGTCTGGCTCCCAGTAGCTCGCTGTAGATGCACAGTGCTGCTGCATAGCAAGTTCCTTGATCAAGCAGTTTACTTGTTTCGCGAGTGGAGTCTCTCCAGTTCATGCAGTGCTTTTTACCGTGCAACGTCATCGTTACATAACAGGCCACTATCGTGACTTGTGACCCACCCAAGGCATAGGTGAGGTACCAATAAGCTTCCCAAACACCTGGGATACGACCAGCAAGGATAGCAAAGTTTCTCGACAAATCGAAGTGGATCCAATCAAATCATTTTTTTATTTCAATTTTACAATTTGTCTAGTTTGGAGGTAATCACTGTACATTGTACTCTTCATAAGCATCCGTTGTTTGATATGTATTCTTTGAAATATGCAAGTCCTAGAATGTGAATGAGAATTGGATGTAAGTATTATGAGTGTATGTGTATTGTCTAATATTGGATATTTTTTATATACTCTTGCAATTGTTAAAATTGTTGTCAAGGAGTGAATGCGAGATTTCCCCCCAATATTACCACCAGTTTCTTTATACATTCATCAAAGCATATTGAAGTTGTGAGGAATGTGAAAGTAGAAGGATTCAGAAATAAGCAGTATTGTTGTGAAATAAGATATATCTTTTAACTAGTATTCTCAACGAATATTCATTATGTACACTTATGTTAAATACTGATTATTCTCAACACTTGTTATACTAACGTTAATGAATAAAAGAAAATTCCAAAAATCACCCGATACTTTAATTTCATGGTAAAGAAAGTAATTTCAAGAATATCCTGTCAACATTTAATGGCACCCTTAATTTGGGATACTATACCTTCTATGATAATTCTGTTTTTTTGTGAAACTGCAGGGTCGTATTTGCGTAACTCGTCGGGAGAGGCACTACATGAGGCCGAAAAAAACTCCCAAACAGTTACCGCGATATGCTACGAGCAGCTAGATCAGAAGTACTAAAAATTATAACCTCTGGATATCTAGTAGTTGTGGATTGAGATTAGTGGAAGGTGTTTGCCCATTTCATTTTGTTTGCAGCTTCCTGAATATTCTTGCTGGGAATAGTTGACATCTAAGAAAATACTCTCCAATAATTGGCGGTTTTGGTGTATAATTAATATATAACTTATGTGTGAAGACTCTGTTGTTCTTTATTTCCAGTTGGAATTATAAGATTTGCTCTTCCACTAAGAAGCAACTACTAAAGTGACAAAGACCGTCACACATTGTGCTTTTCAATTATTATTTTTAATTAAAGGTTACATGGTCTATGCATTTTTGTCACAGTTTGGTAATTGGAACAGGGTTTGAGGAAGATATTTTCCATTATTTCTCACTCGACAAATACTCATGTTACAGCTACCACGTGGTGCTAGGTGAGCAATCTATCCACGTCAAAATCGTGCAATTAGGTCCGGAACTCGAAACTCTTCTTGCACGACAAATACTAATGATATGATTTAACGTTTAAGCACATTTTCTAAATTTGCGAAAAATGCCAACAATTCACATTTTATGCCAAATTTACTGAAAGTGTGAAAAATGTATTCAGATATCACTGCACATTTATAAACACTCCTTTGCACCAATTAACATTTTTCAGTGTTATCACGTTTGCGGAAAAATCAAGGACGACCCTCAAATAAATCAGTAGACGAAAAGTGAAAATTTACAGGGCTGGCAGAGAAATGTCAATTACTGAAGAAAGTGATATGGTTTTAGGATTGAATGAGACAAATAATTATTATATTAAAACATTTATCTATTTACGGTATGCGCCAAAATATACAGTACCTCCTCTCTTACATTCTTCACCACCTCTTTATTAATTGCATCCATTGTAATTATGAAGAGCAGTGGGGAAAGAGCACTTCCCTGTTTTAGTCCATTACTTATACTGAACCACTCCGTTCTTCCCACTCGTGTCTTAACACAGCTCTGGTTGGCCTTGTATGTGTTCTGCACTCTGCACACTCTATCTTCCTCGACTCCTCTCTCTCTTAGAGCCTTACAAATCTTTGTTCTGTCCATGCTATCGTATGCCTTTTCTATATCTAGGAATGCCATAATCATAACATTTCCATACTCGTAGTGCCTTTCCTGCATTTGCCTAATGGTGAATATCAGGTCTACTGTTGATCTGCCTCTTCTAAATCCACACTGTTCCTCTCTCATGTTCAGCTCTGTTACTTCCCTTATTCTTTTCTCTAATATTTTCTCATACACCTTTGCTGAGTGGCACATAAGTGTTATTCCTCTGTAGTTTTTACATTCCTTTCTGTCACCCTTCTTGAATATGGGAACTATTAGTCCTTTGGTCCAATCTCTTGGCACTTCTCTCTTGCCACACTGTTTTCAACACTCTGTACAGCCACTGCACACCAAGCACTCCTGCTCCTTGTATCATTTCCACTGGCACTTCATCTACTCCAAGTGCTCTACCTCCCTTCATTCTCTTCAGAGCTTCCTCCAATTTTTTCCATGTGAGATTAACTTTTTCCTCCCTCTTTTTCTTTTTCCTTCACTTCTTCATGTCTATTTCCTTTTTTCACATTCAGCAATTTCTCGAAATGATTTCTCCACATTCTCCTTATTTCTTCATCCTCTTCTACAATGTTTCCCTTCTCATCCCTTAGCTTACAGCTGTCTCCTCTTTCTCTTCTCCTTTCTCTCACTAATTCATACAATACTTTCCTGTTCCCATATACATCTTCTTCTAGCGCTTTGGCCCTTCTTCCATCCATTCTTCTTTCCTCCTTTACTACTGTTCTTGCCTCTTTCTTTTTTTCCCACATACTCTTTTTGTGCACTTTGTGATTTAACTTTAAACCATTTTCTAAATGCATCATTTTTGTTTTTCACTGCCTCTCTAGTTCTTTCATTCCACCATGGTGTTTCTTTCTTCTTTCTTTTCTTGCATGTCCTTCCACATACCTTTTCAGCTGCCTCTACTAATTCTGTTTTAAATGTTGTTCATTCTGTTTCTACTCCATTGGGTTCATCTCTTGGCACTTTTGTTTGCAATATTTCTTGATATTTCTCTTTTATCATCTTATCCTTCAATTTTCACACTATCTTTGATTTTCAATCTCCTCACATCTCCTACTAGTAGCCTGTCTAAGTTCTCACTGGGTATTCCTTAAATGTTGTTAATTTTCTTCTTTACTTCCTTGTTTACCAATATATAATCTATTACAGACTATTGTTCATGATTCCAACTGTATCTTGTAATCTTATGGCTGTCATATAGGGTGAGGCAGTCAAAAATATTAGTTAATTTTTGAACACGAATGTACTGTACATGAGTTGAAATTACTAGCGCACCTGAAAAATGTTCATTTCTTGAGTGTCAGTAAGATGGCATCCTTGGTTTTGCACACATTGTCGGAGTCTCAGTGTAAATCCACCCATCCGAAATTAATCCACACACTCCATGAAACGTCTCTCCATTCAGAAAAAGTAACAGTGTGGTGTGCATTATCATCTCGTGGAATCATCAGCCCCTACTTTTTCGGAAATGAACACGGTAACAGTAAGCGCTGGACGTTATGCTGACATGCTGCCTTCCCTTGATGGCTATGACCCAGATGAAGAAACACACTTCCAGCAAGATGGTGCAACTAGCTATACTGCCAGAGTGTGTATGGATGTCCTTAGACTCGCATTTCATGGTAGTCTCATCAGCACATTCGGCAATATTCTGTGGCCTGCCCGTTCCCCAGATTCGTCGGCTCCTGACTTTTTTCTTTGGGGGTTACCTCAAATCCAAAGTATTCAAGGACAACCCTCCCAAGAACCAGGGATAATTTGAAGGCGAATTTGGCAAGAGATCCACAACATTCCGTTGGAGATGCTATGAAGCATCATGTGCGGATTTACTCTGAGATTCCCACAATGTGTGCAAAACAAAGGATGACATCTTACTGACACCATATTCAAAACATGAACATTTTTCAGGTACACTTGTAATTTCAACTCATATACAGTACATTCATGTTCAAAAATAAGCTAATATTTGCTCTCTCTATTCTTTGTGAATTTTTTAAATCTTCCCGTTTGACTGCCTCACCCTATATTACTTCCTAAACCAGCTATTACCTACTAACAGTCCGTTTCTCTTACAAAAGTGCAGTAGCCTCCTTCCCACCTCATTCCTCTGTTCCCATCCATCTGCTCCAAGTATTTCCGTATACCCTTTCATGTCTCTTCCCACTTGTGCATTTAAATCACCCTTCACAATTTGCCATTCCTTTTTTACATGTTCTTCCAAGTCTTCTTCAAATTCTTCTTTCTCCTCCCTTGTACATCCTGTTTGTGTGCATACACTTGAATAATTTCTATTACTTTCCCTCTTACATTCATTTTTAATTTTATAATTCTGTCATTTACTCTTTCTACTACTTCACTTATTCCACTTCTGACTACAAATCCAACTCCATTTTGTCTGCCCTCTTCAGTTCCTGCCCTATTGTGGAATTACATTGTTGAACATTGCCTATAAAGTATTTGCAAGAATTATATATAAAAGACTACCACCATATGTAGAAAAGTGCATTGGACCATATCAATGTGGGTTCAGGCCAAGAAAATCTACAATTAACCAGATATTCACCTTAAGGCAAATACTGGAGAAAACTCTGGAGTTTGAGATAGGAATGCACCATCTATTTATTGATTTTAAATCTGCATACGATAGTATAAACAAGGCCCAACTATATCTGGCAATGGAAGATCTTGGAATTCCAATAGGATTACTAAGAATGGTAAGGATAACTATGGAGGGCTCTAATAGTAAGATAACAGAAGGAGGACAACTCTCAGAACCTGCTGAAGTAGAAAATGGACTAAGACAAGGTGATGTGCTGTCCTGTTTGTTGTTTAACATTGCTTAGAGAAGGTTATATGGGAAGCTCGGGTGCAAATTAGGGGTACCATATATTGTAAGTCAATCCAGATACTAGCATATGCGGATGAGGTGGACATAGTAGGAAGATCTCTACATGCAGTAGAAGAAGCATTTCTAGCCATGGAAAGGGAAGGAAAGAAGATGGGATTGGTGTTGAATGAAGGGAAGACTAAGTACATGACAGCAGGTAAAGCATACGGACATAATCCATCACCGACCATAACAATGGCTAATTATACCTTTGATAGAGTGGATTCCTTTATCTACCTGGGTTCTGTTGTGACATATGAGAATGATTCACAGGAGGAAGTAAAGGCACGACTTATAGCAGCGAATAGGGCCTATTATGGACTACAGAGACATTTTAAGAGCACAATATTGTCCAGAACAACTAAGTTAACACGTTACACGACACTGTATTAATAAGACCTGTATTGACCTATGCTGCGGAAACTTGGACCAGTTCAAGGAAAGATGAACAGCTGGTAGAGAGACCTTTGAAAGAAAGATATTACGAAGAATATTGGGACCAGTATGTGAGAATGGAAAATGGAGAAAGCAATTTAATAAGGAGCTGTACAACTTATATCAAGAAACAACAGTTATTGGTGTAATAAAGGCAGCAAGATTAAGATGGGCTGGTCATGTGATGCGCATGAGTAATAGTGACCATGCAAAAGAGAGTGATGTTGAAAGGTGGACAGAGGAAGCGAGGAAGGCCTAAATTAAGATGGGTGGATGGAGTGGATGAGGATGTTCGGAAGCTCCAGTATAGAAATTGGAAAGTTGTGGCAAAAGGTAGAGATAGATGGAGACAAATCACAGAGGAGGCCAAGGATCATTAGTGGACTGTCGCACAAGAAGAAGAAGAAAAAGAAAAAGAAGAAAAAGAAGAGACCACAACAACTTATACTGAACCACTCCTTTCTTCCCACTGGTGTCTTCACACAGCTCTGGTTGGCCTTGTATGTATTCTGCACTCTGCACACTCCCTCTTCCTTGACTCCTTTCTCTCTTAGAGCCTTCCAAATCTTTGTTCTGTTTCGTTTGCCTTCTTTAGTTCCTGCCCAGTAGAGTTTATAGTCATTCCTCAATTTCATTTCTCCTCTTCCTTTCCATTTCATTTCGCTCAATCCAAAGATATCGATCCCTCTTCTCTCCATTAGATCCACAATTTCTTCAGTCCTTCCTGTCAGTGTTCCAATATTCAATGTCCCTATTTGTAGCCCATGTTGTCTCCAATTCCCAGTCCAGCTTACTTCTTACTTAACTCGATTTTTTTCTGTCAGCTAATTGGGCCTGTCACAGCCTACACCTGAGTGGTGGCGCTGCCACCTGTGGGTTCTCAGGTACACCCTTGTTTTCTGTCAGGGTTCCAACTTCCTTAGAGTCATTCCATGTCAAATCAACACAGATATGTGCAATTTTTAACCTGACCATCTCCAATTTTCATGAAATTTGGGGAGTTGAAACCATGCATAGAACTTAGTAAATATGAAAATTTTTAGTCTCGTGCGTCTTGTAATTGTTAAATTATTCAAGGTCAAAGTTTGCAGAAATTGCCTTTTTTGAGCACGCTTAGCTATACTAAATGTGCTATAACTCCGCCACTATTTTGCCTAGGAAGCTCAAATAAAGCTTATTGTACAGGGAATTGAATAAGCTTTCCAGTGATATATAACAAGCCTACCTTTGGATAAAAATATAATTTTGTCACGTGACCTTGACTTTTGACCTTGAATATCTCAAAACATGTCATCACCAAAAATCGTGAAAAAAATATATTTGGTCCCTCATACCATACTCTAAAACATATCAAAAAATCATTTTGGGACTGCAATGGGATCAGAAGATACAAAATAATATGTGTAACTATGTGACTGATAAAAGCCCCATTACGTGAACTATGAAGAGTCAAATGTCCCTTAACACCCCCTACAAAATGTAAGAGTTATCCAGGGTGTAATTGGTCATAAAAGAAATAGGTTAGGCACAGGGAGATCCCTAGCCGTGTGTGTCAAGTGCAGATCCGGCATATTGTTGACCACCATATTGAATTCAACGCAAAAATTTCAAAGGAAAGGGGGTGATGTGATATATTAAATCAGGCTAGAATTTCACGAGAAATGAAGTGACGAAGGTTTATCCAACATATATTTAACCAGCAAAAATTTATTACTGCATGCTTGTAACCATTTTCTCCTTTTCGAGGTGTTAAAAACAAAGCATTGGAATGCTTCTAACGTGTTAGGAACTCATCAAGATCACGCTGACATCTTGGGAGAAAAAGCAGTATACGCACCATTGCATATGATTTTAATCAGCTTCATTCACCAAATAGTTGAATAGTGAAGAATATTGGGAAAAGTATCTCAAACAATTACGTGACACTTCCTTTGGAATGAAAAATTCTTCAGTGACGAGGCTAATTTTTATGTTCACGGTGAAGTTAATAAAATAAAAATAATATGCAATACCTGTGATTTGCTCAGTCGAATGGTTGTTGCTGGTAAGCTAATTATGTGGTATAATGTATGGCGAACGGAAATGGTTGGTCCATATTCAACAACGGAACCTTAAATGTTGAGGGCTTCTTGGATTTGTTAAGTGAACAGGTTTTTTCACCCTTGCTTACGGGATATGGCACTTTTCGAGAGTTTTGAAACAGGACAGAGTGTGACCACACTATGTAGACATTTTCACAATTTCTTCATGGTAATTTTCTAGGTAGATTGATGGGCACACGGGGATCTATTAAAAGGCCTGCACATTCCCCAGATCTAACATCTTAGAAGGACTTTTACCTTCAGAAACATTTGAAGAGAATGGTGCATGCACTAAAAGTCCCTGATATTGACCATCTGAGAGAAGACATAGTTGCTGCTTGCGATGTTGTTGCACATGCTACATTACGATATGTTCTATGGGAGTGTGAGAGACGTCAACGAGTGTGCTCACAGGAACATTGACAACATTATAATGTGCATATATCGTAAGTGAAAGATATGTGTATAACTTTTTGCTGGCGTAAGATACGTTGGAAAATCCTTCGTCACTTCATTTCTCGTGAAATTCTAGCCTCATTTGATATATCACATCACCCCCTTTCCTTTGAAATGTTTGCCTTGAATTCAATATGGCGGTCAACAATATGCCGGACCTGCGCTTGACACACACGGCTAGAAATCTCCCTGTGCCTAACCTATTTCTTTCATGACCAATTATACCCAGGATAACTCTTTCACATTTTGTAGGAGGTGTTAAGGGACATTCGACTCTTCATAGTTCACGTAATGGGGCTTTTATCAGTCACATAGTTACACATATTATTTTGTATCTTCTGATCCCATTGCAGTCCCAGAATGATTTTTTGGTATGTTTTAGAGTATGGTATGAGGGACCAAATATATTTTTTTCACGATTTTTGGTGATGACATGTTTTGAGATATTCAAGGTCAAAAGTCAAGGTCACGTGACAAAATTATATTTTTATCCAAAGGTAGGCTTGTTATATATCACTGGAAAGCTTATTCAATTCCCTGTACAATAAGCTTTATTTGAGCTTCCTAGGTGAAATAGGGGCGGAGTTACAGCAGATTTAGTATAGCTAAGCGGGCTCAAAAAGGGCAATTTATGCTAACTTTGACCTTGAATAATTTAACAATTACAAGATGCACGAAACTAAAAAATTCCATAGTTACTAAGTTCCATGGATAGTTTCAACTCCCCAAATTTCATGAAAATCGGAGATGGTCAGGTCAAAGGCTGTGTTGATTTCGCATGGAATGACTCCTTAGCCTTTCTGGATCCCTTCAGGTCCACAAGGCAGAGGGGCAAACACTTTTATGGTGGTGTTCATTCGCCATGTCACAAGGCTGTCAAGGTTGTAGATTGGTATCTGTGGTATTTGCTGAGTATGTCCATGCCACTGGACATCCTCCACACCCTGATAGCCTTGCCGCCTAGGTTCGGTATTGCTTATTTGGGTTTCCCCTTATTCACAGCTCCCCCTCCTATCTGAAGGAGGTTTCACTATCCGCCACCTGTGACCCACCCGTCCAGTAGCTGAGGCTCGCATGAACAAATTTTAATTATTGTAATTTATAAATATTGGTACTGGTATCTGTGGGAATTTGTAACAGTATGGGCATCAGTATCAGTATTGGCTGAGCCCTATTCATAACATTGAAAATTAACTTCACTCAGTGGGAGATTAAAAATCATGTCATGAGTTTAAAAGGATAGGGGAGAGGGGGGTGAATTGCAAGGTGAGTGTAGCAGATAACTGAGGTTGAGATTGTCAGATTTCAATAATGTTTACCCATGCAAATTTCTGTTTGCCGGTGGGATGAAAGAAAACTTTTGCACGCATTGCTAAATTAACTAAGGTCAAGTGACCAGAAGAGTAATAAAATTCCAGAAGCATATTTGCAGTGGTGCAGAAGTCTAAGGCTCTGTTTCTGCATGCGATTTTTTTCAGATGTCACAGTTCGAAGACATCCAACAAAAATTATTTTCATAAGGGTGTCATGAATGCGATTTCTGTCGCACGTTGTAGTGAGATATTTTGTTGTAGTTTTACATTAGTCGAATGGTGATATCCAACAAAAATCGTACGCATCAATGTACGCTAAATGTTTGTCCGACAAATAATAGGGTTGCTTAACGGCCTTATTTGTTTCCATGTTCCCTCAGAATGTTTAACAAAATGCCATACTACGACGTCCGACAAATATCGGATGGCACTACAGTGGTGGTGCCCCCACCCTCACTCAATCCTCATCTGTCCACAGCTCTGTCCCCTTACTACTCCCATACAGACAAGAAAAAATGAAAAATTATAGTTCACGGCACTTTACTGCTAATATTTAGAAGCTTATCAAATTTCTGACCCTCCACAAATTTCTCTCCCCCCTCCCAAGCACCCTAGTTGTCATCATCATCCTTCAACTTTTCCTGCCTCTGGCTGGGTCGGCATAGAAGTCAAGACTCTCCATTTTTCTGGTTTTCCACCATTCCTCTCTCCACGGTGTTGCAATCTTGTCCTCTTCTCCTACCATTCTCCACTATCTTCTCTTTACACCGACATCTTGGTCTCCCCTTTGGCTTTACTCCCACTCCTTGTACCTTGTAAGCTCTTAGAGGCAGTCTTTCTGCATCCATCCTCTTCATGTGTCTGAACCATCTCATCTGTGCCTGATCTATTCTGTCCTGAAGCTTCACTACTCCAACTGTCTGTCTTATCTCCTCATTCCTTATTCTATCCCTTCTAGTTCTCTCCAATATATTTTTTAAAAAATTCATCTCCATTGCCTGCATCTTTCTTTTGTCTCTCTCTGTCATTGTCCAAGTCACTGCACCATACATAATTATTGGCATATAATGTGTGTTATATATTAGCTTCTTGCATTTCATAGGTACATCCCTGTTCCATATTAATCTTCGAACGTTGGTTGTGAACTGCATAAAAGAACCCTTCAAGTTGCTGAGACTTAGCAACAAGAGTTCCTCTTCCCATACAGTGATTCGTAACATATTTCAAAGCAAATGCCTGGCACATTCATTCCATGACTTCAACAAACAAAAAAAATATCAAGACAAAATTCCAATTTTTTTTTTACCTCTCAAATTCCCTGACTTTTCCTGGTTTACCAAGTTTGTCGCCACCCTGAACATAGCAAAATATTATACTATTTTTCTTGGTTTTCTATTTTTCTGCATTTAATTTTTTTTATTTCTGTCTCCTCAAAAACATAAAAACGAGGTTCTACTGTAGACAACCTATATTCGGTCTGATAAAACAATTGCTTGTGTAATACATAGGGAGTGTACACAATATTGTTAACTATATGAACAATTATGAATATCCCTCTCCCATTGAAAGTTTTTTTTCTGTCAGTGGTTATATTCCTCGTCATTCTCAGCAGGTAGAATACGTAAATCAAAACTAAATTTGAAAAATTATGTTTCTGCAATTAGATATCTACATATAAAGAAAAGATTTTAAAACACTCACCAATTTTTTCTGGGCCTCTTCAATTTTACGATTATTTTCTTCCATAATTTTCTCCAATTCCTCACGCTTTTTCCTTTCTTCTTCCTACAAAATAATTCTCATGTTAATACAGCAAAAGTGGTAATTTGTCCCACGAGAACATGCACTACAAGAAACTAAAACTCATACATAATTTTTAAGGAACTGTGTACTGAAATTTGACACACTGGCATTTTTAAAAGTAGTACACTAAAACAAATCTATTGTTGATCAAGAGTTGCTCATTAAATTTGGATTTGACTGGTATATCACAAAAAAATCTACACTGGTAGGTAGAAAGTAAGGTTAATATTGCACTGCATAGCAAATAGGTTTTTCTCACATAAGAATGATGATTGCAATAATATAGTGGTTACAATATACAGAAGATGTAGGTTGCAGTTTGTCCTGAATGGAAGCTCAAAAAATAAAATATGTACAACCAGCATCATAGACCTACAGACTGCCATATGAATGGAGATAAGAGCTGGTTAGAATTGTTCTCAATGAAGCAGTGAAGAATTTTCTATTCATACATAACATAAATTTATATTTTCCCAAAAAGTGTTCTAGCTAAAGAGCCACTGAGAGTCTAGAATGTCTACTATTGGTCAACTTGTAGCCTTGAAACACCAGGCAGGATAACGGTGACATTTGCGTAAATTTCCATAAAGTTTTCATGGTTCGGAATAGGTTTGGATTATATGAAATTTTAACCAATACCAATACAGAACTGATACCAAATTAACTGATACCGGTTATTCTACCAATATGATATAAAACAGAAAACAAATTAAATTGGAAAAGGGCAAAGGGAAGATATAAAGATGTCAATGGAAAGAGCAGATATTGGAGAGCAGGATTGGAACAGTGGAGAGAGAAGAGTTATGGAAGAACAGAAGAGGGTTTGCTTCCATTTCAGAACCAGCCAAGAACTGGAAAGTGTGAAGGATGATAATGAGAATACAAACAGAACTACTATCGGATTAAAAATTATAGATATTTGAGTTTGGACACCAATTAAAAATTAACCAGTAGACCTACATTAAAACGAGTTACATCAAAATTTAACTTACTCAATTCTGCATTAATCTATGCTAACCAATTATTTTTGAGTATGCCTTCTATTTTTTATCGTCGTGAAAACAAAAAAAGGGCAGTTCATTTTAGTTTTGCAAACAATCACTATCTTTGAAATTCTGTAAATCAAAAACGATTTGTCAGATCATTATGAAATATTAGTAGGGTGGAGGCAGAAAGGTTTTAAACACAATTCTTAATTTTCAGGTTTTCAAATTTTATCAAAAAAACGTTTTTAGCATTTTTGTGAAACAACATTTTCTTAGTATTGGGTAGTCCTACAAATACAATACTGGTCTTGTTTTGAAGCTCTTTGCATCTGTTTTTAAAATGCATTATCATTGTCAATTTACATTGCGAAACCGATTTTATACAGATTTTAATTCAGCGGAGTAAAGAAGTACGTGGAACGTAGCAACACGGTACACAGCGATATCCATTGAACCGCACGCAGAAACTGCTAGCAGGTGCTGCAAGTCAATGCTTGCAGTGTTGCCACGTTGCACGTACAGCTTTTCTCCACTGAATAAAAATCTGTATAGAATCAGTTTCGTAATGTGAATTAACAATGAAAATGATTTTTAAAAACAGATGCAAAGAGCTTCAAAACAAGACCAATATTGTATTTGTAGTACTATCCAATACTAAGAAAACATTGTTTCACAAAAATGTAAAAATGTTTTTTTGAGAAAATTTGAAAACCTGAAAATTAAGAATTGTGTTTAAAACCTTTCTGCCTGCAACCTACTAAAATGTCTTAACGATCTGACAACCAGTTTTTGATTTACAGAATTTCAAAGATAGCGATCGTTTGCAAAACTAAAAACAACTGGCCCTTTTTTTGTTTTCACGATGATAAAAAATAGAAGGCATATTCGAAAAAAAATTATTGGTTAGCATAGATTAATGCAGAATTGAATAAGCTAAATTTTGATGCAACTCGTATTAATGCAGGTCTACTGATTAATTTTTAATTGGAGTCCAAACTCTAGTATAATTTTTCATCTGATAGTATGTGATAATAATATGTGAAAATAAGGATGTGAAATTTTGAATCAAAATGTTAACAAACATCTTTTTCCAGTTAGACATTAAGAGTCGTGTATTATCCATAAAAATCATAGTGCTTCTACAGAACGTTATTTAAAAAGAGCAACTCTCTTCAACAATTTGTATAAAAAAAAAGAAAAACATTTTTAGGAAATACAAACTAGGCAAGATGCTGTACAAAACCATAGCAAAAACATAGTAAAGCATAGACATCTTGCCAGGATGCCACTAGACCTGTCTTGCAAGTAAGTCATAAGGCAATTATAACAATGCAATTCCAATGCAACATGTGAGAAACAATACTAATTTGCAAGTGTTAAAGAACTTACAAGAAGGAAAAAAACCACTTACACATTAGACAGGACGCATGTGGCAACCCTGCAAATAAGTCTTAAAAAATAATAAATTGACATAAAAATATAAAAAAACTGCAGATAATACCTTGCACTGCTGACGACCATGGCTTCTTCCACTGCAAACATGAATCTCAGCCTCTAATGCATTCTTTAAGTATAAAGGTTGTAGTCTTCCATATCGACGCTGACCTTTATTTTCAAAATGGGGATCACACTGGCCTGACCCCCCTTAAAACAATGCACATTAGCATTCCCCAAGTCATAAAATTATTATCTACGGCTAACATCATAATTTTACTTGTAATTTTACAGGGGGAAAGAAATGTTTCAAGAAAGAAAAATGTTTATAATAACTATTATTAATAAGTTAAAGAATGTTCTAGACGAAACATGCCATGAAAAATAATTACACAGAAAACCTACGGAAGGGGATTGGTTAATACTAAAGTCACATGTTATGGGACAATATCCACAGATGTATTTGCACATCACACCGTTCTAAGAGTCTTATGTCCTTGACAGTTTGATAGTTCTTTCTTCACAATAATTCCTTCCACAAATGACAACTACTAAAATTGTCTCATAATTAATTACTGTCCTGTGATATTGACAGAACTGTTAAAAGAAATAGAAAAAAATATTCAGAAACTTGAACATTCTTCAAGAACAAATGACAATGAAAATCTACTTAACATTGATCATGTTTTTTTGTTTTTTAATTGTCAAAAGGAAATACAGCTCAACATATATGTAACAGCACTGTGTAACAATAAAGTGTAGGAAGAAATTTTGACCAGTCTTATGAAAAGTTATGGTTTGCTTTGAATAATGGAGGGAGATTGAAAAAACAAATTTGAATTTTTATACATATACACAAGGAACACATCCTTATTGGAACACATTATAGTGAGAGGTTTTATTTATTTTTTGTTGTTAAAATTATTAAGAGACATTATTAACTATCTTCAAACAATACAGGGTTAAAAAAAAATACAGTTTCTCCATGTGCATTTCATTGTGCCAGGAAGGCATGTAGGGAGTATGGAGGTACAGCTCCACATACTTCCAATCACAGCCACGGTGGAGGTTATGCTATGGCTAACTTTGCCCCTCATGATTGTTTCAGGTACATCAAAATTGCAACAAAGCATACATACCAACTCAACCAACAATTGGAATTTCAGCAATTCAATGAGTTTCAACAACTGCACAAAGCTTGCCATAACATAGTTCAGGGGAGTTCTTCACTGTTAATGTCCATGCCATGTGTCACCATTATCAAATGCTTATCAAAAATTCAAATGTGATTATTAAAAAGTGAATACAGCTTGCTCGTTTGTGGCAGAGTTGCATAATCAGGCAGCGTATCCATACTTTCAGATCACATGCTATTTGGTAATTGGTAATCTTCCATATTCTAGTGTAAATCCTATTCTGTTTAAAGTTCCTTATTACTTTCCGCTAGCCTTGCTTATTCTGAACTGGACTCGAGATGACTATGTTTATGATGACTATACAACAACTTTTCTTATGTACATTGAACATGTTTAACATAAAATCAATTATTATATTGTAAAAGAAGTATACACTATATACTTGAAGTATATATTTCTTTGACACAAGAAACTGTCTTAGGCCTTGTGCTGGAAAATACATTATTATTATTCACCAAATACTTACAAACAGCACATTGATAACAGGTTAAATGAAACTTTACCTGAGCAGTTTATACATATTTAGTAAAAAGGTAAAGCTACACCCGGCACAATGCAACATGCCATGAAGACACAGGAAGGTGTGGAGGTAGAGCCTGACAGAAGCACAATATCAGTCATTTGTGCAAGTGATGCGATCAGCACCATGATCCAGCCACCTTTAGACCCTCCTCCCTGCTTTTTGAAAATTTCCCACCTCAAATCACCCACCCTGGGATTCAACCTAGGTCTCCCATATGCCCTACCAACTGGACCACAGTGGCTCTTTGAATAAATATATTTAAACAAATATTCTTGTATGTTGTATTTTTTCTGAGCACATGAATGCTCTAGGAATGAGTCATTTTTTAAAAGAAAAATTGTTGCTGAGACAACCATGAGATCCAGCACTGTCTGAAATGAGACACTAACGATAAAAAAATTCAAAGGCAATAAAAATCAAGTACAGTGGATCCACAATTATATGTTCGTGGATTTTACATTTTCTTACATTATGCATTCTATCTTGATGGTACCAAAATAGCAAAATGTTATAAAACTTTCCCCGATTTCACTTTCCTGCATTTTAAGTTTTTTCAGCTTGGGTCTGCTGAAAAATGTAAAATCTCAAGGTTTCGCTGTAATTGTAATGAAAATTAACAGCAAAGGAAGTACGTTCCCCCACGCCCCCTTCCCTTTTCTGCCTCTAACCTAATTTACTATCCCATCTTACACCATAAGGATTTTGAAATAAATTTAAGGAAACCAAGCACTACAAATCTGACTTTCTTTCAATAGTGGCTAATCCCATACATCTCAAATGCTTTTACGGAGCACAAGCATACATACTTTCTTAGAGAAGATGCGCAAGGAACTTGAAAGCCGAAACATTAATATTTCCTATCTGTTGATGTAAGCACTATTAATACGTACGGATTGTATATGTCTTTTGATTGCAAGCTTTGTACCATCTCTGTGCAATGCTTGTTGCTCAAGAAGGAAAACACAACCTTTTAGTGAGCACACTTTGTAGGCAAACTTTCATAAATATTAAAGTACACTCATTGACAAAAAAAAGTTAATCACCCAGAAGGAAAGATCCAATTTGGACGTCATTTCGTACATGTGTGTAACATCAATGGGTATGTAAATGATTAGAGTTGCAATGATATGTACCATCTAGAACAGCCACCAGAGTGAATTACTTGTGCCACCACTTGATAGTGTTACCAGGCCTGATAATGTCAGACATTCAGTCAATACCGTGAATGACTTGTAGACGCATCAACGTATCAGACAGCATTAACAGCACTTGATGGGAGTTCGAAAGGGGCCG
Source organism: Lepisma saccharinum (assembly GCF_977018435.1). Taxonomy (NCBI): domain Eukaryota; kingdom Metazoa; phylum Arthropoda; class Insecta; order Zygentoma; family Lepismatidae; genus Lepisma; species Lepisma saccharinum. Next base: position 72,927,779 of record NC_139233.1, read on the forward strand.
CATTGTGAATCTACATGAGGCTGGCTGGTCTAATCGTGCAATTGCCAGGCATATCGGGAATTCAGATGTCACAGCGGGCCGATGTTGGCACCAATGGGTACGTGATGGTTCCAGTACACCAAGACTGACCACACCAAGGAAGGATCACAGTTTTGTGCGCAAAGCATTATGCAACCACATTACATCCCCATCTGCTATCTGAACACAGGTGCAGGACTCTCTACAACACCCAGTGTCATCCCGCACCGTTGGTCGTAGACGGGCAGCAGCCAGACTATGGGTTCACTGTCCCATGCGGAGGCTGCTGTTAACACCAGAGCACAAACGGCGACATTGGAGTGGTGCCATAACTGGGAGGCATGGACTGCTGATGAGTGGTGTCGCATCATGTTCAGCGATGAATCCAGATTCTGCATTACCACGAATGACCACCGTGTGTGAGTATGGAAGCGCCGTGGGAAGAGGACACACCTTGGTGTGGGGAGCCATAGGGTACGACTTCAGATCACGTCTGGTAGTGGTTTGGGGGACTCGGACGACACACTTGTATGCCACAGACATCCTCATGTATTACCTCTCATGAGACAGCATCGTGGTACAGTCTTTCAACAATACAAAAGTTGACCACACATATCACATGTGTCTATGGACTGCCTGCATCATGTTGAGGTACTCCTGTGGCCAGCAACATCTCCTGATCTGTTCCCAATAGAACATGTGTGGGATCAGCTTGGACGTCAACTCCGAACCAGTGACGATCTGCAGGATATTGAGGGCCAGTTACAACTTGCCTCAGGAGAGGATACAAGGGCTCTACGACTCCATTCCAAACCGAATCGCCGAATGTATCAAGGCCCAAGGGGGTGCAACATTCTACTGACATGGGGTCAGCAGTACGCCTGTACTGCACACACACTGTTGTTCACTTGATCTGATTTTGTAATCACTTCAATACACTCACATAACTTGTCAACACATGCAGTTTCATTTAATTTCCACCATTCCTTCTAGGTGCTTCATTTCTTGTCAATGAGTGTATATAAAGAGTAAAAATAGTTTTAAAATTTGCTGTAAGATTTTTCTGAGGTAAGATCATTCAACAATAAAGTCTGAATTGAAGGAATATACGTAATAAATAATTGATACATATAGAAAAAAAGCGGGACCAGCGTATCATAAAACGTAATGCGCTCTGCAAGGTAGTGCTTCTAACCACTGCCCCAAATTATTGCTATCTGACTGGTGTGCCTGGTGGGCGGGTATTCTTGTTACAAATTCTCCAACATGACCTTGCCAAGAGATTTCTAGCAACCATGCTGCTTAATTGCCCTGTTTGCCTGGACATCGGTTGAGCTCTTCCAAACAAAATAAGTCATCTTCTATGCTAATTTAACTTTTTAGTGAATCGTATCTGGTTTATCTGATGGGGAAGTGGTCGAGTGTGGAACTCTGATAGCTCCATGAGACAGCCATGTTGCTTCGCAACTTCCAGTTAGGCTGGTAACTGAAAGGAGTATCGGTTAAAATAATCACCACCACACTTCCAGTTGAAAAACAGAAATTTTCACAAACTTCCAGTTATGCGCTAACATGAACCTTGAAAAACCGGCCGTAAATCACATAAAGGAATATATTTGTGATGCTTCAAATTACATTGATTTTTTGGCCACTTTAGGTTAATCATGATGATGAGTGATGGCTGGATAAAATTAATGAAGAGAACTCATAGAGAATTGCCAAGGCCATGACTTGACATTCAAACTTTTGGCAGCGAGATCTCAACTAGCCACCAAGATGGTGAACCATGAAAGGGGTGGAAAAGTTGGTATTATTAATAAGTTTCTGTGATTTTTAAAAAGACTGTGTTCCTTGTTTATTAATTCTTAAGAAAATAGTAAAATAACGGAACTTCCCATGAAACTGGTCAAACCCACCCTTTTCGTATGTTGGCACCCACCCTTGAACCATATCCCTTTTTAATATGCGTAGTATTACCTCTCGTATCTTTTCCTCTTCCAAATGTTTAGCTCGTCTCCTCTCCATTTCTTCCATCATTTGTTGTTCCATTATTTTCTTCGCTTCTTCAACTCTCCTCAACACCTCAGCTTCAATCTCTTCTTTCCTTTTCTCTAATTCCTCTTCCACTCGTTTTTTCACTAATTCTTCTATTCTCTTAGCTGTTTCTTCTTCCACTAACTTTTGTTCTAATTCCCTTTGTCTCCTAGAAATTATAAAAATAATGTTAATATCGTGCGTGCACAAGGATCACTGACACAGAAGGGGAAATACAGTATTTTGTGTGTGTCATATGGGGAAGAAATTCTTTGGCTCATGAAGCACATATGGAAAATCAAATACCAGTCAATCCATGCAGCACGCATACAGTAAACAATTAATACATCTGAAAATAATTTTAAGTCTGAATACTGTTTAAATTCTATTGAATTCTCTTTAAAGTATACAGAAGACAGAAAATAAACAATAAAGCTGCCAATTGTGTACGAATTCAGATGCTCCTGTAAATAATATGTACTCAGTTTGTAACTTAAAATTTTGTAAAGAAATAAAAGTATGAATTGATGTTAGTAAAAAGGGAAAACCAGAAGAAAATATGCCCTTCAATAATATTTCACAGACAAGTACATTAAATTCGAGATTGTTTCTTTCAAGAACTTCACACCCTTTGCATTTTATGTAACTCACATTTGGTAGATAGGATGATATTGTTATATTTCTGGAACAACAGGATACCCACAATTCTTTTTTTTTTTTTACCAGTACAGTACTTGCAAATTAGATGAATGTAATAATACTATTCTGTAACATTTCACATTGATATGCATTTAAAACATGCACTTTTCAAACTCATCTATATTTTCTTTTAGGTAATGTAATACCCATGGAACATCAAACAGATATACTGGAATGGAATGATGGCAGATACACTCCCCTATACTTCAACTAAATCTTGGTGTGAATATACAAATCCTAAACATGTTCTAATGCCATTACTATATGTGGCATAAGCAATGAATTAGATATTGTACTGATTTAATATTGTTCCAAGAGATACCCACAAAAGAAATTAGAAAGAAATCTGGATTTGCATTTCAAGTTTTCTACTTTGATAAGAACAGTGCTTTCAGATTATCTGGATGGTGGATGGATAAATGAATAACCAGCATCCAATCATCCAAAATCCAGATACAAAATTAACCAATGTCTAAATAAAATCCTGTCTGTATTTAGACATCCCTACCTAACTATTTTATGCACAAAGAACCAAATAAATGTGCCTTAAGCAGGCAATTAACTCGGGAACCCTTGACTGTAAAGTGATGCAGACAAATATGTGTCTGTGTCCAGATACTTCTGCATTTTCTGAATGATCAATGTCTCTTTCCTCATTTCATCACAACTCTATTGCCATTCCAGAGACACCTGTAGTAGTGAAATTTGGGGTGAAGCCAGATCTTGGTTTGGTAGCTCAGTGATAGAGCATTGACATGGAATGACATGGAATGCTAGAGACTCAGGTTCGGCTCTTGGTTATGGCTGAGCCGCGAACGTATTATAAAAACACATTTCTAACACCACGTAACCACAGCAATGACACGGAAGGCTGATTGGATTGTGGACAATTTGAGTGAATGTAAAAACTTGAATTGAGGGGGTGGGGGAGGCATTTAAGTTGTTCATAGTCAGATACGGACCGTAGGGAGAATGCTATTTCCACCACATGAACCAATGTTGATTAAAATCTTATTAAATATTGCATGCTCATTTATTAATGAAGCACTTTGTTTTAAATAAACAAACCTTGGTAATACTTCAATGTGAAACAAGTTCCATGTCAGAAACAAAAAAACTAGTGTACCAAAAAAGGAAGCTAGGCTAACTAGTGTAAGATAAAAGATATGTCTTTGATTTACAAACTTGAAAAATTAAATTAGCATTGTACATGCCGCAAATGGAACACTAAAGGTATTGTACAACTTTGACTTCTTTCATTTATCACAAGTTTGCTGGCATCTTGAGTATGTCCTGCATTCTACATAGAAATTATTTTTATTCCTGCATGATTTTCTGCATTACTGAAAATTAATCCAATTCTTACTTCCCTTTCACTGGCCAGAGAAATTGCTACATAAAATGCTACCAGGTTGAGTCAAAAAGTTTGTTTGTTTTTTCACGTGGGAAACAGTGAAGCCGGAGAAAAAGCCTAGAAAGGCAAGTAAGCACTTCACGGTAGGCACGTGACGTGCACGCCACCTGGTACACACATTCATACAGGCACAGCACATTTTGACAAGGCACAGTGCAATTACGGCAGTCCATCATGGAGGTCAACAAATTGGCCGTGTGTATCTTGTTACGGCATTATTGAAAAAAAGAGGGAAATTTGTGTGGTAGAAGGTGACGGCACAGTGAACATTAGGACAGCACATAAATGGTTGAAGCTGTTCTCGTCTGGGAACATGAATGTGTAAGACAAGCCCGATGTGGGAGATTTGGTGCCATGGACACATATGTCCTGCTACAGCACGTGACAGCCAATTCGAGCATCAGCACGCGGCAACTGGCACAACAGGTTGAATCGTCCCAAATCACCGTGGTTGGTACTCTTCACCAAATGGGTTTTGTCTCTCGACGGCCTCGACTTGTTCCGCACAAGTTGACACCACAACAGGCTAAACCACAAGTCTCCATCTGTCAACAATTGCTTCAAAATGCACGGGACGACAGATTTTGGCATCGAATTGTCATAGGTGGCGAAAAGTGGATCTTTCTATGATATTCTGCCGGAGTTAAGCAGTGGTTGTGGCCACCGCAAGAAGCAATGCCATTTGTTCAAACGGGACTGTTTGAAAACAAGGTCATGTTGTGCATATGGTGGAATATTGATGGTCCAGTATTCTGGGAACTCGTACCAGATGGTCGTGCTGTTGATGGGAACCTTTACGCTGTACAACCACAGCAGGTCCAGATGCTATGCTCCAGAAGTACCCAACATTGATGTATCGTAAGAGAGCCTTGTTACAGGTCGATAACGTCCCATGTCACCAGTCATGAATTGTTACCCAGAACCTGCAGGACTGGAGTGTTGTCTCCTTCCCCATTCAGCCCTGATCTCACGCCATCCGATTACCATGTGTTTCACTCTCTCACGCATTTCCTGCAAGGACAACAGTTCGACACATTGAATGCTGTGAAAACAGGGGTGCGTGAGTTTTTAGCCTCGAAACCAGTTGAATGGTATTGTCGTGGGATCATGACTTTCATGGAACGTTGGCACAAGACCATACATCAGAATGGCCTATACTTTGCCGAATAAGTCTGATGTCACGCCTTGTATCTTCAGTTTCAATGTCCATGTGCAACAACGAATGAACTTTTGACTCACCCTGGTGTCACAGAACTTGGTTTTTAAAAATGATTACATCGACCAGAATTACCATTCTGAGTGGTAACTTTTAATATGTATATGTGAAGCAAACCTGCCAGAAAAGCTTTCATAGAATGTTAATTTTTTCTGTTTAGCAGTCAACAAAGAATAATGGATTAGTAACCGACTATTGGATCAGTTGGTATTCAATTACTTTTTATAACAAGTAGAAAAGATGACAATTATACCCAACAGGTTTAATCATATAGGTATGATTTTGTGTGACAACTAAGGAAGATTTCACACTTAAGTGCCATTTGCCACGTGTTGCTTGGGAACGAGGCAATCAGCAGGAACATTTCACCCTGTAGCAGCATGATGGGCCACATAAACCTGCTTTCGATTGGTGAAATCATCATATGTCGCTTGTTACTTCAGTCTGAAATCTCCCTTACATATTATGTAATATGTTTATGAAAGCAGCACAGGCACATCCACTTAACACATAATTTGGAGTATTATAAAATTAGTTCTTGTCTATACTACAAACCAGTATATAATTTATGCTCCAATATCATCTTCCTATGTAAGTCCATTATAGTCATTACAATACAAAAATTATGGTGTATTTACTGTTAATGTTCCATTCATTCTGGAATGTTTCAATGTCTGATGCTCATATCTTTTGTATGGCTGAAGATATCCACAACTCAAACTTGCAAGAAAAGAGAGGGGGTACATCACAAAATGATACATGAATTCAAAATTAGAACATGCACCATAATTGTTGATGATAAGACTTATACTGATCTACTTGTCCCACAAATCAAGATCAATTAACCTATAGTGTAAAGACCTATACTTTACACTAATCCTAGGTGTAAGTTGGCCAAAATAATCCAGTTGCTATTTTCTCCCCTCCAATCATTAATAACTATTAATGCTCTACCCTATTCAGTCTCCATACCACCTACTGGACAGATACAGTAGATATTTCTGAAACTGTGTGTTTTACAGGGAGCTGGCAAGAAGTGTAAAATATTTCAAAATATCTCCTGAACACATACGATAGAAAATGCACTTCTTTCTTTAAAAATGAAGATACTGCATGCACATATATAATGATTCTTTTTAATATTCACAATGACTTCGTATTGTAAATATTTTGGCTGGTTTGAGGATTTGTATAATCCTCTGATCAGATCAAAGTATTTACAAAACAGTAGTCTCTTGCAAATTATAAAAAAGACGAAAGCCATAATTTTCTTCAATGTCAGAATAATCCTATGTAATAACAAGTACCTGGTATACCTTCACTTTTGTCAAAAACCATTCGATATAATGAAACATACAGTGGAATGAAGCCAAACGTATCCTTACCATCCATCCTCTTCTATACCAGCAATGTCGAAACCGGTCCTGTGAAGAACAAACAGTCAAGCACCTTCCTACATCTGTGAAAGAAATGTCCTCGGTTGGTCAAACGATTCACCACATCTTCTGGTAGATCAGCATTAAACTCACCTGGGAAGGGGTCCTCTTCTCGGTTTCTCAATTACTGGTTGTGCTTTACAACAACCATTGTTTGAGAAACACCATGAGCGGACAGGAAAAACACAAGGTTCTATGTCTAAGTCTTAGGGCTCAAATATCTCAAGGTCACCATAAGCTAGCATAAGTGTTGCAACAACTTTGTGCAATCCGTTTACGGATATTTAGGTGTATGTATGTGAAAATACCTACCGATTTGCTGAAACAGAACTCACAAATGGTCATTATTTACCAAGTCACCCCAATGTTGAAAATTGTACTGACAATGCATTACAACTTCTTCTTGTCACTTCCTGGACTAAATTAAGCAATAAAAATTAAAAGTATCAATCTTAAATTTATTATATGTATAGCTAACTTCTATATTTGAACAACATTCAGATGCTTTACACACACAAATTTCTTGAGTTTATTACTACAATTAAACTAACATTCAAAAGTGTTGTGTTGTATTACAATTAATAGTCCCAATAGCATCCAATTGATTATTCATATACAAACTGATTCAGAAATTGCAGAAATATGAAGAAATGATTATTTGACAATTTCCAACATTGTTGTTCCTATGGAGTCAATGATTACGTACTATGAAAATAGTATGAATATAAAAAATTATTGCTGAAAATACACTGGGAGAAAAGATGTTAAACTACAGTGAGCACCAAGATCCAGGAACAAACTTAACAACATGCACAGAATAAACTGAGTATGGTATTCTATTAATAAACAAATAGCTGGCAGTGCTTCAGTTTAAAACCACAAGTGTCACAAATGCATTAGAGGAAACATACGTTTCCTCTCAAAAAAGGAGGAAAAGATATTTAGGTTTGAAACCACTTCTGAACTCCTTTATGGCCACATGCAGAACCAGTAAATATTAGTTTATTAACAGAAGAAGTTTATATCCACTACACGTTATTCAAGATTGTTAATGGAATTTTCCTGCAAACACTATCAAGCAATATTTTCAGATCTGAATATGTCTATTAAATGTATATTAAAATACTCAAGAGAGACATTTACATATATGGATTGTAGTGAGGAACAGTGTTATTGTATTAAAGTATACAATAATTGTTTCTATTTATTAAAAATTTAATTGCAATTGTGTATATATATGCAGCCAAATAAGTCCTATTACAAAACATGCATTATGCATTGGCTGTTGTATTCTATTCATGTGCATGTACATACTTCAGAAGTTAGTATAAGTCATAAATGCAAAACTGATAAAATTTATAAGATCAAGAGACTCCTTCTTTGATTGAATATTCAGAAACAAACAAAATGGAAGATGGATATTTCAGTAGGAAAGCGATTCTATAGTTGCTTATTGAATACCAAAAGTTAAGAACAAAACATGCACACTATTTTCTGCAAATCTAGCATACCTAAAATATTAACTTTAATTCTTAACCTATGTATTTGAACTTTGAACGATTTAGTCAAATTTGTTTCCAAAATGCTTGTTTTTTTATAATTTACTGCGGAAACCAGATTGTTTTTTTTTAGTTCTAGAAAATATACATGTTAATTAAGTGCTTTGGAATCTTATTAGAATGGTAAAATCTGAATAAACTTTTCCAAGACAAATAGTCACAACTGTATTGAACTCTTGGCACATCACTACACACAGTTAAAAAGCATACTTTGGTCCATCACAGCATGGATTTTTCAAAATTTGATGATATTTCTTTTAACATGACAGGTCCTAATCGTTACAGAACTATGAGAAACTTGTAGTTTTAGGAGAAGGCATTTCTCAAGATAGCCACTGTGAATTACTCAAGCACAGGATCTTGTAGTTGTATATTTTAAAATATATATTCATTTTGAAAATGGTAAAAGATATCTTTGGTGTCACGGTTAGGTTATGCAATGTTATAACACTTTTGGGGAAAAAATGAAATGGCCCCTTTCTTTGTGCTACAATTGTTATTATAACTGCTGTATCATTTGTGGTCTGGTTAAAAGTGGTATGTGGAGCCTAAAATGTTTCAGAGATTATAAACATTTTCTTAGTATAAATTACTGTACAGACTACGAACTTAGGGGGTAAAAATTCAGTCTAAAACACATGCACCAGAAAGTCATCAAAGAAACAAAGTCTGGTTTCGGTATGAAAAAGTTAATAACCTAAGTAATAAAGTTTTTATCAAATATAGTGAGACAGAAAACACACAGAAGTAGTGTGTCATAAATTTAAAAATGGACAAGTTGCACAGCATTGTTGTGCTGTGTACACAAATGACACATTTTTCCTACCAAATTGGAAATGTTTGACATATTTTGCATTTTTTTGCAAATGTGTAAGGCTAATCTAGAATGTATGATGCATGATGAGCTTCCACAATACATTAAAGCACAATAAAGAAAAACTGCCATTCCCAAGTATGACTTGAGATCAATGCTCCTTTGAATGAGTCACTTATAATTTTTAGTCTTTTCATATGTTAATAGGGATGGGACAGATTAATCAGTAATCTTCAGTATCGGCTGATATAGACATATAGGTACTATTACCACCCCAATATACCTATAAATATCTTACAATTTAGTGCAATATTGCACCAATTAGTTATAATTTTTATGGATATAAAAAAATTATCTCCATGCCTTACATTTCTTCTAAGTAAATGTCTAAATATGCAGCTTCTTTTGCAAAAGCTTGGTTCATCTGGTAACATACAGTTTTTAAGGAGGTCTATGAACCATTTGGAATTTTATATTGCATTGGTAGACTATCAGTTATCAGTATAGGTACATTTTATATCGGTGCTTTATTGGTTTCAGTCAAAATTTCAAATCGGCCCATCCCTATATTTTCGTAAAGAAATTCTACCATGTATTGTCACACTAAAATTCCATGCTCAACAACCCTCTTAAGGGCCAAAGCCTGCCAGAGTGGATTTTAATATTGGGTGACGTGTAGTCAGCGCATAGAGTCCAATGGCCGATGTTTTCTGGCTTCTAAGGTCAGCCACACACTGGATCCAACACGAGTCACGAAGCAATGCAACGCGACAATACACAATGCAACACGATGAGGCAAGACAAGTCTTCTGTTCTTCATACAAGAAGGAGAGGGCAAGAGTTGTGTTCACTTTAATTCCATTCATGGTAGTGTTCCATGGCAACATAACTTTACAAATTGCTAACAAAAATAAAGTTGGGAAGGGTGTAACACAACAGTGTGCGCATGGTAAGGGGGAAGGGGGGGATCAGGGATACCCCATAGGAGGCAATTATTCCTGGCAACAAAAGTTAATTTTCATTACTACCACGGATATTTCTATCCCCCTGCAGTTTTGGCACTTTATATGTAAATATGATAATTTACTTTTTATATTCATACAAAAACTAAATATGTTGCATAACAAAAAAAATCACTAACATATACGTGAAAACATGATGGCCATTGAAGCTTTGGAAACACATTTTTTGTGTGAGAAAATGAGTAATCAATTGTGTAGCCTTGTTTTATATTGTATTTCTAATTAAAGGAAAAAAGGTAAAGTGCTCCCCTGTGCTTAGCACAACGCCATGAAGGCATATAGGGGGTGTGGGGGTAACGCCCCACACTTTCTTGATCCGGTCGTGAGTGGGGGTGATGTGATCAGCATCATGCCCCTGACCACCTTTACCCCCCAGGGTTTCCCCCAGGTACCCATGTTATTCGACGCTGAGTGGGCACCGGGGCCGCTTCCATCGTTAGAAAAGTTCCCGAATTTGAACCGGGCGGGGATCGAACCCGGGACCTTTATCATGGTAGTCAGATGCGTTACCGACTGAGCCACTGCGGCCACAATTATTTTTCATTATTATAATTTATCTCCTCTCAAAAAAGATTAAGATTTCCTTGTAAATATATTTCTTGATTACACATGAATCCAGCAATAGATGCCCCCCCCCTTGCAAAAAAGGAAAAAGTTCAATTCGCAAACTGCAAACTGATTGTTATTCGCGCAAAAAATATAAAACTGGCCTGAAGATTGTTTTCCTCTATAATTTACAATACATTTTGTACACTACATTCCATGTTCAAATACAAGAAAATTCCCAAAATATTTTTTTTCTTCTTCAGGTAATGTAATTGTGCCACTCCATTCATTAGGGCATCAATTTTTTTCTTATTATGGCAACCAGTCCAGGAGTAATCGTAAAACGGAGGCCTCGTTTGGACAAGAACGATTAGCTTCTCTGGATGAAACTCATCTTTAACCTTGATCGCACAGTCAAACCTACAGATAATATGTGCTGTTAAACAATACAGCGATACAGTGATGAGTCACGTGCAGGTGGTGCGCTGAGGAGAAAAGATTCACACATGTGCAGAACGTTTTGTCGCATCGTGCTCCTGCGAGACCAAATTCCCGGGACCTTCACTGTTTTGTTGCAAGCCGTCGCAATGTGACTAGATTCAAATGTTTCGTCCGGTGTCCGGACGCCCATAAGAGCTCCATGTTAAACGTTCTCCCAAGTCATTTTGCAACAAAAATGACTCGTCGCAACGTGTCGGATCCGGTGTGCGGCTGGCCTGACTGCTACTTCTTTGCAAGTAGCTCCCCAATTGTCCTCCCACCAGGAATCGAACCTGGGACCGCTCACACCAAAGGCGAAAGAGCTGACCATTTAGCTATGTCAGAGCCCCTGTATTGTTTGAAATACTACAAGCTGGCATATTTTTCTCTAGAGCTACCCCTCTCCTTGCTGCTTTAAGTGAAACATCATATGCTAACACTTTGTATGCAATTCATAAAAAGCTAATAATATCTAGTACTTGTTCAAGTAGATTCTTCAATAATTTCCAATCCCTTAGAATGCATTTCAAAAGACCAGGCTCAGTTTTGTGAATCTTATCAACCCTTCCTTTATATCTGTTGGAATTTCAATTAGAAATAAGTATCCTTATGTTCTTAAAGGTTCGCATAACCACTTTTTGTAGATGCAAAATAATCAAACACAGTTTCAGTGTTTTTTTAATTTTATTTTATCTGCGACGTTTCGATCTGGTTTCCCAGAACTTTTTCAAGCTGCACCAAAATATATATACTGTGTTGTTGCATGTATATTTTGGTGTAGCTTGAAAAAGTTCTGGGAAACCAGAACAAAACCTCGCAGATAAAATAAAATAAAAAACCACTAAAATAACTGTTACATTATTTTGCATCTAGAATTGTTTTGATGGATATAAATAGTTATTTTCTGCCACTTTTGGCTAATTGTGATGACTGGAATGAATGGTGATATGATGCGACAGATGAAGGAACCCTGTTAGTCTGCTAAATGTAGTCTAGAGTGTACTATATAAAAGTGAGGTTGACACATCGGTGTCTTCAGAAAGGGTCAGCCCTTACATCCTTTCTCAGAATGGGCTGGTCGAAATACTTCCTTTTCTTTCCTGAAGCTTCTGCTTATAGAGGTCACTGCCACAGAACAGTCTACGAACTACACTGGTTTGAATTACATTTATCAGCATCACAAAATTGCACCCATGACAAGTTATTGGGCTCTCCAATAATAAATCACAGTTTTCATTCATACTTTGCGTATTTGTAGCTTCATATAGTTTACCTTATAATATGCAAACCTAAATATTCTACTTTTTCCTCATGGAATGCCACCCTGCATCATACAACTGTTGAACCAAGTGTCTAATAATAGTAATATACCTCTCTCTCCAACACCGTTATAATCTACAAACACAACCTGATGGACAGCATTAAGAATGATTACACAATCATGCCATAATTAGGTATTTATCTTTCTAAATGTTTATGTCGGGTCATTTTACAGCATACCATTATCAAAGAAGTACAGCTAAGCTTTTACTTCAAATATATTAATTTTGAATTCAAAGAAGCTATTTCTTGTAGGAATATATGCACGTTTCAATTTAAGACATTGGATTATGAAAATTGTTTGTATGTTTATTTACTTCCACAAAATATGAGAGGCACGGAAGAACGAAACAAGAACATGCTGTGTGAACAAATTAGCTCCACTGCTTGTAGTGAAGCAACTGCATATAGTTAACCTGAAAACAAACAAAACACAATTAAAAATCTGTCGATAAGAAGGAAAAATAGATACCTCTGTCTTTCCATTTCCGCCAATCTATCCACTTCATCCATTTTCCTGTCATGTGACCTTTTACTTCTGGCACGGCTGCCTCCCCTTCGATAATCCTCTGAAGCATCTGAACTACCGCTGGATGATGATTCTGAATGAGAGCGCTTTCTGCAAGGAAAGGGGTAAAAAAATTAAACAAAGTGAACTAACCAGTTCTCACTAATTTTGTCATAGAAAATTACTGGATATCTCTGAACCATGCTACAGTGTAGGAACATTTTTCCAGCTCCCACTGTTGTCTAGGATTACTACTGTAGGAGTTATGAGTCCTGTCCAATACTGGTCATGTTCCACATTTGATTTCACGCCATTGTCAATTGGAGCTGTATTATTGTTATGATAAGACCTTTCAAATGACATATTCTTTGACCTCCTTGCTATTTAAAAAAAATGAGTCGACCCCAGCCTACCCCCTTGTGGGGGGCCTGGGTAGGGAATGGTTGGCCTCAAAACGTTTCCCCCTGAAACCTAGACTACAAATTCAAAAAATATCCCTCTTTTACAGACTTGCCATACAATACAATGACCTCCCATCAAGAATCGATATATTTTCCTCAGAGTTTGCCTTTTGGTTTTCTATTAGAAGAAATGTTTGTAAATAATATCAAATAGTGCCATCTTTTGCATATTTTTTTGTCAATTTGCTATTCTCTTTTGTTATTTTGTTACTTTTAATTATTATTTTTTAATATCTTTTTGCTTATTATTATTATTATTGCATTTTCATTGTTGACAATTTCAGTGTAAAATGGCCACTTGTGCTGTATCTGGAATATTCTCAATAAATACTGTAAATAAATAACAAAACTACCTATTCTTGCAGTGGACACCTAAAGTGTGCACGTGCCACACTTTGGTGATGGGGAAATGTGTGATTTCATGATTGTAGGTTAAATTGTGATTGTTACTTGACAATCAAAGTTCTTTTTAAGTGATTTCAGCAATTGTGTTATATCCATCAACTATGTAGCATCAAGAATTGTGCAGAGAAATGAGTTTAAAGGAAGCCTTAGAAATTCATGACTATATTCTGCACAAAATACATCATTTTAGGTAGGGAGTGAGGCATGTTTGAGGTTTCCACCAGATCATTTCTAAGTTAACTAACTGCAGCACATTCATTCATTGCTGTTCAGCAATCATCATACCTGAAAACCCTGAAAGAAGATATTGAGATTGATGAAATCATTGTGTTGTGTGACTTTGCTGAAAATTATTATTTCATGCTACATGATGAGGTGCAGGGTTTTCACTGGAATAATGCCCAAGACACAATTCACACGTTTGTCACTTACTACAAAAAACGAAAGCAGGAAAATTGCCATGTACAAATTTCAAACGGTTTGCAACACAATTCAATAGCTGTACACACATTTCAAAAGAATCTAGTTCAATTTCTTAAACAATGCATATAAATGTACGTAAAATATATTAAAAATTGTCTAACTTGTTACACCACAAAGTAGACTTTGGGATACTAGCTACGTGGCAATTCTTTGCCACATCTCTCGGTAAGAATGTATACAATGGACTTGGTGGAACTGTGAAAAGGCTAGGAGCTAGGGCTAAGTTTACAAAAGGTGCCTCCAAGACTGGGTTAAATCTATGATATGAGGAATATGAACTTTTTATATGTGTATCAAGAAGAAATAATGGAGAATGAGAATTTGGTACACTGAAAACATGAAGAAGTCAGACGAGTAATTTGGAACTCACACAATTTATACTTTCATGCCTTCAACAAGAAATGACTGAATAATGAACAGGTTTTCTACAGAGATAAACAGTGAAGTGAAGCACCAAATATTACATATGAAACAATGCCTTTGGAAGAAATAAAAGGTTGTGTGACTTGCATGTTATAATGATGCTTGGTGGTTGTGTCATAAATGTGAAAGCTGTATTACAGGAGGTATTGATCAGTTTTCTACCATCCAAATGGTGACCCCCATCATAAGTGTTTCATCAGCCAGACTTACTGAACAAGCTGAGTGAACAGGTTTTCACTAAGCATGGTGTCTACTATTTTGTGAAAACAAAATTCCCTGACTTTTCCAGGTTTTCCAGACCAAGAACTTCGATGAAAATTCACATTTAGTCACACTCAAGTTTCGATCCGTAAATTGTAGTACACCAGATTAATCACCACAAATCATATTTTATCCTCCTGTACCTGTATATTTATGGGAATTTACCAATATACTAGCAAGATTTCATTATCACATTATGTGAAATTATTGATGGCCTCCCTTCACCCCTTATAGCCATCCAATTCACCCACACATTATAAAATAATTGTTTTAGTAATTTTTTGAAGTTAATTTATTTCCATAACAATTCAGTAGTCATAAGAAAAATAATATATATGTTTATAAACTGAATGTAATTTTGAACAACAGTTTTCTTCCATTGGCATTCGTTAACATGTGAAAGTTTCCAAAGAACACATTACTCGAAAAACACAACTACACTATTTTCTTCTTTAATGCTTTCATCTTTTCATCAATTTCTTGGATTTCCTTTGCAGATCTCTCGAGGATTTTAGCTTTCTTTGTACTCAGTTCTTTCATTCTGCCATACTTCTTTTCCTCTCTTCTAAATGAGTCTTCTGAGTTTCTGTTGTATCATGCTTCCTTCCACTTTCCATTCCTTGCTGCATAGATTAAAGATTTTGTTATAGGGACTTTTTCAACCTCTCCATAACTTACAATTGCATCATGTATACATTGTTGGGTAATAAGTGAGTCCTCATCAAGATTATCCACAAGGCACAGAGCAACTGCACTCAACAGAAGCATTTCTATGTGGAAGCATTAAGATCTTCTGGACAAACAGTATAAAGGCACTGTTGTTACAGTCTTCAAGAACTGTCATACACATCTGATCCAGCCGATCAACAGCAATGTCAAAATTTTTCATTCTTGCAATCACACTGTCATTACTACATAAGTCAGCATAGAATCGTTTTATATCATCTGCAGCAGGGCCAGAAAAAATGGTGCTTTTCAACTAGGACTTGTAATGCCACATTTACTTAGTTTTCACCTACTTTTCCATCCAAAACAGATGCTGGAGAGAGACATGCTGCACCATATGTGAGCCTATATTTCAATGATCTCGTACATATCTTCTTACACAAACATTGTAATATTTTCAGACGATCTTCATGATAATGTAACTCCTGAACCTCGGATAGTTTCACAGATCTAAATGCTGCTTGGATTGCAAATCCAATGTCAACTTCTTTTGCAGAACACACACATCCTGGATGAGTTAGATTTAGTTTCAAAAGATCTTCAGAACTTACACCTTCAAGCAGAATGGACTTATTTCTAAATCTGGACATAAGGGATTTCAGTAGCTTGAGCAAATCTTCATAAAGGAAAGACACCGTTGGTGAATCAGACTGAAAACTGACATGAAAGGGTTCTATATCAGCTGCAAGTCTGAAAGAAAGCTAGCCTGACTGGTAACAGAGGATTGATCACTTGTGACTTAATAGTTTTAAAGCTTTCACACCTTGGTACCAGAAACTCTGTCAGCATAGGTTTTCAGAAATGGCAAAAGGTACTGTACTTCCACACTTCCATTATCTAACCACCGAATTGGACAAAACCTTTTTGGAAAAACTCTTGATCCCGTAATTGTGAAATTTGCTGTCCGAGCTGGAACATTTTTAAATAAATTGTACACTGCTTTTAAGAATACAACTACGTTCCAAACAGAACTCTGAAAAGATGCTTTGAAAGCACCATGAAGAACATGAAGTACGCAGCTTCCTATTTCCAGCAATGTTGTACTTTCTGGCTCATTAATAGCATGTTTTCCTTGAAAAAGGTTAGAAATTTCCAGTTCACTGCTGGTCCATCCATGGATATTTGCACTATGTTTTTCAAATTAATACCCTTTACCCCTTCTTGAAATGCCAGTAGCAAGTCACTAGCTTTGATATGGCCCAGAAAAAAATGAACAAGGTCTACAAAAATACATTTTTTTCCAGAAAAACAGTAAATTTCCCTGACTTTTCCACAAAAAATAAAATTCCCTGACTTTTCCAGGTTTTCTGGAAACTGGTAGACACCCTGCTAAGGTTGATATGTACTGCAACTATGCAAAGATACACACTAACTACTGCAACCATCAAAAGCACAGAAGAAGCACTGCTGAGGAGAAGACACAGATTTGTAAGTTTTCCTCAAAGTGTTATGTTTCATTGTGATACAGTAACTACTTGAACAAGTATTAAGGTGTTTCATTGAATGTGGCATAAACTACTGCCCAAATTTTTATTCCTGTTCCCAATGAAACTTACATCGGTAACGGTTCCGATTGTTTTATATTTTTTTCAAATTTTCCTAGCAGGAAGGCTAATTATCGTAGAATTTTGGCAATCATTCACAAAATTTGAACCCTCCTTAAAGTAATGAGCACTGTTTGGATTTCGAAGAAAGAAAAAAAAAGTCATTTATGTTGAAAAGCAATTTAAAAATTACCTTACGCAAGTACACGTGCTTCCCACGGACAATGTATTTTCCATTGACAAGTGACTGCAAGTATCGTAGACTAGTGGGAATAATATAGAAGTAAATCAGACCTTAGTAGAATACATTTAGGCACTTTATTTTAATGCTAAGTGAACCAAAACTGACCTGCATAACCTAGCTACAAAAGCATATATTTGTATGTATTTTTCGTCATTCATGCATCTCCGTTGCACGATAGCTCATGCCATCATTGCTGTCGACTACATGAATCAAATGTTCTATGCGTTCGGTTATGTAACCCCCTGTTAGTGTAGCAACCACGCGGTAGTTTGACAAGATGACGTATCAAGGTTACGTTGTGAAAATGTTCCCGGATATTGAAGACCCACGAGATTTTTTAATTGAACATGGAATTGTGAAGGAAGAAATGGAATGTCCTAAATGTTCAAGTATATGTAAGCTACACATTGCACGGGATGGGAAGTGGCTCTATATGTGTACGATTTCCCCCCCCCCCCTAACCTAACCTTCCGTGAATGGTTTGTGGAACAATTTTCGATTAAAAACGTTTAGTAAATAGATTGTGCGGCATTTATAGGTTCATAGCATGCAATACATTTAAGTGTAGTGAAACTTAATGTTTTTTTTTTTTGAACGACTTGAGATGACCGGACCCCTCTCCGATTTTCTTAATATTTGGCATACTCACTAATTGAGGCCTCCTCATCACGAATCTGAAGTTAAAATTTGTCGGAAACGTCTCAAAATTGCAAAATAAGCTAAAATAAAGCGTTAGTTTTCCGAATGGAAAAAGTCTATTTTCGCGAAATTTTTTGTTTCACAAGCAATATATATTCCTGATACTACCACGACACCAAATTTTAACTATGTTTGCCTAACCTAACCACACGCCAATGGTTCGTGGGGCTAGCGTCAATGGTTTGCAATTATTTGCAATTTCTAGATCATGATACTACCACGACACGAAATTTTAACTATGTTTGCCTAACCTAACCACGTGCCAATGGTTCGCAATTTCTAGACGTTTCTGCCAAATTTTAACTTCAGATTCGTGATTAGGAGGCCTCAATTAGTGAACTATGTCAAATATGAAGAAAATCGGAGAGGGGTCCGATCATCTCAAGTCATACCTTTTTTTTTTTTGGTAAATGTCTGTTATATCGGAGACACTTTTCTTCAAATTTACAGGAGAAACTACTTACGGAAATGAGTTTCTGTTGCATTTATCAAACTTTGTGGAGGTATTTTGTCACTATGGAATGCTGCACAACAGAAAATATGCACTTTTGATGTAATAAAGTAGCCTTTTGTGCGAAGCGACAACATTATGCCATTGTTTCCATGATGAACCTGCAGATGGTGCGAGTGTCAAAAGTCACGCGGTCTCGCGAGAGGAAGAAGTGTTTCCAAACGTGCCTTTTTTTTTACCAGAATTTTATTATTTTTATTTTTTTAACTATGCTTACCTAACCCAACCTAACCTTGCCGGAAATGGTTCGTGGGGCTAACGTGAATGGTTTTTGGGGCTATAGTGAATGGTTTATGGGGCTATCGGGAATGGTTTTTGGAGCTATCCGTCAATGGTTTGTGATGATATAATGAACACGAAAGTACGTATTTTTCGGTTAAGGAGGTTGCAACACTTCATGCCCACTCCAAATCGACAAAACACAAGCACGACGCGTGATGATCCACAGCTGTGCGCAAAATATTCTATGTTCTGCAACGGAAGAAAGGACCAAAAGAATTACTCGTAATGCGAAAAATCGAAGTTCTTTTCGTGTAAAAAGCATAATGGCACCTTGAAATAGGTTCCGCAATACACAATTGGTAAGTACGAACCATTTGAAACTGAAAATATGCGTTAGAAATGTGTCTCCGATATATAAGGACATTTACCTTTTTTTTTTTGTTTAAATTTATTTTTCTAAATTTTCCTAACCTAACCTTCCGTGAATGGTTTGTGGAACAATGTTCGATTCAAAACGTTTTGTGAATAGCTTGTGCGGCATTTATAGGTTCATAGGTTTGGAAACACTGCACATCAGCTGACGATACTGCATATCAGCTGACGACAGACAACGTGAGTCAAGATTTGGCCGCCGAATTAGCAACGACAAATAAATAATTAAAATGTTAAAAATAACGCTTTTTTCATGGAAAAAATGTGATCCCAACTTGAAAAATGTTCCGCTATGCATATGAGTTAAATGTGTCTCCGGCATATCTAACTGGTACCCATTCGTGAAACATGTTCATGCAAATTACCACAACTGTACAAAAATAGCACAGATAGCAACACTGGTAAATGTTCGCAACCATAAGACCAGGGAACTAAACCATTTTTACTTACAATTTATACTGACAAAGAGTATGTTGATATTCTTTAAAATAAACTTGCCTGGATCTTGCGCTTCTATCTCTTGATTTTTCTCTATGTTTATTGTGAGAACCTCTCTCTCTAGATTTCGACCTCTTGCGCGAGTGCTTGCTTTTATGATGGCGCCTTGTAGGAGATCTGCTTCTACTTCTTGACCTTCCCATATGTACAACGAAAGGATATATTAATTACAATATAGTTGGAACTAAGAAGTTCCTACAAATCTAGATAATAAAACGGTGCAAAGCCCTATCCTATGGCGTACAAATTAAATGTCACGTAAATAATCACAATATCGACAAAAACTTCAACACCATATTCCTTTTCCTGAAGCCTCGTTACAGTATTGCCAGGACCAGGTTATGTCGAATCGAATCTATTGGTTCGGTTGTAGCATCGAAATATACCTACCTTTTCGTTGTGAAAATCTCGAAATAGCTATCTATTTAAGGGTTCACGAGTATCAAGTACTACTTTGACGTTTAAAAAGTGGTCGTTCAACACACGAAACAATGAAAAACATTATATTGGTACAAACTAAACGAAACGGGCATCGAAAGCGGGGGAGACATGGGGGCGCTAATGTTTTCATTCAAAACATTTATTTTCTTTTTAGTCACAAGGAAGGGACACGGGATAGTGCAGGTATCAGACACGTATCTAGAAATATGTTTCTGGGGGGGGGGTCCGAACCAAGTGTCTCAGGAATAATAATAATAATGTTTAAATTAAAATAATTATATTAAATCAAATTAATACTAATTGCAATACATAAATTAATATTATGTTATTATTACACGAATAGGTAAAAAGACTGTTTAAGAATATAGATATAACAGCGCATATTCATTACGTAGCTTACCTGTAGTTAAGATCGTAATAATTTACATAAAATCAAGTGCCCTGGCAATGAATTAATGTCAAATAGATGAATAATTGAATATTTATCGAATAACAAAAATGATGTTATATGTAGTTGGAGCAAAGAAAGTTTCTGATTAATATCTTATGCATATTATTTTGAGTAGTATTGTACATAAATCTTCTTTGTAATGTTATTCAAAGCCGTATGATCCCAATATAATTCTTGCCTTCTAAAAAGTTCAGAGAAAATTAATAACCATCATTATGCAACAAATGCTATTATTTTCATTACTTAATGTTAGTACTTGGTATGTCTTTCGGGGTGTCCGGGCCCCTAAAACCCCCTAAATACGTCCTTCTTGTCCTTCAAAGCCGTATGATCCCAATATAATCCTTGTCTTTCAATAAGTTAAGAGGAAATTATATTACAAATGCTAAACGAGTATTTCCATAATTTAATTTTCGTACTTAATAAGTCTTCCCGGTGTGTGTGTGTGTGGGGGGGGGGGTCCGGATCCCCTAAATACGTCCTTCCTGTCCTTCAAAGCCGTATGATCCCAATATACAGGGTGATTCTAAAGGTATAGTACAAACGAAAACCACAGATACCTCCCATGAAATAGAGACGAAAGTTCCCCTTCCACTTTGCCGAGAGATGCCTCCGTGAGGAGCTAGACAACGCCGAAAACGTGTGAAAATGAACTTCACACCTCTGTACAGTCAGTAAAAGTGAAGATAGAAAGGCGGAACAAACGAAGTCAAAAGGAACACCAAAGTCGCCCATCCGAAAAACACTAGGCGGCAGCTGCGCAACGCATGCGCATGGGGTTCCACAAAGGAAATAGGAGTGTCCCGCAAGACAAGTGAAGGGAAGGGGTAGCGATCGACAACGGTAGGGAGAAAAGAAGCTATGAAGCATGAAGTAACAATTGCACAGCGGGAAACAAACACATGCAGCGCGTGGGGAGTCCCCAAACACAGTGGGGAGACACCGCAGCAAGAACAAAGCACGGTTCAACAAAAGAGAAAGAGGACCGGACGGGGAATGGTACCTGTCAAGGAGACAACAAATGCGGAACGAGGGATTCCCCGCAGCAGCACCGAGGGGATGTCACACAGAGGTCGTGCGCCAGCAGGAGAAACACAGCAACTACGGGCACAGGAGGTTTATTGCCACGCAAAGGTGCACTTACAGATAGGAATAGTACGTAGTCGTACCCCGGACTGACGTTGTTACAAAAGTTGCTCAAATTGACGACCACCACATGCAATGCAGGCATTGCAGCGTCGCAGGAAATTCTGGCGAACTCTATCAAAAATCCCTGGCATGGTACACACCTCGGCCGATGCTGCAAGTATCCGCGCTACCAATGTTTCCTTGTCAGGCACCGGGGTCTCGTAGACGAGTGTTTTCACAAGGCCCCACAAGAAGAAATCCATTGGTGTGAGGTCAGGCGAACGGGCGGGCCAGGGGACGGGGCCCTCTCTGCCGATCCAGCGCTGTGGGTAGGTACGGTGCAAAAGGGTTCGCACTGTGCCATCAAAATGTGCAGGCGCTCCATCCAATTGAAACCACATACGATGTCGCACGTTGAGGGATACATCTTCTAGCAGCTCTGGAAGGACTGATGCAAGGAAGGTGCGATAGAGGCGGCCATTTAAACGTGGTGGCAGCAGGTATGGACCGATAATCTGTTCATCGATGATACCTGCCCAGATATTCACTGCAAACTGGGTCTGATGGTGCACCTCAACTGCTGCATGTGGATTTTCATAATCCCACACATGGCTGTTTCGGCAATTGAAGATGCCCTCACGGGTGAATGTTGCCTCGTCCGTGAAAAGCACATGGCGCAAAAAACGGGGATCGTCGGTACAAAACTGCAACAGCCGTTGACAGAATTCCACACGTTGTGGGTAATCCCCAGCCCCGCTGTTGATGATAGGGATACAGCAGATCATCATGAAGGACACGCCACACTGTCGACTGTGATACTCCCCCTGCACGTGCAATGCTACAGGTGCTAGTGGACGGTGTGTCGTCCACGCGAGCAAATACGTCCTCCTCGACCGCCGCGGTGCGCACATGTCTTGGGTGACCGACATGATGGCCTGCACGTAACACACCCCATTCACCAAGGGTACGGTGCACTTTCGAAAACAACCTGCTGTCGGGTTGTCGCCTCTCCGGATACCGTCCGCGATAAAGGCGTGCAGCTGCTCGGCCATTGCCATCTGCAAGGCCGTAGACAAAATGCATGTCCCTCAGTTCTACAAATGTGTAGCGTTCCATGGTACGGTGAGGATAGTGCCAATTATGGAATACTGTACTGCAGTGCACATGTGGCACACACACACACACTGGTCACAACGGCTTCGAAACAACGTACTCAATTGTCGTACGTCAAGCACACCACCACCGCACCGGCTCTTTCACTGACACACTCCCTGACGCTGCACTTCCAATCAGCCCACACGTCCGCACGGTGCTGTGGTACAATCAGCTGACGTTCCTGAGCCACCCGTGCCTGTGCTCTTCACTACCTGACCACTGCCGTCAGGTGGGGCCATGTACTCTGGGGCCTTGTCATCGTGGAACACATGTAGCGTCCTTCATTCTTGCCCCATTCACCCACAACACGTACTTCATCCGTCTTGCTCGAGCCGACGGGGGGCACTACGTACGATCGTGTGGTGTTTGTGTACACCAATGTGGGGTAACCCAGCAGTTGAATAGACGTGCATACCCCCACGTAGCTTCATTACACGATTGTCCCACGCAGTTTATCTGTCCAGCCTTGCTCGCCCGGTCTCACACCCACGCGGCAGTGTGCGGCTGCGGTGGTGTGAGGCCACGCTTGGTTTCGGAGCGGAAGGCTGCGGCCGAGGAGGGACTCGAGTTGTTCGGCTGGGGTTGCGCTCGGAAGCAAGCAGCCGCGTCAGGTCTGGGAACGGTGGACCTGGTGATCGGGATGGAAACATTCCGACCTCGTCCATTAGTGTCGTCCACCGTACGGAGTGGTGGGGTCCGTACGACACTCCAGCAGCCTTTCGCCCGCTCCCACCCAGCGATGTGCCTCCGGCTTCATTTCTAAGAGGCTGATTGGGCCCCATCACGACGTTTGTTACAACGTCAGTACGGGGTACGTGGTCCTATCTGTACGTGCACCTTTCATTAGCAATAACCTCCTGTGCCCGTAGTTGCTGTGTTTCTCCTGCTGCCGCACGACCTCTGTGTGACATCCCCTCGGTGCTGCTACGGGGAATCCCTCGTCCCGCATTTGTTGTCTCCTTGGCAGGTACCATTCCCCGTCCGGTCCTCTTTCTCTTTTGTTGCACCGTGCTTTGTTCTTGTTGCGGTGTCTTCCCACTGTGTTTTGGGGACTCCCCTTGCGCTGCACCGCCAGCGCCGCCATTTCTGCCCCGAACCATGTACGCGTCTGTTGCCTGTCGAGTGTCACGGACCACTTTGCTTGCATTCTCGGTGTGTTTTTACATCCTACGTCGTCCTCCCGTGGTTCTGCAACCCCGCACTACTTTTCTCGACTGCACTGCTTCAGTCATGGTGTTTGTTTCCCGCTGTGCAATTGTTACTTCATGCTTCATAGCTTCTTTTCTCCCTACCGTTGTCGATCGCTACCCCTTCCCTTCACTTGTCTTGCGGGACACTCCTATTTCCTTTGTGGAACCCCATGCGCATGCGTTGCGCAGCTGCCGCCTAGTGTTTTTCGGATGGGCGACTTTGGTGTTCCTTTTGACTTCGTTTGTTCCGCCTTTCTATCTTCACTTTTACTGACTGTACAGAGGTGTGAAGTTCATTTTCACACGTTTTCGGCGTTGTCTAGCTCCTCACGGAGGCATCTCTCGGCAAAGTGGAAGGGGAACTTTCGTCTCTATTTCATGGGAGGTATCTGTGGTTTTCGTTTGTACTATACCTTTAGAATCACCCTGTAAATCCTTGTCTTCCAATAAGTTCAGAGAAAATGATACAACAAATGCTTAACGAGTATATTTTCATTATTTAATTTTCATATTTAATAAGTGTTTCGGGTGGGGAGGGGGATCCGGAACCTGTTCTTCAAAGCCGTATGATCCCAATATAATTCTTGTCTTCCAATAAGTTCAGAGGAAATTATACAACAAATCCTAAACGACTATATTTTCATTATTTAATTTTCGTACCTAATAAGTATTTCGGGTAAGGGGGGGGGGTCCGGACCCTCGAAATACGTCCTTCGTGTCCTTCAAAGCTGTATGATCCCAATATAATACTTGAAATAATAATAATAATAATAATAAATTGAAAATTGTTAAGTATAGGAATGTTTGATTGAGTTTTGGCAAGGCCGCCCGCAGGATTTTTCTCAGGAGCCACCAGTGCTGGCGAACATGAGGGTGCTATTCGCAGTTGGGAAAATGATCATAAAGCATCATCCCCCACTACAGGTCCGTAGTTGGAATTGATCTCCAGGGGGGGCTCACGGGTTATCAGGGGGGCTTTGTAAACCAAGTCCAATTTTCAAAAGTTTAACAGTATTAAATGCAGGTAAATTATGTGTGTGGGGCTCATTAAATTATATGAATTTTAGAAATATCATACAAATACTACTTTTTTCTATATCTTTTAAAACATCGTTTTTTTTAAAGTGTTGACTACTACTGACATCATCCCTCACTACACACCCCATACTACTTTTGATGATACAGACATTTATATCACGCAAGAAAAAATGCACAATATTCAATCATAGTGCCTACAATACATTCCACCCCGGGCGGAAGCAAAGAAACAGTGTTTTTCCAAAACATAGGAGCTGTTGACCTTTGACGCAGATGTGGAGGGAATTTGCATGATGACATCAAAGTCACAGATTTCTGTCTAAAAGGGAGTTCGCAACAGGGGCAGCGAACGTACAGATAAATAAGCTGCCCTATGAAAGAACCTTCTAGAGTCTAGAGAAGAGAATGTTCTAAACAGTGGCGTACGCAAGGGGGGGGGTTACCGGGTTTAAACCCCCCCCCCTTGAGCTTTTGAAATATTATGGAAAATGTAGAAAAAATTAAAAATGGCTAATTTATCACAGTCAAAGATCTGCGACAGTAATAATAATAATAATTTGAATTATTATTCCCATGGAGCATGAAGAAAAACACAACATTCCAAACACAATCTAAGCGGACGCAAAGTTCAATTTTGCAATTTTTTTGCAAAGTCGTGCAGTGACTCTCGCGAGAATTGTAAAAATTCCTTGCTTCGTTGCAGTGTGCCGACCTTATTGCAAACGTTCTTCCCGGTACTGATTTCACATCCCCTTGTGAACTCTCAAGTGATGCTGAGTCTACAGCCACATCATTAAATAATGTTGAAGAAGTGCTTTGTGAATCACCTAGAAGTGATAAATGTGTTGGAATGTCTATAAACTTACTTTTCAACGAAAACACAGACTCAGTGGAATTTAGCAACACGTATTCTTGCGCTTCATCATCATCCTGGGGGAGTTCCATAAATGCAAATTTCCCCATGCATATAGCACCGTGCCATGAAGGCACACGTAGTGGTGTGGTGGGCCCCAAAGATTCTCGATCTCGAACTATTTTGCAGGTGATGTGATCAGCACCATGCTCCGGCAGCCTTCATCCCCCAGGGTTGCTCTCAGGTACCCATTGCTATGAAGCTGGGTGCGGAGACAAGGCTGGATAAATTCCAACCAATTCCGGGAATCGAACCCGAATATCCCACGAAGTTGTCAGACTAGACCAGCGGGGCTCCTTGAATGAGTTTCATATTTCGATTATTTCAATAAATCCAATATATTTGCTTCTTTTTATGGACAAATAACCGTTGACTAGACAATTATTTTGTAACAAAGAAACAAAAGAAATGTAATTTTGTTCTATTTCTTTCATAAATAACAGCTGCATTAGTAGTAATTATTAGTAGTAATTAAACTAATTAATTAATTATAAGAATTATTAATTAATTATTATTATTAATTAATTAATTAATTAAAGTATAATAAAACAATGGTAATGTGAACTTGTAGAAAGTTTTCGAAATAACACCCCCCTTGATGAAATCCTGCGTACGCTACTGGTTCTAAATACTTGCCGCTACATATACTTCTTCTTATAAATATGATGGACAAATGTATTAGCTATTGTTCATGTTCTTTGAATTTATCCTTCACGAAAGTTGTGAGCAAAATAATATCTGCTGTTTATATTTTCACTCTTCACCGTAAACAAATTACAGAAAACAGTTTTGCCCAATATCAAGGGGGCTGAAGGCGGGCCTGCCTCACTAGAATATTTTGCATAGGAATCCCCCACCCACTGCATTTTCTCCATGTTGATCCATACAAGCATCTCCCACCTTTCCTCAAACTGGGCAAAGCCATTAATTTCCATTTCGAGGATTGCTACAAGGTACTATTTTTAAAAATTGATTTATTTTGATAGTTTACACTATTTGGAGCATTTCTGAAGAAAAAAATGGATGTTGAAAATATATTAAATGGTATAACAATGATTCCTACGAAGTCTCTTGCTTTATCAAAAAGTCAATTGTTCTGAATTTGGTCGCCGGGCTTTGATGAAGATACACTTTTTTTTTGGTACTCTCCTCCATTTGAACACACATTTTATGACGCATATTTCATTAAAAGTACAATCAACTTATATCGTTTTAAAGATTATAAATTAGGCTACAATTTTTATTTCAAACAATATTCTGTCATTTAATTTATTCAATAGTTGCACGGTGAAATTTTGAAAAATACTAGAAAAATTACATTCAAATAATATATTTCAAAACACTACAAAATCTCTGACATTAGCGAAAAAATCAAACTGAACATTTTTTGTAGCACAATTCGAAATTGCCATTTTTAACCATCATTATAAAAGTTGTTCAAAGACAACAATGGTCATTGGGGATCATTTTAAGGAGTGGTTTATGACTTTTGATTTCCCCGAGTTCTTTACTACTTTCATTTGAGAATTTTGATTTTCCTCGAAATTTCTGGAGGGGCTGTAGCCACAATTGTTCCCTCCCTGCGAATGCTAGTGAGTGTAGTGAAAATTTGTGAGGAGGTGTTGGAGTGTGTGTATAGAACACAGCCCTTATAAAATATCAATGCTTTTATTTATGAAAATGTAATTTCATAGAATGTTTTCTGAATTGAAATATTTCAATACCGTTTCTGGTATGTTGTTTAAAGGTTATGCAAACGGTTATTGCATTTTCTTATTTTATGTTGCTTTTCTGCCTCTTTAGGCTAATCACGAAGATGATAAAGAATGATGATTAGATTGAAGTGATGAGAAGACACTCATGCTCACCAGTGGCGCAAGCAGAGGGGTGGGCAGGCGGGGCTTTGCCCCCCCACCCAACCTTGGACGAAAATGAGTTCTAGGTGGGCAAGGGGGTCAAACATTGACGGCCAAGTGTACCTGCAGGGGGCAATTACCGCCCACAACTTCAAATTGTATGCAAATAAAAACACTATTCGTAAAATTTTCTTGCTCGCTTCGCTCGCAGTGCCTGCTTTTCTTGGTCTTATCAAGTTCAGAACTGTAGTTAGGGGGCGGCGGGAATCGGCGTTGGGCGCCGAACGATCTAAATGAGAATAAGTTGTACAATTGATTGATTGATTTGTGATTTTAAGTCCACTTTACGCACAGAAAGGCTAATTGGGACTGGACCTACAGTTTAAAGTGGGATCCGAACCACTGTGAAATTTTCCTCCACCGGGTATCGAACCTGGGACCCCTTGATCACAAAGCGACGATGTTACCAGTACACCATTGGGGAGGCACAAAAGTTGTAAGA
This sequence comes from Lepisma saccharinum, assembly GCF_977018435.1. Classification (NCBI taxonomy): domain Eukaryota; kingdom Metazoa; phylum Arthropoda; class Insecta; order Zygentoma; family Lepismatidae; genus Lepisma; species Lepisma saccharinum. Next base: position 72,956,428 of record NC_139233.1, read on the forward strand.
GATAGAATGCCATGGCGTCCCGTGAAATTATTTGCACCCTCTTAAATCAATATTGATTTCAGCCTCGACAAAAATTGGATCCAAAAATTTTCTTGCTCGCTTCGCTTGCAATATATCATTGTTCTCTGTAATGCAGTGTAAATTCCTAGACAGAGAAATGAGACTTGTCTGAATTGATTTTGTCTTGAATGCATGAAGAATTGTTTTGAGGAAAGGGAGCGTGCACATTTGAGAGACAATTTATGTATTTTTTGCTGTTGGTTTATTGTGAGATGGATGAATTGGTTGTTTAATGTATTTAAATAATATATGTTGTATATAATACCTATTAAAGAAACTTTTAATACGCTCCATGTTGCATATATGTGAAACATATATCGTGCATGAAAGTTATACATGTTAATGTAAAAAATAATTATATTTGGAATGCATTTATCAAGCATTTTCTGTCTTTCAAAAATAGTTTGTGTGCTAGTTTTCCATTATTAACGCGTTAATGAAATTGAACGTGTTGAAAAAATAATTCAAACACAAATGCTTTAGCACCAACTTCTACTCCTTTTTTCATAATTTACGAGGGTAATACCGTCTTTGATACTACTACTACTACTACTACTACTACTACTACTACTACTACTAATAATAATAATAATAATAATTATTATTATTATTATTATTATTATTATTATTATTATTATTATTATTATTATTATGTCGTTGGTTCCGGGTTCCAATTCCGGCTTGGGCATGGATGTTTGTGAATGTCCATTCATCAATTTCATCATATCATCACTCATCCCCATCTTCGCAAATTAGTCAAAAGTGGCACAAAAACGAAGTAAAATAAAGCAAATTAATAACAATAATAATAATAACATTATTATTATTATTATTATTATTATTATTATTGGTACGTTTATCCTGGTACTTGCCCCCACCCCCCCAGACAAAAATTATTGTTTGCGCCTCTGATGTTCACGCCAGGACTCGCATATGGAACCGAAGGTTTCGAAATTGTGTCTCTCTCACTCAATACTCTACCATTCAAACGTTATCTAAATTGTTAGCTTCATTTCTTCGAAAAATTTAAGAAAAATTGTGTTAAGTTGAATTACAGGATGCAGACATTAAACATTACGTGCATGAAAATTAAAATTTCTGAGTTTGAAACGAATGCAATAGCAATTTAAGGTATAACGTAGTAGACATTCTTATCTAGTACTAAATATCTATGTGCTGGACAACTGTAACAAAAGACTATCATAATTTCCATGGAAACGGATTATTTATCGCCAACCAGATATCTAAATTCTTCGTAGCAGAAAAGTACTCGCAATATCAATTATTATTTTAGTGAATTTCAGTGTCAAACTCAGCAAAAATGAGGGAAATAGTTCACATTCAAGCCGGCCAGTGCGGAAATCAGATTGGGGCCAAATTTTGGGAAGTTATATCAGATGAACATGGTATAGATGCTACGGGAGCCTATCATGGCGATTCTGATCTTCAGTTGGAGAGAATTAGTGTATACTACAATCAAGCAACCGGAGGAAAGTATGTCCCGAGGGCAATTCTGGTCGACTTGGAACCTGGAACCATGGATTCAGTTAGATCTGGCGTGTTTGGACAACTCTTCAGACCTGACAACTTCGTATTCGGTCACAGCGGAGCCGGTAACAACTGGGCAAAGGGACATTATACGGAAGGAGCAGAACTTGTAGATTCGGTTGTTGATGTTGTGAGAAAAGAAGCTGAAAACTGCGACTGCCTGCAAGGATTTCAACTGACACACTCGCTTGGTGGAGGCACAGGCTCTGGTATGGGAACACTTTTGATATCAAAGATCAGAGAAGAATATCCTGACAGGATAATGAACACTTTCAGTGTTGTTCCATCTCCCAAAGTGTCAGACACAGTTGTAGAACCTTACAATGCTACTCTATCTGTGCATCAGCTTGTTGAAAACACCGACGAGACGTACTGCATCGACAATGAAGCCCTGTACGATATTTGCTTCAGAACGCTCAAGCTGACAACTCCAACCTACGGCGACCTAAACCATCTGGTCTCAGCTACAATGTCTGGTGTAACTACATGCCTGCGCTTCCCTGGTCAACTTAATGCAGATCTCCGAAAATTGGCTGTCAACATGGTACCTTTCCCACGACTTCATTTCTTCATGCCTGGATTTGCACCTCTCACTTCTCGTAACAGTCAACAGTATCAAGCTCTGACAGTGCCTGAACTGACCCAGCAGATGTTCGATGCCAAAAACATGATGGCTGCATGCGATCCACGCCATGGTCGTTATCTAACCGTAGCTGCCATGTTCCGAGGTCGAATGTCTATGAAGGAAGTTGATGAACAAATGCTGCACATCCAGAACAAAAACAGCAGCTACTTCGTCGAGTGGATTCCAAACAATGTAAAAACAGCCGTTTGTGATATTCCACCCCGAGGGCTAAAGATGTCATCCACCTTCGTTGGAAATTCAACAGCGATTCAAGAACTCTTCAAACGCATTTCTGAGCAATTTGCAGCTATGTTCAGAAGAAAGGCTTTCTTGCATTGGTATACTGGTGAAGGAATGGACGAGCTCGAGTTCACAGAAGCAGAATCCAACATGAACGATTTGGTGTCTGAATATCAACAGTATCAAGAGGCAACGGCTGATGATGAGATTGAAGTTGAAGACGTCGAGGTTGAAGATGAAAGTGATGAAGTCCAGGGAGCATAAAGTACATGATGGATATTGCGAGCGCTCTCCGTTTACATCTCTACACACTTTGCTAATTTTGGGAAGAATTTAAGTAAAATTTTCATAACAATAACAGTTTGATGATGTATTTGGAAAGAAAAAGGAACATTAATCATGTATTCCCAATGTATTAACGGCACGATTTTCACCCACGCTGTAATTTCATTTTGGGTTGGTTTATTTTTTATAACAATAAACTTTGTAACATATATACAAACAAATTCTGTATATTATTTATGATGAAATTGAATTTTACTGTTCTGTTTGAGGTTCAAATGTACAAATTCCAATCTTTTGCTGTAGCGAAATTTGTAATTTTTCAAAATTGTCGTCCTAAAATATTCCTCTTGTAATAGAAACTACAGAAAAATATGCACCTAACAAAACGGTTTGACATGATAATTCTGCTTAAACCCACTAAGAAGCTAAAATTTATTATTATAACTTATCGTTTTACTTAAGACATTTTAAAATACACAGTAATGATTGATCAGTAACATACCTTGAAGTTCCAAAACTTAAGAGCATAAATCACAATTCTAGATTTATAAGAATATTTTTAAATGACTTGCGCAAATGTACTTGATTCTTTTTAACTGCGGTGTAAGCAAAATCAAGTAGAACAAAGTTTGAGTTCAGCTCATGTGCAAGGGCAAATTGGGATTGTACTAACTGTTTCATTCAAATAAAATCAAACAGGGAAATTAACAGTTAAACGACAATATCAATGTGTTTTCACAGAAATTGACACGTTGTGAAATACTATTTTACACTATATTTATTCATTACGCAAATGATGATTATAGTATTGCAAACGTGTGAAAATTGAATACTGGAATATTGCACTTTAATATATATATTTAAGTTATTTCTAGTACTAAATAAACTATACATGAGCAATATTTTGTTATTTTCAAGGAAACTAAACTGTTAAAGTTTCGTAAGCCCACTTTAAGCACATATAGGCTAATTGGAACTAGGCCTACAGTTTAAAGTTGGATCTGAAATACTATGTGCTTCCAACGGTAATCGAACCCGGGACCTCTTCATTATGAGACACAGCGTTACAACTACGTCATCGCCGATAGACCATAAAATCCATAGTGTCGCTTACACACACTTACTCTCGTAGGTTGGATTATTTGATATAGTTGAATCTTCTTCAGAGCAAATGAAAGTCTAATGCAATATATTAATTGTATTTATCATTAATGTAGACTAACATACGTACTTGAATATCCTGCTACAGATATAACTAATTAATGCATTTCATTTAATTACGAATAAACCTTAACCATCTAATTTAATTTATTAAATATCTAACTCACTCAGAATATTGAAGTTATCTATCATTATTTGTACCCAATATTTTTATAATCTCTCCCCTTGACCTAGTTCTATAAACTAGGGCTAAATTTATATAAAGGGGAGGAACTAAATTTATTATTGGTTTTAATTTATCCTCATTACCCTTCTTTTAACAAAAATAATAATTATTTTCATAAATGCACTATTTTGTTTGCTTGCAAGTCTTTCAAAAACGAAAGAAGTTCTTTTATTTTTAGCCTAGCATATGCATATCGTTAAATATTATATAAACTGGTCCGTAGAAATATGATTTTACCAAAGCAAAGGTTAATTTCTTCTGTTTGTTTTTTTACTTGAGCATATGAAATAAACACAATTTTCCCTAATCGGTGTAGAAACATTTATACAAACTATAACAATTCTTAACTTCTATTGAGATTTTGCATAAACCGTAGTGGCTTTAATGTACAAGGGCTTGAAATTTTATGTAGTGGTCAGCGCAGTTTGGCCTTGCACTAAGAGTAAAACAATGCATTTTCCCATTATGTAACCCTGAACTGACGGAACTGTAAATGTAATGTAAGGACTGGTCTTAAATATTTACCGATGCCGATATCTGCTATTATATACTAATTAATTTATCGATAATAATCAATATCCTACTGATTCTTAATAGAATGTAAAACATTTCATGAAAGAAACTGATTGTTTGGTTCATTAATCATTGTTTCTCCTTAAGAAAAGCATCTGCATTGGAAATTTGTTTTACAAATTCAGAAGAAATTAAATTTTCCTTCAATTACTAAAAAATAACAAAATGACAGAATTATGAACACGTTTGCAATTCTTTTTATAGAAATAGCTCACTTAGACCGACATACTTATTAATAGTATAATTCCCAGAACAAAATATTCAATATGTTAAGTTAGGCTGTAAGAACAATATTATTTTGTAAACGAGTTTACGAAGTCAACAAAACCATATTTATTTAATTTCAAAATGTATTTTAATGAGATTCCCTTCCTAGAAGGTGTTTATGTAAATTGTACTTGCAAGGAGATTCAAGGTTATTAGAAGTATAGAGGAGATTCGCTAAATTTACTGGTACAGTACTATTGGTGAAATTCCTAGAGGTGGACCCATCAGGCACTTTTTTTGTGTTCTGGAATTTTCATGTGGAGTAGGCTATATTTGTATTTTTCTTATCTTACGCCGTTTTTTGTCAATTTAGGCTAATAATGACGATGAAGCTGAATGATGATTGCATGAAATTTATGAGCCTAGACTGAGACTCGAGCCTCCAAATTTTGGAGGTGAGATTGTGAGTTCGTCGCCCAGCCACCGAGACTGCGCGATGTGTATATACACACACACACCAACACCCCTTACAAACCCCACAATTTTCCTCAACATCTCTTTAATTTTCTATACATAGGGCCAATTTATGATCATTTGGGCTCTTCATATACAGTTACACCTTCCTAAATACGAACTTAGTCCCCCCCAGAAAAATCTGGATAAATCTCTGACTCACAATTTTGCACGAAATTCTAGAGTATCTTTACCAATTAATGCTCTGCAAGGATAAATCAACCTAAGTAAACACAAATATCATCAACTAATTAATCAAACTGAGAAAATTATAACACTTTTATGCAGTCTTTGGAAAACTGTTTGTTGAAAATATCTCAGTCACCGTCGCAGTTACTTTGCTCATTAAAAAAGAGTATCCCAATTACAGTTACTGTTTTCGAAATTTAACTCAGTTACTGTGATCGTTACTTTACAAATTAAGTGTAAGTTTGCCCCCGCACTGTACAAAGGGAAAGTAAACTATCCTTGACGCCCAAGTTTTGACACCTAGCGCTCCAAGTTTTGGAACCCAATCGCCGCTAGACGTATATCAAGCAAGAAGTGAAAGTGTACCGTTCTCTTCTCATTGATGACCATCTATAATTAATACAAATTTTCATTAGAGAAATGAAAAATAAAGGTATGAAATTGAAAGTACAGTGGGGTTCATAAATATTGCCAAGCAAATTTTTCATCACAATGTTTATTCTCTTTGTTTTACGTTTACGCATTGAGATCTTCAATATTTGAAACGCAGACGATCTTTGCAAGAGCATATGTAAAAATACAGTGCTTAAAAATACGTAGGAGGCAAGAGAAAAATGAACGAAAATACTCATGTGCAAATTTACCGAGCAACACTTGAGCATCCTGTGTTACTGATTGTAGAGTTGGGAGGGGGCGGGGGTGTTTATCGGTGAGTTCAATTCCTCCGTTACTTATTGGACTATAATATTGCAACTCTACAATTGTACTTTAAGCTCTAGCTGTAATACTACCGTTGCATTGGTGGTTGCATCTAATATTTCTTGCCGGCCTCCGTGGCGGAGTGGTTAGCACAGCGCGCTACGACTCCAGAGGTCCCGGGTTCGAATTACGTCCTGGGCATGGTGTTCTTTGTGGGTGTCCCTTTATCAATTTCATCACATCATGACTCATCTTCATAATCGCGATCAGCCAAAAGTGGCAGAAAGGCAATGTAAAAATTCAATTAATCCAACAGCATTTCAGATCTCTTTGTTCCACATTTTCGGATCTGCCTTCCCCCTCTAAAAAAATCCTTGATACGGGCCTCCATCGTTATACGGTGCACTTGAAAAACAAAGTTATATTCACTCCTAAAAAATAACTGTAATTTCCAAACACTGCTGATGAAACAGTTCTAGCAAATGCCGCAAGAACCGATCCTATTCAAGCAAAATTGCAGAGATACATCTCAGTGTGTGATGTGATGAAATGCGTATTTAGCAGTTTGTGATACCTGTTACCTATGGCGCTTCGGCTCGTTTTCGGGCCATGGCCTCCCAACTTTCTTCCTCCAGAAGGAACGTCCAGTACGTCCTGTCTTGGGCTGCTCTTCTCCAGCTTCTGATGTAAAGGATGGAGTCTGCGTCCTTCTGGATACTGCCCTCCCATCTAATTCTTGGTTTTCCTGCAGGACTTCTTCCTCCCAAAAAGATGCTAGGAGGAAATATGGGAGGAATACAGTAAGAGCGTTGACCATAAATCTTGAACAGTGGCGGCGATTGGGTTCCAAAACTGGAGGGGGGAGGGCAAGGTGCCGAAACTGAGAGGACACTTTACTTTCCCTTGGTAGGTAAGGTTTAGCATAGCGCTGGGGCAAAGTGGCAAAAAGTGTGTGTGTGTGTTGGAGGGGAAACCTCTCCCCTCTCCCCCTAATCGCCGCCTCTGATCTTGAAGCTTGTAAAGAGTCCGAAGAAAGCTGGAAGGCCAGAAATCCTTTATCTTATTCCAAGGCTGATTATCGTACATCGTTCAGTTTTGGAGACTTATAGGCTATACCAACGGCCGTGGAGTTCTCTTCTCTAAGTTTACTCATACTATAGGTCTTTTTAATTCCGGGTTCGATACCCGCTGGAGGCACATAGTGACAGGGTTGTTAAAGGTCCAGGAATTTTAAATCGATTCAATTCCGGTCCAGGAGAGAAAATCAGCAAGCGTAAATGTGTTTCGGACCGTAAAGAACCTTTTTATCTGTAAAGTATTTAAATTCGGTGCAGGAACATTTTTTCCCGATCAATTTAAATACGGTCCAGGAACCCTTTTTCTGATTAAATTTTAATACGGTCCAGGAACCTTTTCCGGATGAATTTAAATACGGTCCGGGAATATTTTTTTCGAACCAATTTAAATTCGGTCCGGGAACCTCTATTCCAGGTTCAATTTCACACGGTCCAGGAACCTTTTTTTCGGAATCAGTTTAAATAGGGTCCAAGTTCCGTATTGAAATGAAACAATACGCAACTTGGATCGATTACGGACCTGACGATAAACAATTATTCACTTTTGAGGATGAAAGGCTAATCCAGGTGCTGGCTGCTAATCAAAGGTAGTACAAGGTAGAAATGGGCGAAACGTAAACGCTTCAGTCACGTTACCCTCCATGTAGCCCCACTCTCCCGCGCGTGTTCCTTCACTTGGTTGTAGCAACATTACCCGTCCCTGTTGTGATATCTGCTGGGAACACAGCAGCCTGACCTTACTTCATCGACGGCTCCTATTGGCTGCGGTTCCTGGATCGGATGCCGGAGCAACATGTGACGGGTTTGTTTGAACTCAATGTGACGCCTGTGACTGTCATCTTTTTATAACATTCACAATTAAGTAATATAAAAATCTTTGATAAGAAGAAAGACATTGCATTATCACTGTTACTGTTCTAACTATGTATTATGGGATATAGTGTAATATACCAATTCGTAAGTAGATTTCAGTATTTTTCTTTCTTAAAACAAATAATATATTTTTACTAATTGCTAATACAAAAATAACAGCAACAATTATGGCGACCTTCAGCCAGGATTCGTGAATATGTAGTATGGAAGTTATCTTCTGATTACTTTAAATAATGGATCGGAAGCAACATTCTTACAACTTAAGAACGGGAGTTTTCTTAAGATCCGATGTCGTCGATAGTTTCAGGGAAAATGAAACTATTGAAGAAAATGCTGACCCAATGAAGAATATTATTTGTTGCAGTAACATTGAAGCAGATTCCCGTCTTGTGAAGTGCAATAGCTGCAATAAATGGGAACATTTGGAGTGCAGAGGTTTGACTGTAATGCACTGGGTAATATTTAGCTCTTCTAATGAAAGCTATTTTTGTAAATCTTGTAAACCAGATTTTGATCCATTTTTGTTAAAATCTTATACAAGTACAGTGAATCCCAACTTGGACAAGATTATTGCTGCATTTCAAGTTACGGTTACCCAAAGTTTGCAGCAAAATAATGAAAATCTTCAAGAAAAGTTGCAACAGAACATTCGCTGTGAATTGCAACAAAATAATGAAATATTACAAAGGGAATTGCAACAAAATAATGAAATGTTGCAAAAGGATATGCAACAAAATAATGAAATGTTACAAAAGGAGTTGCAAAAGGATATGCAACAAAATAATGAAATGTTACAAAAGGAGTTGCAAAAGGATATGCAACAAAATAATGAAATGTTACAAAAGGAGTTGCAAAAGGATATGCAACAAAATAATGAATTATTACAAAGGGAATTGCAACAAAATAATGAAAATCTGGAAGAGAAGTTTCAAGCCATTCGAAATGAATTACAGCAGCATAATGTTAGGTTTAACGGCCGGCTTGATCATATTGAACATTCGTTACAAGATGTTGCCCAAACTTGTCAAAATGTTAGCAGTGAGTTGAGGTGTAAATTGGATGAAGGTATTAGTACAATGCATGTCGAAGTTTCAGTTATTCAAGAACAAATGAAGAGTCATGACGGAAAGTTGGCAAGGTTGGAAGTCTGCAATGATGAAATTATGGAGAAATTTACTCAACATGAGGTTAGTTTTGAAACATTAAATGCGGAATTAGATAGAATGAAGGTAGTTCAGACTGCTACATGTAGCTCTGAAACCCTGGTAAATGACCTTAGAGATAGGGTTATTTCTTTGGAGCAAGGAAATGCCATCAGCAACAGTGTTGCTAACGAAACTTTGAATGGAAGACGAGAACTGAGCGAAGAGGATGGAAATAGTAAACAAACTGAGCATGTGGCTTGTCAAACAAATAACGCAAATTCAAATCGAAGATCACGAAATGTTAAATTTCGGGCTAGTGACAAACGTGGTGTTGGTTCTTCGGGTTATGATTCATCTGATATTGATGTACCTGTAATTACTAAACGTAAATCAGGTCAGAACGCTACTTCTTTTGGAACTGATTTTACCTATAGGCTTTCCAATACATCTTATTTGTTGGATCCTCCATCACGTAACGAATCACCTGCTCATTTCACTACACATCCGTTGGCCAATAGGGACCTCGCACTTTCGGAGAATGCATATAGAGTGCATTACAATGAACCTTGTTCTACTAACCATTATGGTTATGGAAGTCCTCTGAATGCCAGTTTTCATAATGAAACTCAGTGTTGTACAACGAAAGCTTATTCAAATAATCCAATTTCACAAATGTATTTTCAGCATATTCCTTCATGTGAGAAGCCATTATATACTGTAGCTGGTAATACAAATACTACAACTTCAATGAGTCCGATGTTTTGTAATCAAAATTACATTCCCAGAAATGACATTTTGAATAATCCAATTAACATTGCTTCTAAGAATTCTGAGTCTCCAAATTTTGAATCAAACCAGTTTTGTAAACCTGCGCGTGAAGAATGTAATACAAATATTTCTGCAAGAAACCCATTTGGAGAATGCCCGGGTAAAGTTATTCGTGTAAATGAGCTAAGCCAGTTACCACGTTTTGGAGGTGACGTCTCGAAACAATCAGCTCGGGAGTTTATAGACCAGCTGACAACAATGTTAAATTTGATTGGTGTATCTTCTCAATATCGCCTGCAAGTTATTCACAAATGTTTCTACAATACTGCAGCGTATTGGTTCAATAGTGAAAGACGGAATTTCTCATCATATGATGATTTTGTGTGCAAGTTTCTTGAACAATTTGCTTCGAATGATTTGTTAGAAAGCCAACTGGCAGTTTTGCGTTCTCGTAAATACAACACATCTTCTGGTTTATCATTAGAAGCGTACGCATTGAAGGTATATTCATCATATTGCAACCTTGTAGAAAAGCCTAAACAAGCTGAGATAATAAGAGTAATTCTGAAGCAATTGCCAGAAACAGTTTCTAAGAATGTGGGTTGTCACGAAATTTCCAACCTTAAACAATTAACACAAAAACTCAGGACAATAGACTTATATTCTAGTGATAAAACCAAATCTTTGTCACTACCTGGTGATTATATAAGTGGGGAGTACAACTCGAATAGGTTCGAAAAATCTAGGCATTTTGTAAGGCAAGTGTCTATGGAAAATAAGTCATGCAGTGATTCATCTACCCAAACAGTAGCTTCAGAGAGACTTATAGGCCAACCAGCTGCTAGGAATCCCAGAAACAACTATAGGCAATCTGGAGCTAACCAAGAGAGCTATAGGCGACAAGGTAACGATCGAAGTTTGTACTTTCATAATAACAATCGAAGAACAAACACTCAAGGGAACGCTAGTAATGGCAATAATACAGATGCACCTAGATACAACAGGAATAGAAGATTTCAAAGTCCGACCAATACAGAATTGCGAGGTGACTCCATTAACACTAACTCAGAGATTTCAGCAAGGAACAATGGAAATTTCCGAAATGGAATGAATTGCAATGACATTAGTTTAAATCAAGAATGTTCCTCAGTAACTAATGCTACTAGTGGGAGCCCTCCGAGAACATTAAACAACTAAGGCGGGGAAATGCGCTCCAATTCGCCCTGCCAAAGGATGACCACATGGAACTTACTTGTAATTTTGATCCTTACCTTTTGCATGTTAAGTCTTGTCTCGGTGACTTTAATAGAGTTAAATATTTAGGCGTTGATAAAGAAGATGTTTTACCTGTTGCATTTTTGCTGGAGTGGTTTGATTCAGAGCCTGAGTGGACTGTTACAGATAAAGGAACTCCTACACCTTTACTTGAAGCACCAGAAATACAGGGAAGAATTTGTGACTTGTTTCTTAATTGTTTAATTGACACTGGTAGTCAATGTAATTTGTTGGATTACAAGGTTTGGATCACTCTAAGTTCTTTATTACCAAGTATAAAGCTGGAACCAATAGAAGGAATTCAGTTGGCTTGTTTCGCTGGTGAGCAACGTATAAAAGTTGTAGGTTTTAAATATGTCATTATGCAGTTGGGAGATGAATTTTTCCACGTGGGTTTATATGTAGTTAAACAATTACATGCCGATTTGATCTTGGGAGCACCATTTTTGTGGCAGTACAAGGCTATAATTAATTATCGTATGTCCACTATTGAACTAATTCATTCAAGTGGTAAGGAAGTATCAGCTCCTTTTGTTCCGAGTTCTACAAATAATACTTGCTCGCAAAATTCCGTAATTGAATCTTGTAAAACTTTGACATTTGAATCTTCTCATGTTAATGATTCTGCTTATCTAGCTTCTGAAGAAGATATCCATAAGAAAGTTTATGGCAACGAATATTGTGAAGCTGGAGTTGCTGATAATTTATATAATTTATTACTGAAGTATCAAGATGTGTTTTCGGACAAACCAAAGGCAGCCAAGGTGGAATCTTATGACATAGAGCTAGATACGAATGAACCTATAGTGGCATCTACGTATCCTATTCCATTCGCTAGGCGAGATGATATGGAGAAAGAATTAAAGAAATGGAAAACGTGGGGAGTAATTCATGAAAGTACTTCTCCATACCGGAACCCTCTCCACATAGTTCCAAAGGCAGGTGGATTGTGGCGTCCTGTTGTTGATTTTAGGAAGCTGAATGAACATGTAATTCACCCATGACACAGGTTGAACCTATATCTGAACTTTTGCCTAGGTTGAGAGGCGCAAAATTCTTTTCGACGATTGACCTAACTTGTGGATATTTTCAAATACCACTGACACCTAGATCTTATAAGTTCACATCTTTCTCATATCGTGGTATTTTAATGGAATTTCATTTTTTGCCCTTTGGTATTAAGAGTGCTGTTAGTGTTTTTGTCGACAGAATGCATAAAGTGTTTGGCAATGATACCAGTTCATTTCTTATAGTGTATGTGGATGATATTCTTATATTTTCATCATCACTGGAAAGTCATTTAAAACATTTGGACTACGTGTTGAAAACTTTGAGAGAAGTAAATATGTCCATCAAATTATCGAAGTGCACATTTTGTAAAACTGAAGTGAAGTTTCTTGGTCACATAGTATCAGGTGAAACCATCGCTGTAGATCCAGAAAGAAATCTAGCAATAACTGAATATCCTACTCCAACAAATAGAAAAGCCTTAAGAAAATTTTTAGGAATGGTAAATTGGAGGAGAAAATTTGTGGATAAGTTTGCAATGATTGCGGCTCCTTTATACGATTTACTTAGAACGAATAAGAAATGGGAATGGAATGAAGCACATCTCCAGGCATTTAAACGTCTGAAGGAATTGGCTTTGTCTCCGGAGATGTTAGCTCAACCTAACTTGAACAACACTTTCCATGTAAATACTGATGGCAGTAAAATAGGAATCGGTGGAGTCTTATGGCAATATTCTGACGATGGTGAAACTTTGATTATCCAGTATGCGAGCAGAGTTTTACGAGGTTCAGAATTAACATATTCTGTGCATGAAATAGAATGTCTTGCCATCCTTTTTTCCGTGGAAAAATTTTCAATATATCTATTGGGCAGACCATTTGTAATACACTGTGACCATCAATCACTTTCTTGGTTAAATTCAGCAAGATCGTTAAATCCAAGGCTTAACAGATGGGCTTTGAAATTGCAAAATTATGATTATACAATTCAGCATGTTAGTGGTTCTGCAAATACGGCCGCGGACGCGTTAAGTAGATATCCAATTAAGTCACAAAACAATTTGTTTCCTTCCACTTTACATGTAAACTGCACAGATATTGGTTTACTCGAAGAAGAATACTTTTTGTATTGGATGAAAGTGCAACAAAACGATGAATTATGTCAACGTATAATTTCTATGTTAGGCAAGGGTGATGACCATTTCAAAATTAAGGGAATATTTAAACTACATAAAAATATACTGTTTTATAGATCTATCAACTCGAACCATTGGAGAGTTTTTGTACCTGAAGCAGCTGTCAAGAAAGTTTTGTATGAACAACATGATTTGGCTGGCCATTTTGGGTTTTCTTAGCTTTATAAGAAGTGTTCTAAATTCTATTTCTGGCCTAAGATGAGAGGAAGTGTCAAGTCATATTTAAGTGATTGTGTTGAATGTGCAAGGACGAAACAGAAAACACAACATATTACCAAAGAGGAGCTTCACGTGATTTCTTACAAATTACATCAGTTCTTATCTTTAGACTTGATTGGTCCATTGCCATTATCTCAAGGATATCAACATATTCTGACTATTGTAGAATTAACCAGCAAATATGTTATGGCTTATCCTCTCAGGAAGGCAACAACTCGAGAAATTATCAACAGAATTAACTTAGGTTATTTCCATCATTATCCTATGTGTACAGTTATATTAACGGATAATGGATCACAATTTAAATCCGGTGAATGGGAAAATTTTTTGAAGTCAATTGGTGTAAAGCATATTCTCACTTCACCATATTCGCCTCATGCGAATCCAATTGAGAGATATAATAAAGAGATCATTCGTTTGCTTAGACTCTTTTGTAAAACCAACCACAGATCTTGGTCCAAAGTTTTAACAAATGTTATAAAATTATTAAATTACTCATATAACGAGGTTGTTGGTTTCACTCCGGCTGAAATTTTTCTACACGAGGAAGTTCGAGATAAAATAACTTCTGTTATTGACTGGCCAGAAGAGATGAACGAATTGTCTTGGACAGCTAAATATATTCAGTTAATTGAAACAACTAAACGTTCCAAAAGAAAGAAGACTCATTCAAACGCAGAAACCCCTACAATTGTTCAAGGTGATTTGGTTATGGTTAGGAATCATGCAAGAAGTTCTGCCTTGAACAAAACTATCCATAAATTTTATGACTTATATGTGGGGCCATTTTTGGTGGAGGAAGTGAAGAACAATTTCGTGAACTTGGTGTCTTTAGATGGACAACAGATAAAGTGTAGACACAATTTACAAAATATCAAACCCTTCCACTGTTCATTGGAGAAGAAACACGAGCTGTTGTTGAATGTTAACAAATAGGTTCGCAAGTTTCGAATTGATTGTCATTCTTTGAAAGATTTGTTATAGTATTACATTTTGTTTTGAATGTTGAATATCTTAAAGTTATGTAACTGTTCGATGTGTATATTTAAGATCTTGTATCTTTTTAAGCCACCAAAGTATGATGTCTATATTTTCTTCATCCCAGGAGGGGAGGTTATTGTGACTGTCATCTTTTTATAACATTCACAATTAAGTAATATAAAAATCTTTGATAAGAAGAAAGACATTGCATTATCACTGTTACTGTTCTAACTATGTATTATGGGATATAGTGTAATATACCAATTCGTAAGTAGATTTCAGTATTTTTCTTTCTTAAAACAAATAATATATTTTTACTAATTGCTAATACAAAAATAACAGCAACACGCCACACTAATATAGTCCATTGCGTTATGTGCAGTAACTCTTCGACAATGGACTTTTTGAACATGGCCCACGATAGAACAACAGTGTTATTATTTATTCCCTGTGCTACGTTTTCTACAACCGCAGTGTGACATTCCAATGTGAAACGTATTCGCGGACATTTTTAGAAGACAACTTTTTATCGGTCAACCCTGGTCCAGGAATTGTAAATAAGTTCAATTCCGGATTGGGAGAGAAAATCAGCAAACGTAAATGAGTTCTAGACAGTGTAGAACCTTTTCATATTTAAAGCATTTTAATTGGGTCCAGGAACCTTTATTCGGGATGAATTTAAATTCGGTCCAGGAACCTTTTTTCAAGAACGAATTTAAATTCGGTCCAGGAACCTTTTTAGGAAGAATTTAAATTCGGTCCAGGAACCTTTTTCCCGCATCAATTTAAATACGGTTCAGGAACCTTTTTTCAGGAACAATTAAAATACGCTCCAGGAACCTTTTATCAATGAAATAATACGCAACTTGGACCGGTTTTAAATTGAGCGAGAAAAAAGGTTCCGGTCCTACAGAGGAACCCAATAGAACACATTAGAATTTATGGGTTCTGGACCTTTAACAACCCTGCATAGTGGTTCGGATCCCACTTTAAACTGTAGGTTCAGTCCAGATTAGCCTTGCTGTGCATAAAGTGGACTTAAAACACCAAATCAACCAACCAACCAACTATAGGTCTTTCCTACTCTTACGGCGGCCGGTACTAGATCTGGCAAGGGAAGTGGGGAGCGGGAATTACGCTCATAACATAACAACCACATAACAGCGGTGGCGCCGAGAGTCACGACGTCGAAGATAGGAAGACCTCGTTCTACTTGCTGCTGCGTTTCGTATCGTGCTGGATTGGTCGCTTCCTCGCTCCCCATTTCCCTTGCCAACATTTAGGATCGGCCGCCGTAACAGTAGAAAATATATTTAACGGAATATAATATAATGTTTGTAATATTTAGAACTGAGAGGAAATTGTTAAATTCGGCCCAATTCTGAAGTTGCAGTTCAGTCGTTCGAATCACATTTTGTTTAAATTGTCACTTCAGTATTAATTGACCGATCTGTGCATAAAGTAGACTTAACCTTTATTTAAAACTATAACCAACTGATTATATCTGAAAACATACGCAATTAAATATGGGGAGACTTCGTTTGTTTCAACAACTTGATTTCCTTTACTCCTCTCCTTCAACACACAAACATATACAATATGATGCCACATGTCCTTCACGACGCATCCCTCGATTTTGACCCTCCCTGGAAAATTTTCCGCTTGCGCCCGTGATATTCATTGTGGCATCACTGCTGTGCAACTGGTGGTCGGGATGTGGACATATTGACAAAACTTAATGCGATAACCTTGAGGAATTTATTTGATCGTGAGACATTATATCACCACAAGTCTAAACAAAATGTATTCGCAGTCAATGTTTTGTCCTCACTCCAAAGGTCAGAAAATGACAAGTTTGAGATGATAAGGACGTTGTAGTGATGTATCAAAGTGTGCCTATGCATAGCACTAGTTCTTCTCATTGAGTGAGGTCTTGATATTGCAGCTTTGAAACTAAAGGTAAGATTTACTTGTACACGTTAAGGATTGATTTTGATATAATGGGCACATAAGCACGTCGACTTCACACAATACGACGAAACGCCCACACGACATTAACAAGAAAATAAAATATGTGTGTTAAAAACGTCCCAAATCAATTCCTAAAACTAACACTGTCACTACTAACAGAAACAAGAATAAACTTCATCTTTCATTTTCTCTTGATAGAGTGCCACACACGTAAATTTGCCGTTGCGTAGAAACGAATTTTCGTTTCGTCTCCCTCTCTCTTAGCATCATGTGTTCTACCCTGCTCGAAAACCTTCGCTATTGTTGCCACATTGTCATTCCATTCCTGGACACACTCGCGCAAACATCATTGAAAACAATTGAATAGCGCCCCAGCTCGCGGTTCCCACCGTTCGGTAGGGACGCTAATGTGGCAATATAGCACGGCGTAGTGCTTGCTTCTTTTATGCAGTGCATGTTCATTGGCTAGCTAGTAACTAGTGTTGCCAACTGTAATAATGAAGCACTATTTCTGTCACGGAAGGGGAAAAGGCAGGTAAAGTGGCGGTGAGTTTTGTTGGATTGGAAGCACCATATTTTTATTTTATACTAAGTATTTGACCGGTTTGACGTTGTGTGCGTGTATTGCGTGTGTGTATGTAAAAGTGTGTGTTTGCTAATGAACGTTAAATTCCATAATGCCTCCAGTTCTGTCGAAGTTGAAATCAAAAACCTTGCATAGCCAAGCTCGGGAAATTCAAAGCAACGTGCACGAGTTCATGAAGGAGGAAGCCAGTCATGGTGTTAGCATCCCAATAAAGCATTTTGGCAAGAGAGCAGCGAACAGCAGCAACAAATTGTTCATATTTCATAATTTTGGAATTATTCAAAATAAATAAATTATGTGGCTCCAACATCATTTCAACTCTGGCTCCGGCACGTGTTCTTGTAGAAATTGCATGGAGGAGGCTGTCATTTTTGCTGCTTAATGCGATACATATTGTTTTCTGTGTTAAAATTGCCATGCTTTGATGGGTGACCAAGTTCATAGCAGGGCCGGCGGAAGGGGAGGGCGAACCGTCCCATCGCCCAGAGCGGCAAAATTTGAAGAGAAGAAAAAAATAAGCCTATTGAAAACTGTGATCGAGCGAGATATTCTTTTGCGCTGAATAGTATTGAAATAGCATAAGAAGTCTCATTATTTATTTTATATTTTGATGTTTTAGTTAGGAATATATTGATTTTCAATTTTCCGTTCCTGCGTAATGACCGGGGGGGGGGGGTCGAAATAGAGCGGCATCTGCCGCCACCTCCCAGGGAGGCAAAATGACTAGCGCCGGCCCTGGTTCATAACAAAAGAAAAAGCCGCGCAGCTTATCGTCTAGTGGCAGTATATGTACTTGTTATTGTTGTGGAAGCCGGCATCCTTTGTAAATGTACAACAAAGGCAACCGACTGTCACCGATCTCAGAGAGGAAATAATAATAATACTGCTTGAGGAGGAGTGTTATGGTGCAATTGTAGCGGTTTAACACGTTGGCATGTTATAATCTGCCGTTGCAGTTCCATACCAGTGTATACGGGTTTTGGGAGTGAAAAGTTAGAACGCCACCAGTGCATTAATGCAATGAAAAATAATATATATATTTTTTTTTATTTTGTTTGAAATCACTCAAATAAGGAATCGTATGAAGAAGTCTTCTTTGCAGCATTTTTGGTAATTTTACTTATGTGTTAGTTCATATTTTGCGAATTTTTAGTCCATATGTATGTAGCTACATACAAAGCCACTTGTTAGTACATATTAATCCTAGTCCTGGTATAATGCATGACGTTTAAAACTCAACGTTAGATAGACCTGAATTCTCTAATTTTATTGTTGTACGTAACAGCTGTGCATCGGCGCACTGCAGCGATTTTTCTATCTGCTCCATTAGCAACACTGCATCTTTAGTTGTTTCGCGCATGGCACGGCAGAATTATCTGCGCTGGACTCTATTAAGAATGTGTTCGAAATTTGATGGTAGGCTATTTACAGTGATCATCGTGCATAACAGAGACCTTCCGTTCCAAGTTTCCCCAAATATTCCTCATTTGAAATATTTCCGTTTCAGCGAAAATTTAGGCGAAATGGAAAATAGGTTGGTCCACAAAACACATTATCGTGTACTTAAAAACCATTAGGGAAAACTGGAATGCACGGTCTAAATGTTGACAATGGCTATTTATTAGAATGCAATCTCAATTGAACATTAAATCTTTTCCACTTTACTTTTCAAGAGAGCACCTCTTCTCTTGGCTTAAGGTGAACATATTGATTATGTAAATGCTGGGGATCGAACTCGTGACTGATCTGCGAATTGGCAGTGGTCCAGCCAATACTGCATGCTAAGAATTTAGTTATATTTTTTTACGTATCTTTTCTACCTATTTAAACTTAATTGCGACGATGAGGAAGAATGGTGAGTAGATGAAATACTGAAACTGCATTTACAAGGAACGCCGATGCCAAGACTCGAAACCAGAACCCTCGGTGGCAATATTGTGAGTGGACTACTCAACCGCTATGGAGGCAACTTAAGATTTACTGGTTAAACTATTATCGTTACTATAATTATGTTATTTAGACGAACAAATACTTGTAGTTCATCGCCAAATGTTACAGAAAGCGACGTGAAATAACCCAATTCATTCAATCAAACACTTGTAGTAATCATGCATAAAAATCTTTGTCGTAAGTTGAACGTTTTTTTGTTTTTATGGAGAAACATGCCTTATGCATATATAACACTTGATACACCAAAAGATATAACAATACCTTTGAAATCAGGTATCCTGGAATCGAATCCCGGGTAAGACATGTACTCTATTTTTGTCTTTCTCGCATATAGCTGTTAATTTCCATTGCTGCAGTAGTAAACTACCCTAGAAGTCTTAAATATATAACAAGTGATTCGTAATCAGAAGATTGCTGGGTCATATCCATTGACTGGCCATCTTGAATGAAGTTTCTGTTGTTTTTCCTCTGCCAATTCAGGTGAATACCTAGATGATACCTTCAACGCAGACGATGGACTTTTCCTCCCATATTTCTTGTACTTCATTTCTATTATTTTATTTATTGATTGATTGATTTGGTGTTTTAAGACCACTTTATGCACGTTAAGGCTAATCGGGACTGGACCTACAGATTAAAGTGGGATCCGAACCCCTATGTGCCCCCCCCCCCCCGGGTATCGAACCATGGACCCCTTGATTACAAGGCGACGACGCTACCACTGCGCCATCGGGGAGACCCTCTATTGTTTTATGCATGTGTGTGGGGGGAGGGGTGGTATTGAAAAATAAAATTTAAATTACACAAAACGTATTTTGAAATGGATCACAAACTGAAAACGAATCTATTTGTGTATCAACAACAATGCCAATGCGGTAGATGATTATATATTATAACATATTTCAAAATATACTTATATTATCACACAATGTAACTGACTTGAGAAGAGGGAGCCATGGCATTCCCTCATCTCTCTGGATTTTATTTCTTGGGCTGTGCATTTATAAACTCATTCCCTACCAGAGAAAGAACATTTTCTCCCCTCTGAGAACGTAGGTACTATTATAATAACTGTTCTATTTTTCATTAATAATTTTCAGTACTAGCACCTAATTTTAAAGTGGAGACATTTTTATTGTATTGGATTCATTCGTAAGTTCGTAGCGGTGTTTGGTATGGCAACACTGCGGTGTTAGGACTTTGTTTATGGAGTGGTATTGTTGTGCTTATGAATAAGCATTGAATTTTGTAGATTTGATTGAAGACAGTGTGTGGGCTAGAGAACATCAAATGTCAAGTGAAAAAAAACGAACATTTCAAACATATACTCTTGTCGGAGTTTAACAGAGGAGCTAAGGCAGGGAAAACGGCTCGAGAAATTTGTGCGAGGAGGATACCAACGCGGAAAGCAGGTTAAGAAAATGTTTTTGTCATTTCAAAGAAGGTAATTTTGACTTGAGTGATTCTCCACTTTCAGGAAGATTATTCGGCTTCAATTAAAATCTTTGAAAGCTCTAATCAACGTCAGTCGACCTGAGATTTAGCAAATATGATGAACTATAACCTTTCAACAATCGTGCTTTGTTTTCCA
Organism: Lepisma saccharinum; assembly: GCF_977018435.1. NCBI lineage: Eukaryota > Metazoa > Arthropoda > Insecta > Zygentoma > Lepismatidae > Lepisma > Lepisma saccharinum. The sequence continues at coordinate 72,977,395 of NC_139233.1, forward strand.
TGGGTAAGGTTGAAGATATCGCACGCTTTAAATGAAGACAACACAAATCAGTGAGTAGGTCAAGAAGACTGCATCAAGTGCTGCTGCAAACGATAATGCACGGTTGGGAAGTTATTTTGCACCCAAGAAAACTCCTTTGGTAACGACAATGCTCTTCGAACTTGGCTTCACGATGTATTTTAGCACCAAACCAGCTGATTTATTCAGGCGTAAAATCGAAAAACTGTCCCAGCATTGGTAGACAATCATAGACAATGAAGGGAAATATATTACTGATTAATTTCTGTTTTTTGTTCATTTAAAACGAGTATCAAATAAAAAAATACAATGGTGAAAAAACTCTACGAACTTATGCATCAACCCAATATTACCCGCATGTCAAATCTTTGCCAAAGGAATAGAAATTCTGCAATTGTAAGCTACACTTTCAAAATTAAATTTTCATTTGAATGGCCAGCGACTTTTAAGAAATATCCATTTGGTTGTTCTTGTATTTTAATGACACAATTTGAATCTATTTCTTTCAGGTATCTTATGAAAATATCGAAATGTGAGGAAAGATATCTGAAGCTCCTTCTATATTCCGTTAATTCGTAAGCTGAGTATAACATAGATACACGTAATGTTGACAATTCAATTTTTTATGTATATTTGAAGATCGCTTGGTTAATCGTCAAACTTTTCTACTTAACTCCAGTGATTATTTTTTGTAAAAATGCAAGCTGAACGTTTATGAAAACCATTGACCACGAATTAAAAAAAAAAAATAGTTTCCTATATTTGGATTGTCGTACACGTTTCTTGCAGGACATGAAGATTATCATATTTCTGTTAACGTTGACTTTGATCGAAAGCCAATCCAGTGATGAGCTTCAGGACTTACTGAACACTTGCGTAGATGGAAAGAACCACAAAAAAAATTCGGGACCAGAGGTTGAGTTATACAAGCAAGTAAGTTTCAGTTTCTTCAACCGTATCCCGCATGCAACAAACTTATTCTTGATTAAATAGCACAACATTGCATAATTTGATCTCACCATAATTTTATTTATGAAGTGTTTTTTTTTTTTTGGAATATAAGTAATTCAGTTGGAATCTTTCGTTTGTAACACTCTCTATCACTTGAGGTCTTATCTCCCGCCATTTTAAGGTATACAACCTTAACATAACAGTACATATTGATCGCACCTTTAGACGTTTATAAAGGCAATAGCTCTCCTCTATGATGTCTAAAAAAGCAATCGCTTAACTTGATATCTAAAATTAAGCGAACACAGGCTTCTAAAAGCAAGAACAAACTTTCAATGAACTTTGCGGGTGGCAGATAATAGCCATGCGCCTTCTACGAGAGAAGGTGGTTAATCCACCACTGGCTCCATTCTTAATCTCTTTCTTACTTCTACTTTACAGTGCTCCATATGGGCAAACCGGTCATGCTGTACTCCAGAAACTAGTAGAAATATCCATCACACTCACATGTATAACTTCAACCATGACCACTGCAGACACAAGAGGAATATGTCGGACAGATGCAGAAAGCATTTCATTCAGGATTTATGCTTCTACGAATGCACTCCGAACGGAGGACCTTGGCTAATTAAGGTAAGATCTAAGACTTTAATTGACTTAAATAAATTACTATATCAGTCCACGACAACAAGTGCAAGAGGAACGGCATTTTTAGAATGCAAAACAAAGAACAAAGGATTCTGAAAATATGGCACTAACCTGAAATAAATCTTAGACACAAATGGCGCGTGAATTAAAGGGGGTGTCAGAGATCCCCTCCAAAAAAAATTAAGTTTTCACATTTGTAACAAATATTATGAAAAGAGTACTGTTTCGTGCTTTCGGACGTCATCAGTGCAAAAGCTGGCAACACATCTGATTGCACTCATAAATTTAATTCAAGAAGTTTATAAGATGAGCTAAATCTATAGCATTGGGAAATTCATTTCGTCGTTATATATTAATTTTTTGCACAAGAAGTCGAAATTTATGATCTGTTCTTGGTAATTCAATCACAAAGTTTCAACAAATGTTTAATTTTTTAAAACAAATTTATTAATATATTACTCTCTTTGAGCCAACAATAACAAATATTTAAAATGTTCTTCTAGTATTTCTTGATAATAAGCTGGGTAGGATGGTCAGTTTTGAAATTGTCAGATGTGTTGTCAGCTTTTGCACTGATGTATGAAAGTGCGAAACGATACTCGCTTCACGAAGAAGCTGTTCTTGGTAATTCACTAATAAAGATACAACAAATGTTAATTTAATTATATTGGTTCCATAGAAAAGTTGGTTTTTTATGGAACAAGGAGTGGTTATCACAACATGCTACGGCACCAGGGGTCCCGTGTTCAGCGGCGTAGTGCCCACGTAAAGCTTGTAAGTCCACCTTACAAGTTGACATTATTGAAGAAAACGTATTTCATTCCCGTATTTATCGCTTGAACACACATGTAGCCCCGATTCTCAGGCACGGTAAGGCGCATTCATTACCAGTTGGTGCTAACTGGCGAGAATTTCTGTCCCCGCTGTTATGTAATATCTTTGCCACGGTCGGAAGAGAAAATCGACTCCCGTGTTGTTTCAACAATGCTTGACGGGAGGTGTAGCTAACAAAACGGGTGTCATTTTAAATGTGTAAACTAACTATTAAGTTCACAAAGAGATGGTTTAATGTTGGATATTACCTTCATTAGAAGCAGCGAAGTTAAAGATAAAAGAGGAATGTCTGGCAATCCTAGATCCGGCAGCGCCCGCAAAGTTAGGCGCGTGCATTCCAGTTGCCCGTAATGTTAAAAGCATACGCGTAATACTTAGCTTTATGATTTACAGATTTTTTTTTTTTTTTTTACCTTTTCCTTTCACTAAGTTGCTTGATATGCTTTTCAAAATGTGCGCAAATATCGTAACCATGATAATGAGTAATATTCTCGAATGCATTTGCATTTGTAAATTGTATACTACGCATTTCCCACAAATGGCTTTTTAGTGAAAGAAAAAGAATAATAAGAATAAAAATATGACATAGCCTTTCCAGAAGAAGAGTTTGTGTCCTTAATTAAGCTGTATGCGAAATTTGTCAATTGCTACCAGTTGAAAGTTGAGCTACAGGTAATTTATTCTGAAGCCGAATGTCGACTAAAGAGTGTGTTTGAACTTCATGAGTACTTGCTTACTACCCATTTGAATGAAGCTGTTGAACAAGTGTACAGTGTCTCTCAAAAGTTTTAGGACAACGACATTTTAAACTAGGCAACCCAATTTACACAAGGAGTTGGTGGGTTGCCTGTAGAGTTAGGCTCAATTTCAGGGTTGCCACATGCACAATAGATATTTATGAAATACGAGAAAGAAATAAAAACAAATATTATTGTATAAAATTATAAAAATATCACTATTACATCGCAAATGACAAAATTCTTTCTGATAGAAAAAATAATAGGTTTTCTAGTATTTCATCGCTGATGAGTCTACAGAAAGGAAAAGAGGTGAGAGGAAACGAAAGGTGATAAAAGAGAGGAGAACAGAGAAAGGGAAAGAGGAAAAGTAAATGTGGGAAGAAAATAGACGACAGAAGTGGATAGGAGAAGTAATGAGGAGATAGGAAAAATATTTGAGGATAGATGAGTAAAATAGAGCAAGAGGAGATACGAGGAGAAAAACGAGATGAGAGAAGAGGAGAGAGGAGAGGAGGAGACAAGAAGAGGGGAGTGGAGAATAGAGCAAAAGATAGAAAAAGAGAAGAACGATAAGAAAAGTACAGTGGAGTCGAAAATCTAAGACAGGAGAGGAGATAAGAGGAGTGGAGAAGAGTGGGGTGGAGAAAAGATGCGAGAACAGTAGGGAAGGTGATATGAGATAAAAGCAGAGGACAAGGAGGGGAGAGAAGAACAGAAGGAACTGGAGACGAGAGGAGAGAAGAGGTAGTTGCAGAAAATATCGTCTCGGCGTCAAGAATTGATGCACTGATCAAATTATCGACATGAAACATTCAATAACAAAAACATTACAATAACATTCAATAACATCAATGGTCGTAGGTTCACACCCCTCCAGTGGCAGAACATTTTCGTAAGTTTTAGACCTATCCCATTGTGTTCATTATCCAAACCGTGTGAAACGGAATGATTAAGTTTGGAATTAACGATGGGGGGAGGGGAATATTACATTACAAAATCTCCATTTCAACGAACCGAGTAGTGGAGAAAAATTGCATAATTCTTATAAATATTAAAATTATATTCATGCTTTTAGTGATATCATCGCAAGTAAAATCAAAGATCTTACGTGGAAGATTTTATTTTGCTATGAACTCAGCCAAAACTCATTTCACACCGATCTAATACATTCTCCAATACATTTCAAAATGTTATCGAATGTTTCATGTCGATAATTTGATCAATGCATCAATTCTTGACGCTGAGACGACATTTTCTTCAACTGCCTCTTCTCTCCTCTCGTCTCCAGTTCCTTCAGTTCTTCTCTCCTACTTCTTCTCTCCCCTCCTTCCTCTGCTTTTATCTCATATCGCCTTCCATACTTTTCCAGCATCTTTTCTCCACTTCTCTTATCTCGTCTCCTGTCTTAGATTTCCGACTCCATTGCATTCGTCTTTTCGTTCTTCTCTTTTTCTCTATTTTACTCTACTCTCCACTCCCCTCTTCTCGTCTTCTCCACTCCTCTCCTCTCGTTTTCCTCCTCTCTTCGCATCTTTGCTCCATTCTCCTCATCTCTCCTCGAATTTTTTCCCTTTCTTCTCACTACTTCTTCTGTCCTCGTCTATCCTCTCTTTGTTCTCACCTCTACTTTTCTTCTTCTCCTTTTACTTTCTCTGTCTCCTCTCCTTTGTCACCTTTCGTTTCCTCTCACTTCTTTTCCTCTCTGTAGACTCTTTAGCGATAAAATACTAGAAAACCTAATTTTTCTTTCAGACAGAATTTTGTTATTTGCCATGTAATAGTGATGATTTTATAATTTTATACAATAACATTTGTTTTTATTTCTTTCGCGTATTTCATAAATATCTATTGTGCATTTGGCAACCTTGAAATTGAGCCTAACTCTACACGCACACCAACTCCTTGTGTAAATTGGGTTGCCTAATTTAAAATGTCGTTGTCCTAAAACTTTTGAGAGACACTGTACAAGGATGAGATATGTAAATTTTATTTTTATTCCACGGCCATCATTTTGATTTGCATTGCATTACCATTGGGCTGATCATTACACAGATTGCAACATTGCAATCAAGCATTAGTAATTGTGGCTGTTCTATAAATGATAGCAACATTATATCGTGTCATTCTATAGATAGGGATTGATACGATATATGGCTGAAATGTTTTCACATAAACAAGCTTGAGTCATAAAACAAATCATATTATTACGACAGGCTTACAAGTTACATACCGAAAAATTCCATATATATATATAAAAAAACACAAGAAAAATACAAATTTACGAACATTTTTGGTTGTATAGAGAACAGACAGCGTTAGAATAATTTTGTCTTCCTTTAAACAGTCTCAAAGAAAATACTTCTGGCTTTCCAATAAGGTACGTATATTTGACTTTTTTCCACCCATGGAGTACAATTTTACAAGCACATAAATCGAGGGCTCAATATTTTTGACGCGGATAGTAGAAGCCTGTCAGGCTTCTCATATATTGGAAACCTGTTTCAAAATAATGTTATAAACAATGTAAAACCCCTAAACAATGAGAAACACTATAGCAATACTCATTAAACAATGTAAGTTGATAAAATGAGTCTGGAACACGTCAATATCTAGTTTGAACGTATCACAATCGAACGAAAGCGGTCAGGAGGCCCGATATCTCCTTTGGACGTATTGCAACCGACCGGAAGTGACCATGAGGCTCAATATTTCCTTTGGACGTATTGTAATAATCGAACGAAAGCGGTCAGGAGGTCCGATATCTCCTTTGGACGTATTGCAACCGACCGGAAGTGGCCATGAGGCCCAATATTTCCTTTGGACGGATTGCAATAATAGAACGAAAGGGGGCAGGAGGCCCGATATCTCCTTTGGGCGTATTGCAACCGAACGGAAGTGGCCATGAGGCTCAATATTTCCTTTGGACGTATTGTAATAATCGAACGAAAGCGGTCAGGAGGTCCGATATCTCCTTTGGACGTATTGCAACCGACCGGAAGTGGCCAAGAGGCCCAATATTTCCTTTGGACGGATTGCAATAATAGAACGAAAGGGGGCAGGAGGCCCGATATCTCCTTTGGACCTATTGCAACCGACCGGAAGTGACCATGATATCTCCTTTGAACGTATCGCAATCGAATGAAAGCGGCCAGGAGGCTCGATATCTCCTTTGGACGTATTGCAGTCAGCTGAAAATGGCGAAGATACCCTATATTGTGTTTGGCTGGACTATGTGGTTCTGTATAATTTTTTGAAAACTATATTTTGTGTTACATGTATTTTTTATAATTCTAATTATACAATATATGATATATTTTTCTTTGTTTAAACTTCTGATACGATATTTACGTTAGCCGTATTGCACTAATTTTTTTAATTTTTTATCAGTACATGCTTTGATAGGTGTATTTTTATGTTCCTTTTTGTAACAAGCAATTAATGAAATTTCTTTGATGCGTATAACTCTTGTCTATGGAAAATCCTTCATCCTTTGGACTTTGTATTTTCTATACTTTTGGCTTAAAATTTGACTTTTCCCTCTTTGTTCTTAACAACAACTCTGAATAAGTCTTCCTTATAATATTGATGTGTGCTTCTGTCATCTAGTGGAAGAAATCTAAAAGTGTCAAAATCGAGAATAGGTTCTGAACTGAAATATTGTGTAGTCTCTGTGGCGTCATGTTTATGAATTGCAGTAAATATAAGTTTGATAAATTCGTTTAGCAGCTAAACATAAACAAGTGATTGAAAGAAACAAACTGTCAAACTACACTATGTACTACTTCTCACACTTTTGGTAAGCGAGCAGTGACGGCGCCAGCCTGAAATAGGTGGGGAGAGGGCTACAGATTTCGGAGTCAAATTCTTGGGGGCTAACTTATACCTGCAAAAAGGTATTTACGTAATACTTTACTACGGTATAATTTTACCATGACATATTTCACAGTCAGGCTCAAAGATAAATCACTGCATTTTGTTCCAGGCACGAAATCTTTCATGGGCCTCCCCGATGGCGCAGTGGTAGTAGTGTCGTCGTCTGGTAATCAAAGGGTCCCGGGATCGATACCCGGTGGAGGCACATAGTGGTTCGGATCCCACTTTAAACTGTAGGTCCAGTTCCGATTAGCCTTACTGTGCATAAAGTGGACTTAAAACACCAATTCAATCAATCAATCACGAAATATTTTATGTCAAATAAAATGCAATAGTTACATTGTTTACTTTTCCTAAGCCATTATTGAGTGGAATAATATCATAGACTTACTATTTATATGAACAATACAAAATACGCCATAAGAACTACAATTATTAACTTGCTGCATACACATAAATACTACACGCAACACTATTTCCATGTAGAGTTTGAGTATTCTTTTTTTTTTTGTCAAAATGAGAAGATGAACCACAGCAAAAAACTACGATAAGATAAGTCTGTTTTTATGAGCAGCTTCAGCTTTGTTTAAATCCAAAGATTTTGCAAGCTCTTTCTCAAAGGACAGAATAGATAGAGCACTCAACGTCTCGTTACCAATTCGATTACGAAGGTAACGCTTGATTTGTCGCAAGGTGCCGTTGATGGGGTATGCACATTTCAATAACACAAATCTTATAAAGTTCGTAAAAGGTAATTTTGAATGTTTCAACTATTGCAAGCAGCTGCTGAAGTTCTTTTCCGCCTCATAGTATGCCACAATTCTAAACTAAACTGTCCATATCACAACAGTAGGCAGCTGCGAAAGATAGCAAGATAGCAGCTTTTCGTGCTTCAGAAAAGTGGCACTAATTTTATAAAGTAGGCGTCAAATAAACAACACCACACTTCAATAGAAGGTGTGTTTATGATATCATTTTCTCTGTCGTGATGAAATATCTTACGTTTTCTTGTTCAGCGATTGGAATTCAGAAGTTAGGGCTAAAATAGGGAGGATGCGAGAAATACCGTCGACTTAGGAGGTGCCACTCTCAAGTTACAGAAACATTTTCACTACAAATTCACCTTCACTAGGAGAAATATATTTACATAAAAGTAACGAATATTTCAACTTTTGCAATAGGCATTTTGATTAGTGGAAATAACTGCTGAAGATAATAATTTTATTGCAGAATATATTATGCATAAATACTGCTCAGAATTGGATCAATAGTTTTAGATGTGCTTCAAAGATTGATTCTCCTGCACGGAATCAAATTTGGCCACTATGACGGTAGTTACTGTAGAAATAATATTTTCTAACCTCACAAATGATGCGAGCAATAATATTACCCAAGCATGCTGATTTTCGCACCGTATTGCAATGATTAGTTGATGGAATTTGTATTAAGGTTCACTATATGCACACAGGCTAATCGGGACGGGAACTACAGATTATAGTGGAATCCGAACCACTTACTGAAATGTTACCTCCAGCTGGGATCGAACCCGTTATCACTTGATATCAAGGCAGCAGTTTTATCGGGTGAGAGCCCAATTTTAATATTTACAATTCTTAGCATTTAAGAAATAGGTAGTTTGTGTACTCTTAATTCTTTAACATCGTATTTCTCCCTCTCAAATATTTGCAGCAATAAGGATAGATGAAAGGAAACCAATGAGAGAACATCATTTGACACTCGTGCAATTGTCGGATGAGGAACTGGGTCTAATAGAAGAGAAACATGACGTTCTTTAGATTTTACTGGTAGAATAGGTAGACCTATTCCGAAATACAGTTATACGATTTGTAGAGGCTAATAATTGTAGCTACACGTTTAATTGTATGTGTCAACAATGAAAGATCAATATCACAGCCACTGAATACGTCCACCTACCAGGCAGGCAGCAGATTTCGTAGCACGTTTGGCCAATTACTTAGTATCAAATGATCATTGGCCACTGTTACCCAGGCATATCTGCAGCTGCCCTCCCTCCTCTTGATTTTACAACACATCGTAATAAAGTAACCTTGCGATCTAACCGTACTAGAAAATGTACTTGATCATTGTGGAAGTTTTATAATGGAAAATGTAAACTTCAGTGGCGGAGCGTGACCTTTCCAACAGTGTAAGCCTAGCATGATGAAGGCTTGTGTTTATTTTTGGGCTGGGTCAGTGATTTATCCACAATCATCAATCCCTCCCCCATTTTTTCACAACACTTCCCTGAAATTTTTCACAAAACCCTAATTTTGGCACTAAATTTAACCTTACACCCTTTAAAAACGAAGTTACACTAAATCAGATTAAATATTCTGGATAAATCCCTGAGCCTGGTGTTTTCTTTGCTAGGCTGTATATCTCCTACATTTCAACTGGTAATTACGTCAGTTTTATTCCTATCACAATGAGTAACGTAACCATAAAAAATGTAATGTTAGATAAAATTAAGAATAATGATAATAAAGAAACGAAAACAGAAAGAAACAGAAAAGTGCTGATTACTTTTTACAACCGCTGCATAACCAAGTATCACCTCGTACCATGAATCACAAAATCGGGGCACTTTATTTTTTGTTTCTGTTACCGTGCCTGCTAGAGAAGTGGTGGGTAGGCCTACCTACATCCACAAGTTTCTTCTTGGCAGCAAAATCCTTGCTGGACAACGGCGTCTTCAACAAGTTCTCCACCTCACCGCACAATCATACTCGTTTTCTTTCATAATGCAGTTGTTGTTGTTCACTATAACACTACAGCAGAGGAATGACAGCCCCCTTTTCAATGGATGGAAGTCGCAAAGAAATACCGCGAGACTTTAATCATGCACACAACACATGAAAGGGGAAACAAAAACAAATCACATCCAAAAGCGGTCACTGCTCAATGCACTGATGTTTCGGACTCAAGAGGGAAATATCCCTTTCGGACATAAATAAATGCCCTATCTTGCCTTAAAATTCCCTTATATTTCGTAAAAAAAGAAAGACAAAATAAAATATGAAAGAAATGCTCGCTAATTCTGAGGATTTATCCAGAAATTTCTGTGAAAGGAGATGTAAGTGCTATCTAAGGGTAGTGTAAAAGAAAATCCTGCACCTGAAAGACCATAAACAGCCATTTCGTACGTTGTTCGAAGAGTGTTTAAACCACGGACTATGTAATTAATAATATTTTGTTCACATTTGACATGAGATTTGTAAAACTGGTTCAATATTCAGTTTTAATTAAACATTTTAATTTTTGAAAAAGTTATTGCACTTGTTAGCTCAATTACTACCAGCTGAGTTCAAATATAAACGAAAAACAGAAATCTTAATATTTCCAATGTTTGTGCTCTCCTACAAGAGAAAAACAGAAACAAGTGTTTGTATATCTAATTTTCCCGTTTCTCGCTCATTTTTAGATGTTTCTCCTTTTTCCCCTTCCTGTTAGTTTTTTGCTTCAGAATTCCCTGTTCCTGGAAAAAACCTCCTTGAAACACCACTGGCTCAAATTTCCTTTGCAGCCAACCATTCATTCATATCCGACAACGCTGGAGAACCCTCCTCTTGCAGGACCTGGGTCTCGCTCGCGCGTGTTCACGGTTAGCCAGTGAAGCCAACCCAAGCATAATGGTGCTAAATCTCGCACAAGTTTCAAAAGTCGTTTGGAAGTTGGGGATATAAATTAAACAAGAGGGCCGCTGTTCGTGGAGGTTGAATTTTCTCAAACTTTTCACGTATGACGTCGAACTCATCCTCTTTGGTTGAACCATTCGAATTTATATTTATTTCTTGTTACAAATAAATATTAATAATATGTAGATCGAGGAACAATTTAGTAGTATGTAGCATAATTATGGAGTTTAAACGAGACCATGATGTCCAGAAGGGGCAAGGGGAGGAAGCTCTTCCTGGAAAATGAATGTCAACCATAAAATAATATATTTCACACATATCATTTCATTTCAGTCACATCAAATTATGTTAATTATTGTAAGGGCGTTGCAGAAAAATGTTTACTTCAAATTGAATTTGTATCTTTTGAGGAGGCAACTTTATTATGGGGGAAATATACCTAATTTACCCCCACCCCTGAAAAAATTACTATGCTTAATCCTCCCTGGTGGAAAGAAATACTGCGGACATCCATGAACAACACTTTTTGTAAACATAAGGTTTGCAACGCTGTTGTAAGCCTCTGGTCGGAAGGTTTACACACGTGGGTTTTGGCCCGTTCTTCTCCACCCAGAGAACGGGCCTTGCACCCAGATAGGGTAGGCACTGCTCGTTCGCGGTCAGAAATTTGTAAGGCAAAATTCAGAAGGCTTACAGCTTTCCACAAGCAGAAGGCGGGAGATCCCATGTGCTGCCTGGCGCTGAAGTGTTGCAATCTAACAATCATGATCTCGAACACTGGTGTCGACCCGATTTGAACTTGGAAGTTGTTTACGAATTTTTGCCAGATATTTACATACATTTTACTAGAACTAATGAAGTGTAAGCCCGGCTTACACGGCTTACATGGACGCTCCGCGCCTGGTAAACTTCTACTTTTTAAGTTTTCAGTCAAAATTCGTCTATCGGACTACAAAAATCTAAGGGGCTACAGTGGGCTGAGTGCTGTTTTGGGGGGCTTCAGGCCCCCTAGCCCCCCTGTAGCGCCGTCCCTGTAAACGAGACGATGAGGATGAGTATATGAAATTCATGTCATGAGGGGGCGGTCACTCACAAAAAACTCCCCCGCCCTCCGTGGCGAAGTGGTTAGCACAGCGAGCTACGACGCCAGGACTGAGCATGGGTGTTTGTAAGTATATTTTTATCAATTTCACTGTATTATCACTCATCCTCATCTTAGCAATTTATCAAAAGTGGCACATTTCATTTCAATGTTATGAATCGTACAAAAACCGCATTTTCTGTCCTATACAGGCCCGTACCCGGGGGGTGGGGTGGCAAGGGGGCCATGCCACCTCCCCTCAAGCCATGAAATCTTTTGATGCAAACCTACAAAAATTACATGAATAATCTTTAAGGTTTTTCAAGAATTTAGATTTTCTTCTTGCATAAATGAATGGATTGTCTCTGGAGAGAGGCAGATTGCAGAAGTCTGCAGTCTACTATATTTAGTAATTTTAGTTTTATAACCATTTATGCAAAGCTACTAAATGTTCCAATTTGGTCGGGACAACTCACTATATTTACTCCCTGTTTTGACTTTTTTCAAACTGCAGTCTTAATGAGAAAATGTCCTCTTTTAGTGGTAAATTCACATTCAGACATGTTCTTCATTATAAGGATAATTCCATGGCGTTGGTGGTCACATTCAGGGTACGAATTCCCATGGCAGAAGGGGGATCTCCCACCTTCCCATCAACGATCTTGTTCTATTAAAAAATTCCCCCCGTTAAAAATTTCCGAGTGTAAGAGTTTGTGTTATAGTCATAGGCGTAGCTATAACTTTATATTTGGGTGTGCACAAAGAAAAAAATGAGGTCTTGTACCTTTTTAATAGCATATTTTGCAACAGAATCACTTGGCTCTTTAACTGCACTGATGTTTGTAAAGGAATATAAATTCACAAAATGACAGTGTTGAACATTTCTGAATATATGTAGTAGAAAAAAATCAAATTGCATATGAATCACACACACATAAAATGTTCATAAATGTTACAAACAAATACATCAAAATACACGTCATCTATAAGAAGAGACGTCTGTCAAAAGGTACAATGTTCTTAAACCCATTAATAACTTCCTTTACATCAATAGACTAAACTTTTTCCTGTTCCACAAATAACAAGAGCAGGGCTTCCAATCTACCCTGCATCTGAGTTGCTCTTAATTTAGTTTTAACTTGGGAAAGCTTGGAGAAAGCTGTCTCTCCCACGTGCAGCTTGTGACAGGTATAGAAGAATGGCGCTGCAGTACAGAATAGAATGCAGTAAATATCTTCCTTCTCCAATGTCATCAAAACATCGAAAAACTACAGACACTCGTTTCATCAGCGATAATGCACACGTTTGTACACTAACAGAATTGTTCCTACCTCAAGCTCGTCGGTGAAAAGGTCGTTTTCTGCACTGAAGAGGATTCATACATTTCAACGCAGCACACAGACTCAGGCAAGGAAATCTGACTTGGGACTGATACGCATATCCATTGAGCTGCTAAAGCCATTGACCAGAAATTCCAGTTTCTACGACGACGTGATTGAGGTGTTCAGACTAAAGGATCGTCGGATCGAGTTACAGTATAAATGAACATTTTCATTAAGGCCGTACTAAAGGCAATTTTGTGGTAATCAATTTTTCGATAACAGATGGCAGCACCGTTTGCCATGGCAACCGAGGGCCATGTTGCCAGATCTCCGCGTAATCAAGGCAGATACATACAGGTTGGTCGATAAGGGTACTCGATGTGAGATGATGCCATGTTGGTTAGAGGTGAGTTAGTAGATTAAAAAGAAATAGTAGTAAATCAGGGAAATTGATAATCATGAGATTTTAGTTATATGTTCTTATTAGAGAAATAAGCAATATATCTTTAGTGGAAGGTAGTAATAGTCGAAATATTAATATAAAATCCGTTGTTTTATATTAAGTATTTTTTTATAATATTTAGAACGCAGTGAAGAAAATGCAATAATAAGTGTAGTTAAATATTAATATAAAATCCGTTGTATTATATTCAATATTCGTCTTAATATTTAGAACGCAGAGAAGAAAATACAATTGTAAGTGTAGTTAATTCAAACACGAAAGTAGTGTAAAATACTATAATACTGGGACAAGAAATGATGAGATCTTGCCTGTACTAAAATTAGGTCAAAATGCCTATAAACGTTTATTGCTCAAGTGTCCTCCTCTATCAAATTTAAGATTTTTGTACAAGAAAAGTTTTTCAGAAAGGATGAGGTATTTTTGACTGAATATAAATACTTAAAAACTAAGGCAAAAAAATGTCTATAAAAATCTTATTGCTACTGTCTATATATAACCTACGATTTTTGTAAAAAAGCTTCTGAGAAAGGATGACTCTTTTTTTAGATTAATTTGGCTACAGCTGTATCTGTCAGATTGTTATTCATAAGCTTGTTAAAATATATCTCTTTCGACACTTCTTATATCGCTGTATTTTGTTAGGTATAGGTTGACAACAGAGCCATCTATGTATAAATGTTTGAAGAGTTTACATATCAGTTAGTATTGTAAGAGTGGTTGAAGAGTATAGATATGTTGTTGCAGTACTCTGTTTGGTTTCGCGTGGGTATTTTTATTTGTTGAGTTTCTCAGTTTGGTAGATATAGTGAGCACGTAGGTATTTTTATCTTGGGTGCATTTTAATATTACCTACGCTGGCACAGCAGCTGCCAGGCCACCTCCGTAGGTATTTTTATCTTGGGTGTATTTTAATATTACCTACGCTAGCTCAGCTACTAGCTTGCCAAGCCACCCCCGTAGGTATTTTTATCTTGGGTGCATTTTAATATTACCTACGCTAGCTCGGCCACTAGCTTGCCACTACTCTGTGGGTATTTTTATTTGTTGAGTTTTTTCACACGCTATTAGGTCATTGCCTTGATATGCTCCTGCAGACATGCAATTGTGCTAGGTCAGTGCTTCTGTAGGTCATTTCTTCTGTGGATCAATACTTATTCTATCTTTGTGCGTGTAGGCTATTAGTTTTACAATTTGTTACAGTTTTATTAAGTATAGAGTTTTGATTTGAATCCCAAGAAATCTGATATTTGTATGAATTTGTATTTGTATTGAATTTTGTATTTTTTCCCGAGAAAATTTATATATAAATACCAGAGCTGAAAAAATCTTATAATTATAACTATTGTTTTTAAGTTATATTCTATCAATTATCGTAAGTTTAAAAGTGTTTTTTCTAGTAAATAGAATCTTATTGAATTTTAATTTGATTGTGTGTTTTGTATTTTTCCCCGAGAAAATTTATATATAAATACCGAGAAACTTCTATTTAAATAACATCTTGTAAAAATGACAACTTGTATAACCGACTTACCACTTGAACTGCTGTACAAGATTTTTGAGTACACAGTCGATGGAGGTGAGGATGTTGCGAGGCTCGTTGAGTTAAGCAAAATAGTGCTTGAATTTCGTCCACCGTGCGAGATGATTTTTATGGACAATCTTTGCAAATAAGCGGTATGAAAAACTTGCAGAATCCTGATTCTCTTTTTCGGGCTGCAGGCAAAACGTTGGCTGATAGGATGGACGAGCTTTATGAGGCGAGGGAAGGAAGGAGACGATATACGTACGATTGGTATGAGTCAAACGCGGAAACAGACAGCATTATCACACAACTTATCGCATTGACTGAGGCGCGAACTTTTTTCTAACCTGACATGATATATAAATAAAATACTATTACTAACAAGGAGATAAACGGATTAATTTTTGCAGGTGATCAAATCTTATAAAATATTGATAAAAGATACGCTTTCTATTAATAATGTAATTACTTATAAACATAGAATGCGCGATATTCTCGAAAAACGTAACTCCTCTTCCCTCTCTTCAAGAAGTCGAATCCTTTTAAAACAAACAAGAAAAAAAACATCAACACGGACAACAAACATGTATCACAAGAAATAATATCATATTAACAAACAGCCTATTTCGTTTAATTAAAAAAAATAAAAATTTAATATCTAATGAAAGCACATGATAACAACTTATTTGAACTAGTTTCCAAATTCAAATATTTAGTAGTAATATTAACAAATGAAAATTATATTAAAGAGAAAATAAAATAAAAAGTAGGCTTAATTCAGGAAATGCATGTTACTTCTCTCTAAGAAACTAAAAGTTAAAATATACAAAACAGTAATTTTACCTGTAGTATTATATGGATGTGAAACATGGTCGAACATAAATTGAGAGTATTTGAAAATAAGATTGTTAGGAAAATATTTGGACCTAAAAAGGATGAGAAGACAGGTTAGTGGAGAAGGTTACATAATTTAGAACTACATAATTTATATTTATGTCCAGATATTATTAGAACAATTAAATAAAGAAGACTTAGGTGAACAAGCTATGTGGTACAAAGCCCGAATAGGAGAGGAAAGAGGAGTTTACAGGATTCTTGTTGGGAGACCTGATAGTAAGAGGCCTAGACGAAGATAGAAGGACAATATTGAGATAGACCTAAAGGAAATTGCTAGGGATAGTTAAGAATATATAGATGGAAAGATGGAAGGCCTGTGTTGCTGCAGCTACGAACCTTTGGGTTTAAGAAGACTAGAGAGTTAGTTAGTTAGTTAGTTATTAAATTACATGGCACTATAAAAAAATACAATCTCTGGCATAGAATGAATTTTTTAAAAATGAAATTTATTTCTACATAATGAACCTTAACCTATACAATTGTATATTTTTTTTAATCTGTAGTATTTAAATTAAACAGACTTAAATAAGAATTGGGAGTACGTACATAATAGAATAGAATCAACAGTTAAATATTGTATAAACTAAGAAAAAAGTAAGCAATGGTTCGCATAACCTAATTGAAATAGACTTAGGTGGTTAAAGAACAGCATGTTTAGAAGTAACAAAAAAGAGATTACTTGAAAAGTAAAATTAATGCAATTGAAATAAAAGTATCAGAGGTGCAAATAAATTTAGAAACCTAAAGTAAACTTGATGAAAAATAGCTGACTATTTTAAATAGATGGAAGAATTGCTTTAATGACTTTTTAAATGTTTATGTAGGAGATAAATCAGAAATAAATGAAGCAGAACCTATAGTTCCAGAAACTAACTTGATTGAATTTAAAGATGCTAAAAAGATCAATTATTCGAATTTGGATTACCTAAGAATCTTGTTAATATGTCTGACAAATGTACAAGTTATGAAAGGTTATAAAACAAAGATGTATCATATTTATTGTTTTTTTAATTTTGTCTTAGAATATGCTGTTAGGAAGGTAAAAAACTAACGAAGTAATGTGACTCAACTGTTAGCATATTCAGATGATGTAAATACAATTAAGAATTATTATTATTATTATTCATATTATTCAACGTACTTTGAAACGTTTATATAGGAACGTTGAAACGTTTATATAGGAACAATGATTCGCGATTAGTCAAACATGTCAAATATAACTGCTATTAGTAAACGTACGAGGAAAATAATTTTTGTAGAAATTCTCTTCTTAATAAGAATACTATATTACTACCTTTATTACATTAAATATTAATTATTTAATTAATTAATTAATTCTCTAGCCCTCTTGATTCTGAAAATTCGTGGTTACAGTTCAATTTGTACTTATCCTGAGCAAAATTTATATATATTCTATTCCATATTTACAGATTTCTTTTAGATCCATCTCCATCTTCGTTTTTGGTCCTTTACCATCAGGTTTCCCATCAAGATTCTTGTAAAATCTCCTTTATTCCTTTCTCATTCGTGCCCACCTAAGTATTCGTGATTTAATAATCAATCTAATAATACTCGGAAATTAACATAAATTATGTACTTCTAAATTATGTAACCTTCTCCATTCACTTGTTTCTTTATCCCTTTAAGGCTAAAATATTTTCCTAAGGATCTTATTTTCAAATACTCTCAATATCAATAGAAGAGATCAAGTTTTCGCATCCAGAGGCACAATTACTGTTATTGTATATTTTAACTTTTAGTTTCTTAGATATTAAATGAGAAGACAGAGAAAAATAACATGCATTAAGCCTTCTTTTTCATTTCTTCCTTAATATCATTTTCATTTGTAAGTATTACTTAAATTTAAAAACTAGATTAAACAAGTTAGTTTCGGCCTGTACTTTTCTCTTTACTAACTTTCTTACTTGCTTTAAAAAAATATTTTAGCATTATTCTTAATTGTATTTACATCATCTGCATATGCTAACAGTTGAGTCACATTACTTCGTTAGTTTTTTTACCTTCCTAACAGCATATTCTAAGACAAAATTAAAAAAACAATAAATATGATACATCTTTATTTTATAACCTTTCATAACTTGTACATTTGTCAGACATATTAACAAGATTCTTAGGTAATCCAAATTCGAATAATTGATCTTTTTAGCATCTTTAAATTCAATCAAGTTAGTTTCTGGAACTATAGGTTCTGCTTCATTTATTTCTGATTTATCTCCTACATAAACATTTAAAAAGTCATTAAAGCAATTCTTCCATCTATTTAAAATAGTCAGCTATTTTTCATCAAGTTTACTTTAGGTTTCTAAATTTATTTGCACCTCTGATACTTTTATTTCAATTGCATTAATTTTACTTTTCAAGTAATCTCTTTTTTGTTACTTCTAAACATGCTGTTCTTTAACCACCTAAGTCTATTTCAATTAGGTTATGCGAACCATTGCTTACTTTTTTCTTAGTTTATACAATATTTAACTGTTGATTCTATTCTATTATGTACGTACTCCCAATTCTTATTTAAGTCTGTTTAATTTAAATACTACAGATTAAAAAAAATATACAATTGTATAGGTTAAGGTTCATTATGTAGAAATAAATTTCATTTTTAAAAAATTCATTCTATGCCAGAGATTGTATTTTTTTATAGTGCCATGTAATTTAATAACTAACTAACTAACTAACTCTCTAGTCTTCTTAAACCCAAAGGTTCGTAGCTGCAGCAACACAGGCCTTCCATCTTTCCATCTATATATTCTTAACTATCCCTAGCAATTTCCTTTAGGTCTATCTCAATATTGTCCTTCTATCTTCGTCTAGGCCTCTTACTATCAGGTCTCCCAACAAGAATCCTGTAAACTCCTCTTTCCTCTCCTATTCGGGCTTTGTACCACATAGCTTGTTCACCTAAGTCTTCTTTATTTAATTGTTCTAATAATATCTGGACATAAATATAAATTATGTAGTTCTAAATTATGTAACCTTCTCCACTAACCTGTCTTCTCATCCTTTTTAGGTCCAAATATTTTCCTAACAATCTTATTTTCAAATACTCTCAATTTATGTTCGACCATGTTTCACATCCATATAATACTACAGGTAAAATTACTGTTTTGTATATTTTAACTTTTAGTTTCTTAGAGAGAAGTAACATGCATTTCCTGAATTAAGCCTACTTTTTATTTTATTTTCTCTTTAATATAATTTTCATTTGTTAATATTACTACTAAATATTTGAATTTGGAAACTAGTTCAAATAAGTTGTTATCATGTGCTTTCATTAGATATTAAATTTTTATTTTTTTTAATTAAACGAAATAGGCTGTTTGTTAATATGATATTATTTCTTGTGATACATGTTTGTTGTCCGTGTTGATGTTTTTTTTCTTGTTTGTTTTAAAAGGATTCGACTTCTTGAAGAGAGGGAAGAGGAGTTACGTTTTTCGAGAATATCGCGCATTCTATGTTTATAAGTAATTACATTATTAATAGAAAGCGTATCTTTTATCAATATTTTATAAGATTTGATCACCTGCAAAAATTAATCCGTTTATCTCCTTGTTAGTAATAGTATTTTATTTATATATCATGTCAGGTTAGAAAAAAGTTCGCGCCTCAGTCAATGCGATAAGTTGTGTGATAATGCTGTCTGTTTCCGCGTTTGACTCATACCAATCGTACGTATATCGTCTCCTTCCTTCCCTCGCCTCATAAAGCTCGTCCATCCTATCAGCCAACGTTTTGCCTGCAGCCCGAAAAAGAGAATCAGGATTCTGCAAGTTTTTCATACCGCTTATTTACAAAGATTGTCCATAAAAATCATCTCGCACGGTGGACGAAATTCAAGCACTATTTTGCTTAACTCAACGAGCCTCGCAACATCCTCACCTCCATCGACTGTGTACTCAAAAATCTTGTACAGCAGTTCAAGTGGTAAGTCGGTTATACAAGTTGTCATTTTTACAAGATGTTATTTAAATAGAAGTTTCTCGGTATTTATATATAAATTTTCTCGGGGAAAAATACAAAACACACAATCAAATTAAAATTCAATAAGATTCTATTTACTAGAAAAAACACTTTTAAACTTACGATAATTGATAGAATATAACTTAAAAACAATAGTTATAATTATAAGATTTTTTCAGCTCTGGTATTTATATATAAATTTTCTCGGGAAAAAATACAAAATTCAATACAAATACAAATTCATACAAATATCAGATTTCTTGGGATTCAAATCAAAACTCTATACTTAATAAAACTGTAACAAATTGTAAAACTAATAGCCTACATGCACAAAGATAGAATAAGTATTGATCCACAGAAGAAATGACCTACAGAAGCACTGACCTAGCACAATTGCATGTCTGCAGGAGCATATCAAGGCAATGACCTAATAGCGTGTGAAAAAACTCAACAAATAAAAATACCCACAGAGTAGTGGCAAGCTAGTGGCCGAGCTAGCGTAGGTAATATTAAAATGCACCCAAGATAAAAATACCTACGGGGGTGGCTTGGCAAGCTAGTAGCTGAGCTAGCGTAGGTAATATTAAAATACACCCAAGATAAAAATACCTACGGAGGTGGCCTGGCAGCTGCTGTGCCAGCGTAGGTAATATTAAAATGCACCCAAGATAAAAATACCTACGTGCTCACTATATCTACCAAACTGAGAAACTCAACAAATAAAAATACCCACGCGAAACCAAACAGAGTACTGCAACAACATATCTATACTCTTCAACCACTCTTACAATACTAACTGATATGTAAACTCTTCAAACATTTATACATAGATGGCTCTGTTGTCAACCTATACCTAACAAAATACAGCGATATAAGAAGTGTCGAAAGAGATATATTTTAACAAGCTTATGAATAACAATCTGACAGATACAGCTGTAGCCAAATCGAAGGTCGCTAAAGTGAACATTTCACGAGTACCGGATATTGGGGCGGTTTATTAAGACATAAATAAGTTGCACAGATCAACTGTAATTTTATTTGTGCCCGGGCCAAATTTCGTGTATGCAGTCCAAGACTTTCATGGGATAAAAAGGACTTTTATTTAAAGCCAACTGGGTTTGACACACACTCAAACACTTAGCTACTACAAAGGGACAGCCGAAAATTTTATTAATATCAAGAAGAGAAAGCAGGAAGATGTTGCATATGTAGATATTTTAGCGGGATTTTCAGGCTCTGCCAGGACCCGAACCAGGGTCTCTGGTATATCGTGGCCTTGCTATACTGGCATACCCAGGATTTTTGAAGGGAGAGGGGGGGGGGGTGTACGTATACTCTTTTCGTTAGTCAGTCCTCATTTTACCATCTTTCTCTGCTTTATACCTTCATTTTTTTTTTTTTTTTTTTTTTTGTAGAAATACTTGGCCAAAGGAGGGTTATAACCCCACCAACACTCACTCCCTTGGGCATGCCACTGGAGATAACTGAGTGAGCATTTTGTCATATTGGAAGACGAAACATTAGATGTGTTGGGAACGGAAGGGTTTTCACTGTGCATTAATTATTTCTCGATCCAGCTGTATTTGAGAAGACTTCCTTTGTTTCGTGCCGATATATGACAAGACTGCGGAAGCTGTGACGGACAATTTCGAACACTTGCGAGCGCTTAGGCCTGAATATGCACAATTTGGTGGGTTTCAGCTTGTATAAGTGCTGCAAACATGGGAAGACAAGACACAATAGTGGTGTTCAGGCTCGAATCAGGGAGAAATATTCGAAAACTGTGTGCGTCCAGTTCGCAGCCCACAGTTTGAATCTCGCAGTGTCGAGTGGATTGTCCATCCATTGTGTAACAGCTTCGTGAAAACACTCAGACACCAAAGATGTTTTGATGCCTGATGAGAAGAAACGGACAAACACGTTGTGATAAAAATTGCAGCCTTAAACGGTGGCTACTATTTAGGGGACAGTTGCTTCCCACTTTTTTGCCTCTTAATGCAAGGCCTTGTCTGCCGAGAGAAAGTAAACTTTCCTCCCCCCCCCCCCCGTTTTGCCACCAAAGGGCACCACTGGCCTTAAACATACACTTGTGAGTTTATATCTATACCCCTTAAAAATATATTGTTCAGCCCCTCCCCCCCCCCCGAAAGGAATTTCTGGATACGTGCCTGCGTTGACTGTACACTTCATTTTGTATTACAGTACTTTCTTCCATTGATTGGAGGCTTTATACTCTGTCCCGACTATCTCTGCTGCAACAAGGCTGCACATAGCGACGGAGGGGAGGGGGGGGGGTCGAGTAGGCAGAGCGAAGCAGTACACGATGCTACGAAAGCTAGTAACTACAGCCGCTTTCACCCGTTCCACGCAATCCCGTTCCCTCTCACGTGTTCATTGGTAGAGCCGTCTCGCGTCACTACTTGCACAGAGACTTGTTTTCGTTCGTTTCCTCCAGCCAAGTTGTTTTCTTGTGTATGGAGTGACCGTTCAAAATATTCTTGGGTAGAACGCAACGCACCGTGCTTTCATTGTTGAGTTTAAGTCCTTTTTATGCACATATAAGCTAATCAGGACTGGACCTACAGTTTAAAGTGGGATCCGAACCACTGTGTAATGCACCTCCACCATGTATCGAACCTCTTGAGTACAAGGCGACGACGTTACCACTACGCCATCGGGGAGGCTTTTACTTAAAAACCGGGAATAAAGGTAAGCGAGAAGCAGAGTGATTATTTGTTCGTTTCATAATACTTAAGTACAATTTTACACAAGTTGCCTCCGCACAATGTCCAAAGTCCTGTTTCACAGTTCTTCACGAATTATACTGGTTTGTTCTGCAGCTGTCTTTAGAAGTAACAGTAACATTTTCGTGTAACAGTAACTGTAAACTACTTACTTTATGAAATTAGTACCTGAAATTCAGTTATTTTTCCACCTAAAGAGTAACTAAATTGAAAGTTAGTTGTACACTCCTGTTCACATAATGTGTCACTCTTTATAGGGTCGAACAGTTGAAGTATGTACCAATTGATCTGAACAGAAGTGTACAATTACTACTATTTTCGCATAGAAAGGAATTTTCCTTTGTTCCATTTTTACAATTTGTTGAATCATATCCTCTCCTGAAACAATGGATTGAAATCGTGAGACCATGAGAACAATCTTATTTATTGCCAAGGACCAGCATGTATCTCTTCCAAGCGTATTTTAATTAGAATAATTTCGACATAAGGCTATATAATCTCCAACAATCCTCATTGGTATAGCACAGTTCAACAGTAATTCTGAAAAATATATTGTTTGCTCAACAAAAATACAACAAAATATTATTTTTTCATCTTTAAGTAAAATATGTGTATTTTATTGCCTCTGTATTTACATATAAAATATATTAACTTAGTCATAATTATATGGTTGATTGATTTAGTTTATTTTACTACGCTTTTCTGCCATTTTTGTCTAATCGCAAAGATGAGAACGAGTGATAATATGATGAAACTTATGAAGGATCACATACAAAGAATATCCATGCCGAGATTCGAACCAGAGACTCCTAGCGTCGTAAGTCGCTGTTCTAACCACTCCAACACGGAGACCAGCAGTTATAATTATATATGAAACTTAATGCCAAGTTGTTGGTGATCATCTGTGATGAAATTAATAGTGCGCTTGCATTTCATGTTCTGAACCATGTCTTAAAATATACAACTAATCTAGAATAAAGTAATAATTACAATTATTGTAATAGTAACTAAATTAGATACTTTTTAAAGCAACAGTAATTATAACTGAATTAATTTCTCAAGTGATTAACTTTGAATTACTTTTGAAAAGTAACTTTCCAAACACTGTTGATATCTTAGAGTTCAGCATTACTCAGACAAGAATTGTAAGAGAAGTTTTCTAAGATACAATATGGTAATAATTACTATTAGAATAAAATTCAAATCATTCAAAAATCATTGCATGAAAGGACTACAAAACTATATATTCGGGAGATACGTATAAATTCGCATTAACATTTTTGTTTCAATGTAACTTCATTCTCCTTTTTGCTCATCCTGCAAAACACTAAGTCGTTCTTTCATAGATACGTATGCTTCTTGCTGTCTTGTAATCATCCCATTCAGAAAGCAATGATGGGCAAATGCCCTTAAAAATTGGAACTAGCAAAAATTTCAAGGAATGTGTGCTATAACTTGACAGACAAGATACATACGTTATACCATTCCCATTATTTTCAGTTTCTCTAATATACCGTTCCCAATTGCTGACTACTTTCAACTTGCAACATAATTTCTTGAGTATATTTTGGACTCTTGATATCTTGTAAACCATCAGCATTCAATCATGTATCTGCCAATTGTGTACAGGTCAAACAATCCACAAAGACGATTTTGATTCCATAGAAGCATATCCACAAACTTCCTCGGTATTGGGTTGCCATTGTTTGTCAAATCTGTTGTCCTTTTTACAAATTTCAAGGTATTCTTAGAAGACATATCAAATGGATTCTCAAATGTTCATCTGCAAAAGGAGCAAATAAAAATATTGTTAATATGGTGTATGAGACTATGAACTTAACAAAGATGAAAAAAAACAAAACATTTTCATTACATTGATACAACCTGAGACAAGTTGAGTTAATAATAAAATGAAAACAACTTATATATGTTGTGTAAGTGGATGTGAATATAATTAATCTAAACTACACCATAATTGTTAACGTAGTGGTCCTTTTATAACAGTATTATTAAAGGTATAATTCACTATATCAGCTCAGATTCAGATCTATCTTTACAGTGCATGTTAAATATGATTTTGGACTTCAGTAGGTTATTGAATCAAATATTCGTAACATAATCAGGACAGATTATGATTTCTCTGAAAATCAATCAATCTTACCCACAAATAAATGATTGGCTTTGCACTTGTAAAATATGTAAACTAGTAAACTTTCCTAATCTATACAAATTTGTACATTCTCAGTAAACACGCAAACTATTGTTTGGTAGACTGTTAGGACTTTACTCTTTTAGCTGTTAGGGTGTACTTTTACACTTTAAATACATAAAGCTTGAACTTATTGGAAATGCTGCACTACTATTACAAGGCGTTCAAAATTATGAAAGTACGAGAAAACCGAAGAGTTTTATACAACTTACGAAACCGGTTTTCTGACCTGATTCTGTGAAAGAAGGTAACAGAACGTTGTCCAGAACTTGCACAAAATTCGGGGATCTCACATTAAATCTATTCCAATCCAACCTAACTTAGCTTAACCTACTTAATGCATTTAACACTTGCGAGCTATACATATATATAAAGGAGAAAATTCTTGTTCAAAACAGGCCAGAAACGACTCGTTCCAACCATGTACAAGGGCAAAGTGAAACTATAATGAACGACTGATTTGTAATACAAATTCCGATGTAAGTACGTACTTTTCAATAGCACCAGTGAAATAGAAAATAATCTCATCTCACAGGAACGATAGTAGAGCATTTTGTGCAATATCGATTTAATGCCAGAATATAATCTATATCAAGGTATTTCATGCTCTAGTAATAATCACAAAACTGTAATATCTGCATTATGCCTAATTTAAAATAACATTTTCTTCTGATTTTACAATTGCAAAGAATTATCAACTTCCTTTGTAAGGAAAAATGCGTGCTGCGTTGAAAATGTAGACACTTCGAAGCGATATTCTCACAGAAATTATATCGGAAGGTATTTCCTCAACATATAAATAATCATACATTCTGCATCACTCTTGCATATTGCAAACGTTTTGCTTTTGATGGATTAAGCAACAAGAATTTAAATATAAGACTTGCCTTTCCGTTTTTTCCGATGTTTCCTTCTTCCAACATTTACTGGATTCGTTATTCTCTGGTAACTTGGTTTAACTTTCACAATTTCGAAGCACTCGCATTGATCATATCGTTAGAAAGCACAGAGTGAAATCTCGGCAACAGTGTTGGCTAAAATCTGCACCACGGAGTATATATTGCTACAAACGCCACTTCAAAAATTTTAATGATAAGCACTACTCTTTGAAGGTACGAAATGTTTTCATTTTTTCACATAGCATTTCAGATGCTTGCGGGAAGAACATGTGATCTTTGTTTCACCACGAAATCTTCCATGCTAGTCATAAAAGAGAAAAAATGCACCGGTATTGACAAAACTACCACTTCAGCGCCATCTGTACGCAGAAGTTTGAACATGACGGAGACATTTTATTTTCTGTTATTTACTTAAATATCATTAATCGTAACAAAATTATAAGGTTCACATGTTCCAGTGAATAAAACAATCTTTTATATCGGAAAATTTCTTCCTTACCGAATCTATATTAGTTGTACGCTCATCCATTGAAATTTGGGCCTATGCTTTAACATGGCTTTAGAACCCCCTTAAGTAATACATATGCTATTATTGTTAACATAGAGTGTGTGCATTTTGTGCTTGAAATTGAGTATGTCCATATATGACTTAGATTCAAATAGATTCTATTTAGTTAAAATATTTTTGGGTTTTCTTTATACAATATTCAGGTCAGGTTTATCTAAGGAAGTCTTTCACCTTTCATACAATCACGCTACGCCACTGCCCGGGTTCGAATCCTGGCCTGGTCATGAGAGTTCTTTGTGAGCATCCCTTCATCAATTTCATCATATCATCACTCATCTTCATCTTCGCGATTAGCCAAAAGTGGCAGAAAAGCGTAGTAAAATAAACCAAATCAATCAATTTTCAAGAACTAGAATATGTCGAATGCAGTTACAATTTCAGAAAAAATGGAATAGACTGTGAGCATTCGGAAAGAGTGTCAGTGTGAGAAAACGAATGATTCTTTGTGATATTTTCACTTTAATGTTTTGTTATTGTCCACTATAATCATACATTTATTTCCTCGTAAGATGAGAGTAGATATCCATGCAAACGTATGTACTTCCTGTTTAACTCTGAATCAGTGGCGCAACCACAGGGGCTGCAGCAGGGGGACATTGCCCCCAACCTTGGACGGAAATAGTTCTAGGGGGCAAACATTGACGGCCAAGTGTACCTTCAGGGCGCAATTACCGCCCACAACTTCAAATTTTATGCAAATAAAAATAATTTCCGTAAAATGTTCTTTTTATCAAGTTCAGAGCCGTTAGTTTATTGTGAAATGGATGAATTGGTTATGTAATGTATTCAAATAATTATGTTGTATATAATATGTATTAAAGAAACGTTGAATACGTATACAATTTAGTGTTCACGTCGCTCCATGTTGCATATGTGTGAAACATGCGTAAGTTATACATATTAAAGTAAAAAAGAATAATATTTGGAATGCATTTATCAAGCATTTTCTGTCTTTCAAAAGTAGTCTGTGTGCTTGTTTTCTATTATTAATGTGAAATTGAACGTGTTGAAAAAATAATTCAAATCGTTTATTTGAACACAAATGCTATAGCACCAACTTGTACCCCCATTTTGCATAATTTATGAGTGTAATAACGTCTTTGATACTACGTAGTACTACTACCACCACCACTACTACTAATAATAATAATAATAATAATAAAAATAATAATAATGTTGGTCCCGGGTTTGAATCCCGGCTTGGGCATGGATGTTTGTGAGTGTCCATTCATCAATTTTATCATATCATCACTCATCCCCATCTTAGCAAATTACCGAAAAGTGACATATAAGCGAAGTAAAATCTAGCAAATGAATAATATCAATAATGTTATAATAATAACATTATTATTATTGTTAGCATTGTTATTATTATTATCATTGGTACGTTTATCGTGGTACTTGCCCCCCCCCAGACAAAAATTCGTGGTTGCGCCTCTGCTCTGAAGTGATATAAATCAGAAATTTGCTTTGCAAATTTGGTTTTTGCATAGAAATTTATATCCACCTGGCAACCCCACAGACCTCGACGTCGGAGAACACCTTGCTAATGTTCCGAATAGTTCGCCATGCATAGGGTGATCGTACGTCCCGGTCGTCCCGTCGATATTATTAAAATACACCATTTGTCCCGTTTTATAAAAGTCTAGGAGTTAGTTTGGAAACCAAAACTAAATTTGAGAGACAATCATGCTAAAAAAACAAATGTTGATGGAATTTTTAAACTAGCGTCATGGCTATCGAGCAGTTGTATTGCTTTGTGTGTGCGTTCCTTTATTTGTAGAGCAAGGAAAAGGCGTGGCTAAGAAGCGTATATGTAGTTTCAATACGAACCTGCAATAAGAATTTAAATTCCTGCATCTTGACACAAACTGAAAAGACAAATCTCGCATTGTCTGTCAGATATGTGGGGAGATTTGTGAACATTTATGAACAGTTGGTGAACAATAAAGTTGTTCTCAAGAAGATTGGTTCTTCTGATAAATACTTCTGGCACTGTTAGTGTAGGACTAACATCAAAGGGACCAGAAACACTGTGTAAGTCATACGGACATTATAACAATTATACCTCTTGACACCGGGATATCATATCTCATTTATTGTTTATGATGTATCATTTATGTGATCAATACTTTAATAATTAATATTAATAAGAATACGTTAATAATAACAATAATTTTATAATTAGGCCTAACCGATTTTACATGTGGGGGGCTCAACCGACTCCTTGGGATGTCCCATTTTTGGGTCAACATATTATGGCAAGGTGATACAAATAAAGGATCGTTGCCAGGTTGGATTTTAAAAATTTACTTTTTGTGCAAATTTATAAGTTCCCGATCTTTCCGTGTTTGCCTTTCCAGACAAAAATGAAAACGAGGAAGAACAGGATTTATGGAGCTCCACTCTGCGCCAGCGACTGCGAGAGCTGGTTCGATGCCTGCGTCGACGATTTCACGTGCACCGACAATTGGCTCAAGAACTTCAACTGGAGCTCTGGAGAAAACATGTGCAGAGCAGGAGACGAATGCAGAACATTCAAAGAGATATTTGGCAACGCTAAAACGTTTTGTGAAAAGGTAAAACTGTAATTCTTATTTAAATTAAATAATTCAATAAGCCTCTACTCTCTCGACCTCAAAGATAACAGTAGGCAAATTGTCCATCGCTAATTTCCTTCCTTTATCTATGTGTTTTGTTGGAAAGGAACTGTACTTGTGCTCTCTGCTTATTGGGACTTTTGTTCCAATTCCCGAAATCTATGTTCCGGAAAAAAAATTAATGAATGTGATTATGGACATTTTGCCTACTTTATATTTGCCGTAGGCGTAGCTCATTATTAGAATTCGGAAGAATAACCTACGAAATGACATAAAATTTTAAAAAAAACCTGTTAAATTACTTTATACAGTGATTTAGGAACTGGGGATAGAGGCGCTGAAATTTAAGAAAGGGACTTGTTATCAACAACATGGAATGTCAGTCATTTTCTATGTCTTATTATAGAGGAACCTTGGGCAGAACGGGGTACGTAACTTTCAATGGTAATAAAAAATAGATTATTGAATTTAAAACTATAAAGACTAGTAGATTTCTGGTACAAACATTTAATAACCACAATACATTGAAAAGCTTTGCAAATATTAAGTGCATGTTATTATTATTTAAAAGTATAACTAACAATGCAAATTGTCTCTTTGATTTTTGAGTGGGATAGAACGTTTACCCTGTAAAAAGTCAGTTTTACGATGCACACAATTCACAAGTTAGTACCGCTTCGTCGTCTTCCCTCGTTCCCTGTCTATATCAGCGCAAGAATTGCGTGACCACTTTTTACATACAACACACGATACCAAGCTTCCGTCGAAGTACAGTACAAGTCTCCACAGTTAAGACATGCCGTAGCTTCCTGATCATCTTTGCTTGACTCTAACTCTTCTAATAGAGCCTTCTTCATCAACTTCTTTCCAATTGTTCTATATTTTGGTTCTTGGAAAAGTTTTTCTATTTTTGCCTCCTTTCATATTCTTCCTTTCCTAACCCGTTCTGCCCCATCCATTCTGCCCCTGGCGTTGTTACCTGGCTACGGTAACTAAAATCAGTAATAACTTATGTTCAATAATAACTATTTATCATATTATAGAGCTAAAACTATTGAGATTAACCTCCTACAATTGTTAGATTAACACAATTCGGCTTACCTGCAAACAGATATTTTTCAAAATTAAAAAAAAAATCTCAAAACGGATGCGAAAAGCACGATCCTCGTAAACGAACTACTCTACAATGCGATTCTCGACTTCCCATGATGCAACAGAACAAACTAAGGAAAATCGCAGTCTCCACAGGATGCAGCATCTACCAGAGGACGGGTACCCCTATCTGTCTCACTACCCTTTTCTGCCCCTGGAGGGCCGGTTTTTCAATGTACAGTTAAGGTTCATGTTAGCACGTAACTGGAAGTTTAAGAAAATTTCGATTTTTCAATGTGCATATACGCTGCATAAAACACACCTTATTACTAACTTCGTTGACCCTGTACAGTTAGCTCGTAACTGGAACTCTGGTGGCGATTATCTTTACTGCTACTTTTTCTTGCAGTTACCAGCCTAACTGGAAGTTACGAAGCAACATGGCTGTCTCATGCAGCTATCGAAGTTCCACACTCGCAACTTCACTATCAGATTAAAATAGATATGATTCATAAAACTGTTAAATTGGTACAGAAGAAGACTTGTTTTGTTTGGCATAGCTTACCAATGTCCATGCAAATATGGAAATTAAGCAGCGTGTTTGCTAGAATTAGCTTTGCGAGTTCGTGTTGGAGAATTTGTGACCAGGATATCCGGTCTACCAGGCGGAGCAAACTCGAAACGGTAATTTGGTGTAGTAGTTAGCGACACCACCTTCCGGAGCGTATTGTATTTTTTAATACGAGTTCGAGTCCTGGTCAGGGATATTTGGTAACAGTATAGTATAAGGGAAACGGATTTCTTCAAATTTACAGGAGAAAATACTTACGGAAATCATTTTCTGTAGCGTTGTGGAAGTTCGTGAGTCTAGTTTTGATCCATTTTAATGCGAAAACATGTCGTTTTCTGAGAAAATCTGTGTCCGACACGCTGTTTCTGCTGTCGCCATTTGCTTTCTGCACGAGAGTACAATGTTCCGTGTGTTAAGATGACGCAACCCCATAGTCAGTGTTTCATCCTCGCCGTGTTTTCACTAGAACATGACGTGTCGAGTATTTTTAATATATTTTTTTTTAACTATGCTGGCCTAACCTAACCTTACGGAAAATGGTTTTTGGGGCTAACGTGAATGGTTTTTGGGGCTAATGTGAATGGTTTTTGGGGCTAACGTCAATGGTTTGTGGGGCTAACATCAATGGTTTGTGAGGCTAACGTCAATGGTTTGCGACGTATTAGCATAATTTCAAATCCGGGCACGATAGTAGGTATTTTCCGGTGAACGAAGTTGCAACACTGCATAAATCGAGAAAACACTCGCACAACGCGCCCTGAACCAGAACGCTATCGCCCGCGAGTGAGTTCAACTGGAACCTTGACAGGACGTACGTACGCAGATCCTCGTGCAGTGGTTACTCGTTCAACTAGTTCTCGCGATTTTGCTACCAAGCGATAGTGTAGTGAACAGGTATTGTATAGGAACACATACCGCGTGGTTTAATAGAACAGCGATACGTTTACCTTCACCCGGGTAGCCGGCCCGAACGGCCATGGACGGGAACGAATCCCCGGACACCGACATGGACACAATAGAACAACTCTCATCGACAACCAAGACTAACCACATACCACCGTCTCAGATCAGTGCGGACAAAAACACCCAAAAACGCCACCGGGATGAAATGGAGGAATCGATCCAGCCAGACAAAGTCCCCGCGGAAACTCTATTTCCGAAATTCAACCCACTCTTCCCGAATACTGGTACGACAAGGACATGCCGGGACCATATGTCGTCCTCCTGGACGGCATTGAGAAAAACGCGAAAAGACTGGCCGCAGGTAGCGTCGGAAACATTCTCAGGAAAAAAAATGTGACCGTCGACTTGGTAGAACAATGTGGTATCAATCGGGTCCGGGTAACATTCAAAACAACAAGGGCTGCTAATAATTTCATGCTGCAGACTGCTTTACATCGGGAAATGCTGGTTCAATCGCGGGTGCCACTTTCATTAGTTCAAAGGGAGGGTCTGGTATTTGGTATCGAACATGATACCTCTGAACAAGACGTATTGGAAGGTATAGAAAGCCCCATCAGGGTTCTCACAGTCAAACGCTTGCCGAAAAAGATCTGGCGAGAAGATGGGACTTTCGACCTCGTTCCAACAAAACTTTTCTGTGTTACCTTCCGCGTGAACCAAATACCTGACAAAATCATCATTAATAGCCAAATACATGAAGTAACACCTCGAACAAGAGCAGTATTGCAATGTTCCCAATGTTGGCGTTATTCCCATCACCAGAAACAATGCCGTTCGAAACCCATGTGTGCCAATTGTGCCAAAGATAAACATGAAGACCAGTGCGACAGTTCATCCTCGTGTATTAACTGCAAAGAAACCCATTCCTCTTTATCAAAAAATTGTCCCCGACGTAGACTTGAATCAGCCATACAAAACAAAATGGCTGAAGAAAACATTTCATATCACGAGGCAAAAAGCAAACTACAAGGGATCTTTATTCCCAACCCCACCAGGGAGGAAGTTCTCCGCCCAAGATTCACAGGTGCTAATTTCCCCTCATTACGTCTTCCAGGGTCGGAACGTTCGGTGGACAACACTAGACTTGACTTGCCCCATTCGACACAAACGGTCAATTATAACTATCAGATATTGAATCATACGCAATCGGTGCTCACAAGGGAAGAACCAGTATTAGAAAAGACTTCCCCTACTGATGCCATTAAACCGTCAAGGCGACCCAATAGACATCGTCCATCCAAAACAAAAAGAAAAGACGACCATCAACCCCGCAAAACGTACACTAGCAGGAACTGGTATGACGAAGATGAAGTGTTAATCATGACCTCCAGTCCAACCTCCGACACAGATAGCAATTATTCCAACCCGATAGGACAAAATGCCCGGCCCGCTGCTTTGACAAGTAAGAGGGAGATAGATAAAGTGAATCCTGTTCGGCCACCAAAAAATGTGTTCTCGAATAACTCAACCTCAGCGCATATAACAATAGAGCACAATCTTATTTACAACTCGATCCTAGACATGATTCCCAATTTATGGGACGCGGTGCGGGAAACAGAAAACAAAAACCGTCGCATTCAACTCATCAAACAAATCCAGTCTCTAACATCTAATCTCCTGGCTATTTTAGAATCCACGCACTGACAGAACAAGGTTCCCGATAGATACCGGAAATGGAAACAATAGTACAATGGAATGTTAATAGCTTCTTCGCGAGAAAACTTGAATTATTAGACTTAATTGCCGAATATCAATTCCAAATTCTCTGTTTACAGGAAGTTAAAGGTACCAAACGCGAAAAATATCGTATTGCGCATTATAATATATACGGTACACCAACAACTAATAGGGGAACGGTAATATTCGTACACGAAAAAATTCAACATACAGAAGTCCGGATTCCGAATGACGTAAGATTAAAACAAGATTCCAAGCAGAAATAGTAGCTATCCGCGTTACTATCTTCCTACGAACATTCACAGTCATATCGATATACATCCCTTCCAATACTAACTCCCAACGCATACGAGCAAGAGACCTTCAAGAAATGGTACAACACGTTCCCGGACCTATTGCCCTCTTAGGTGACTTTAATGGACACCACTCAACGTGGGGGGACAAACATAACGACAGATAATGTAACGCAATTGACACATGGATCACTGAGAATAACCTCATTCTCTGTAATGATGGCACCCCCACCCATTACCCTCTCAACGGAAATAACCCATCCTGCATAGACCTGACGATAACGTCTCCGGAAATATTCCCTCAGTTCGCGTGGCATAAAGACGCAGACTTACGGGGCAGCGATCACACACCCATTCTCTTAATCAGACGTCGTCACAAGCTCCGACCCCCAGGCTTGGCCAACACCCAGACAGACACCCCCAGTACGGCGATGGAACAAAGCTTCCATTAACTGAGATGCGTTCAAAGCCACGTTCTCACGGATATACATGCCAATTCTATCATTCCGAAATATCAACTTAGTTTACTCCAACCTCATCGAAATGATTACGGTCGCTATGGACCACAGTGCTCTTCGTACCCGCTTTAGTATCCCGGCCAGATATCCATCCATAAGTTGGTGGTCGAGAGATTGCGAAACCATTAAAATCAGAAAACGACAACAACTCCGAAAATATGAACGACACCACCTCCGAGAAAATGTGATTGAACTCAAACGCCTACAAGCGAAAGCAAAGAAAACTTGCCTTCAGGCGAAGAGAGCAGCATGGCAAAACTTTTGGAATACATTAGATCGCAGCGATAGCATAAGCTCCATCTGGCACAAATTTAACTCCATTCGCGAACCCACCCAAAGCAAGGTGAAAACGCTAGACCGAACCTGGGAAAACGACTTCATATCTTTATTAACACCCCCTTCGGTTAGCTCAGGTTATAAACACGACGAAAAATTAAACGCAACGTTCACGGATGACTTTCCTGCGGTAACCGCAATGGAACTCACAAATACCTTGGACTCCCTCAAAAATACCGCACCAGGATATGACGGCATTACATATGACGTACTTCGCCACTTGCCGGACGAAGGTATCCACCTCATTGTACAAATTTACAATGAAATATATCGAACCGGTATTATCTCCATAATCATATCGTAATTCCTATCCTCAAACCATCCAAACCTCGCAACAACGCACAATCGTATAGACCCATAGTATTAATTCCGGTACTCACCAAACTTTTTGAAAAAAACATTACAACATCGAATAAACTGGACCCTGGAAAAGTAACAATTTTTCCCCCCAACACAAATGGGATTCAGGCTCAATCACGGCAGCCAAGATGCCGTATCCATTCTCACAGTAGCAATACAAAATAGTCAGATAACTAAGGACTATTGTTTTAGCCTGGTTACAGACATTGAGAAAGCCTATGATTCGGTTTACATCCCAATACTATGCAATGTATTAGATAAATTATCAATACATCCTTCCGTTAATATTATCTGGAATTTATATAATGAACGAAATCTTGTATTTTGGTTCGATGATCGAGTGGACGGGGCCCGAAAAGTACGAACCGGAATACCACAGGGGTATATATATTGAATAGATAGCGCCAAAATTATTGCATTCAAGCTGTCAGGCGTGAAAATTGGAAGCCCATTAGCAGGAGTAGAGTTGGTGTTTTAAGTCCACTTTATGCACAGTAAGGCTAATCGGGACTGGACCTACAGTTTAAAGTGGGATCCGATACCACTTGTGCCTCCACCGGGTATCGAACCCGGGACCCCTTGATTACAAGGCAATGACGCTACCACTGCGCCATGGGGGAGGCCCTAGCAGTAGTAGACTCCGCAGTAATGACAACGGATGTGCAGGAACCCAAAAAGTCTGGACCTGAAAAAAAATCCCGTTCCCATCCAGACTTCGGAAAAAATTATAGAGTTTATAAGTAGTTTATGCCCTACATATTTTTTTTTGTACTAAATGTCCGAAATTTATTGAAATTAGCAGTTTTTATTCTAGAAATGCAAAATAAATCATCACCCGAGGGTGAAATTGTGTGTATAATTAACATTTTTTTAGTATCGGGTAATGTTGAATATTTTCCTCTCCTATAATCTCCCAATTTAGTCGGGAAATAACATTATTTCCCGTTTTGAACGTCAGGACTTTAAAAATACCCCATCCTGTTTCCTTCCCAACCAAAAATTTTGCGTCCCGCACTCCTTGCACTTCATTAAAGGTAGAAGAGAAATCATTCAAATCTCGATTTTCTCTCTGTTTTAGTAATATGAGCAAAAATATTACATTTCCCTTCAAAAGATGCTCGGTCATAGTCAGATAGGTTACACGTTACGTTCTTCAAGTACACACGACCTGTATTAAATTTTTGTGTAACCAGATTTTTTTTGTGTGTGTGTAACCAGAGGAAATAAATTTTTGTGCAACCAGAGGAAATATTTTTTTGTGTAGCCAGAAAATTGAGTGCGGGTACTATTATTAATTTTCGTCTTTTGCAATGGAAATCTTTTCAACATTGATAGAGTGCCTCTCCGATGGCGCAGTGGTAGCGTCCTCGCCTTGTAATCAAAAGGTCCCGGGTTCGATTCCCGGTGGAGGCATATAGTGGTTCGGATCCCACTTTAAATTGTAGATCCAGTCCCGATTAGCCTTACTGTGCACAAAGTGGACTTAAAACACCAACTAAATCAATCAAATCAACATTGATAGAGAAGAGGTCCTAGGTTTGAACACCATGGTGAGGCAATGGTGTGTCATTGTGTTTGTCCCATCATTAATTTTTCCAGTTTATTATTCATCTTCATCGTCATGTTTAACACAAATAGCAGAAAATTGACTTAAAATAACAGTGAGCGTTTTGTATTTCTACGTTCAAGCGGGAAAGAAACCAGCAAATGTGCATTACCGCATCCCTCTGACTCGCCCTGACTGAAGAAAGAAGAAAAGAAGCTCCTTTTTCCGTTTTTTATATGTCCACATCTCACACTTTTTCACTTAAAACATAAATGTATGCATTTAAACGCTCTCGCTCTGTAGGAAATTAAATATGTAGGCTACAAATATCGCCAATGAAACGACGATCAGCAAATGGATCTCATCCTGGAATAATGCCGTATTACTTCCTAGTTGCTCATCCAATTGATATGCAAAGGCCTCTACTTTGCCCTGATATCTCTTATTCTCCTCGTCGTCAAGTGCTTTTATATGATCCATTTCATCCGGTATAAAAAACGAGAAGAAATGACACAAGTACGCGCTGGAATTACCCGGCCGCCGTGAACCGGAAGTTGTTGTGCTACAGTTCCACAATCGATTGTGCCGTTCGATATGTTTTTGTTTACTCGTGGATAGCCCCTATAGATCGACCACAAGGAAAATACCTTGGACGAAAAGTTCCCGCACAGCTTTCCCTTCTTCCGTTCAGCTCGAGCCATAAGGAAGCATGGCCCAATCTCCTCCTCCCCTCCTCGCGGGAGTACGGTGCACAGGAGTCGCGGGTCTGTGCAGGTTGTTGGATAATAAACCTTTTGGAGCAAGGCCTCATCTCCAGGAAGCTATCAACTCGCGGCAAGCCACGGCACCTAGCGACCTGTTGAGTGAGATGAGTCAAAGCAAAATGGATAATAAACCTTTTCCTGCTCCCACAAAAATAGGCAATAATTAGGCTGGAGAGTTCAACGAACTAACCGATCTCTAATTACGCACTGGTAATGATCAGGCTGGAAAGTTCATACGAACTAACCGATCTATCTATCATAAATTGGTCTTGGAGATTCTGCGCAGGTTCTTTTGCTTGTGGTTCCACTATATTTGGGACATTCTGATGATGTCAGCCATGTTGCCATCCTGTTTACTTCTGTTTCAAGCAACCCCCCCTCCCAACCCCATCCCCCGCTGCCGCTGTCAAATGTCAAAACCCTCGCGCTCGCGGTGGGGTTTCGACCATGGTCATTCCTTCGTTAACGGAAATACGTTTGGCAACATAAACAGCCCTTGTTGTCATAGCAACTAGCCAGCCACCCCACGTGATTTCAACGACGCGGGTCGGTGGTTTTGAGTGCAAAAAGGGAATATCCTTTTCAAACTTGTGTCCGAGTTTCTTGTGACGCGCAGCGTGTTCACCATGGATTGGAATGCTTTTTTAAATAAAATCAGTGACCTAGGTCGTTTTGTTGTGTTGTGTTGTTCTGTGATTTTATTCGTGTGCGTGTGAAAATAAGGGAAACATGGTTTTAATGAACGAACTTGTCTGGAAGACGCCATTCTCACAGCTTCCTTACTAGGATAGGATAGAAATAGTAGAGGCAGGTAGGTCTCTCCCACCTCTTCCGGACCTTGCAGTCGAGCAGAAAGACAAAAATAAGGTATATATTAGGCGTTTTCACGAGAGCAGCTACAAAAAATATCTTTGATTGACTGGGTCGAGTCAAAAAGCTCAATAATTTGGACATAGTATTTAGTGAAGTGTACAAACTAGCAGAACTATTATTGACATTTCCATCGACAACTGCAACCGTCGAAAGGAGTTTTTCTTCTCTAAGGAGGATTAAAACATAGGCTATCTGAGAGCAACACAGGGACAAGCACGGCTTAGTAATTTGGCTATAATGTCAATTGAGAAAGTTATTCTAATCAACCTCAGAAATTCATGTGAGGATACATTCTTCGATAAAGTGACCAAAAAATTCACGCAAAACGAGAGAAGAATGGAGTTTACTTTCAAGTAAGGTAAGAAGTTAATTATTATTTCATACTCACATGTACTAGGTCCTACATATTGCATGTTATAGACCGCTCCTTTTTATAAATAAGCATATAGTTTATGTCCATTGCTTACTATTGTTTTTAATAGTAAGATTTCGATGTAAACAAAAAAAATATCCATTTAAAATTTAAACACTGCTATATTTGGAGATAGCACTGGTCTTGGTCTCAGCATACGCCACTGGTTAACAGAAATAATAACTGGACATTGAAAAACCGACCCTTACTGGTACTGTTCTTATGAAACTTATTTAGGATTCTGGTCGAAGAAAGCGCACTTCCTTCTGAGCATTACGTATCCTGTGATACCGCATGCACATGTACCCATTTATAAATCATAGCCTGACCAAATTCATGGATAGAATAATTTCTATATCACAAAATATAAGTTGGTCATAAAAATAATATTTTTTACGAAAAGTGCAAATATTATTACTGTTACGTACCCAATTGGTCTGATGCGCGTGAGTGATTACGAAGGTTAAACAGAGATGGCAGCACAAGACGTGCAAGATAGAAGATTGCTGTAATATACAGGGTGGCTCAATAAGTCACTTAACACCCTCAGTACAAGGCCACTGCGGCATGGAATGTGAAAATGGCGATGACCAATCATTGCCTGGCCAAGGGGGAACCACATTGACGCCACCCACACGGTCGGCGGCCATCTTGATGTCCGCCATCTTGAATTCAACTTCAGAATTTTAAATGGGAAGGGGATCGTGCGACATATCAAAATGGGCTAGAATTTCACGAGAAATGCAATGGTGAAGGTTTTTTCGACGTATCTTTAACCAGTAAAAAGTTATGACTGAATTCTTGTACCAATTTGCTCCTTTTCGAGGTGTTAGAAAAATGCCTTAAAATTTGTTTAGCGCATCGGTAATGCATCGAGATCAAAGTGACGTCTAGGGAGAGAAGTTCGCATGCCATTGCACATTATTTTAATCGGATACATCCATGAAGAGCTGCTCATTATAAATGGTTGTCGCGAACAATTTACAGTGTGACGCTTCCATTGAATTAAAAGTCCTTCACAGTGACAAGGCTAATGTTTATGTTCAGAAGGAAGTTCATAAACAGAATATACGACCCTTGTCATCTGATAACTAACTTTGGACAAAAACAGGTTCATAACTTTCCCATAAGTGTTCTGGTGTTCTTCCCTATTGAAAAAACTCTGTAAAAAGTACCTGCTTCCATAAGCAAGGATGAAAAAAACTGTTTATTTAACAAATCCAAGTAGCCCTAACCATTTAAGGTTCCGTTGATGGAAAATTGAATAACCAATCGTGTTCCACACAGCACG
This sequence comes from Lepisma saccharinum, assembly GCF_977018435.1. NCBI lineage: Eukaryota > Metazoa > Arthropoda > Insecta > Zygentoma > Lepismatidae > Lepisma > Lepisma saccharinum. Next base: position 73,017,100 of record NC_139233.1, read on the forward strand.
CCACACCATTAACTTACCAACACTAACCATTCAGCTTTGATCTGTCGAAAATGGGTTATCAGATAAAAAGCATCGAATATTCTGTTTATAAACTTCCTTCTGAACATAAACATTAGCCTTGTCACTGTGAAGGACTTTTAATTCAATGGAAGCGTCACACTGTAAATTGTTCGCGACAACCATTTATAATGCGCAGCTCTTCATGGATGTATCCGATTAAAATCGTGAGCAATGGCATGCGAACTTCTCTCCCTAGACGTCACTTTGATCTCGATGCATTACCGATGCGCTAAACAAATTTTAAGGCATTTTTCTAACACCTCGAAAAGGAGCAAATTGGTACAAGAATTCAGTCATAACGTTTTACTGGTTAAAGATACGTCGAAAAAACCTTCACCATTGCATTTTTCGTGAAATTCTAGCCCATTTTGATATGTCGCACGACCCCTTCCCATTTAAAATTCTGAAGTTGAATTCAAGATGGCGGACATCAAGATGGCCGCCGACCGTGTGGGTGGCGTCAATGTGGTTCCCCCTTGGCCAGGCAATGATTGGTCATCGCCATTTTCACATTCCATGCCGAAGTGGCCTTGTACTGAGGGTGTTAAGTGACTTATTGAACCACCCTGTACATGAATGACAGTGTAAATTAGCGCCAAGTAAATTAGGAAGATGAACAATAATAGCATACGGTATAATATAATATAAAGATAATAAATTAATAAAAATACTTGTGAAATGAAACATGTACTCATATGTAAACAGATACGAAGTTTAAAGAAGTGAAATTACGATATAAATTTGGGTCTCCTAACAAATCTTGGATTTGCTGGATTACTACGATCCCTTTTGTGGAAGTTTTGATTACACCAGTGGCGGCGCGTTCCAGTCGTGACCCACAGCATCTTTTGGCTGCATGTTTCAATCGTTTGGCACCAAGTTTACACTTTGTCGTGTTTACCAATGGCGGCGCGTTCCAGCCAACGCCCCAAGGGAAGAAATTAGGACCATACCCATAGCTCGAGGAAGAAAGCTGGAAAGAGGATAAAATCCTCAATCGACGAAGAGCTGAAATCGGCGGCGAAGACATTAATCCTCCAGCTCAAACTCGTAACCCTCTAGAACTTGGTGTTAGTGAGGAAGAAGTGAGGTGTTATGAACTTACGAGAATCGAACTGGGTGAAAATGGAAAGAATACATGTGTATGAAGGTGCAAGAACGAGTGGAATAAGGGACCCACTATCGGGAGATTACATAAGAATCAAAGCATAGAAGGAAGTAAAGACCCAAATCCCGAACCAGAAGGAAGTACCCATCCAGAGGGAAGAAGACCACCACCCATTGATGAAGAAAGTGAAGTCATGAATCATATAGACGAAGAGAAATATACGTATATATCAAGATGAAAGTTTATTAATGTAAATTCAATTGAAATAATAAGAACTTTTGAAATAAGAAAAATGATTATGTAAATATTTAAATAACTGTGTTCTCAACTATATCTAGTTAATGTAAAGAGAGAAGATGTAATAAATCTTATTAACTATCTCCATTGGAAGGTTTGCAGTTTGGTTTATTTTCTAAAAAGAACCCTTCCCCCTGAAGATATTTAGCCATGATTTAATATAAAGGATTGCACCCAAAAAGAGGTTGCATTTATAGGAATAACATCTATAATTCTTAGAATAATTCAAAGATGTCGAGATATTTCACGAGAAGGGAATATCAAGGACTACATACAAATCAAGTTATAATAGGACTACGATGAGGAATAATTTTATTTTTTATTTCAGAAGTATTCTTCTTCCTATCATTTTTTGAGCATTTTTCCATAGAAGGAAACGTAATATGACATGGGAGATCATAAAATTAATAATTTTTGAGCTAAATTAGAAGCAGGCTATCTTTTGACACTATTAGATCTCTAATAATGTTAAAAGTTATGATTTTCTATCATTTCTTTTCATTACCGTGTCTGCAATTATACAAATTATATCATTTGACGTAGTGGTTTATTCATCACCTTGTAATCAAGAGATCCCGGTTCGGATCCCACTGGACTTAAAATATAAACATTAGATAGTTGACGCCTCCTGGTTAGTTCGGTTATTGCACCCTCACCCCTCGAGAAACACCACACTAAACTTGTCTAAGTATTACTTACAAAGACAAAGTTTCTTTGAATTCAGTTTAAGCTCATATAGGCTAATCGTGACTGGACGTACAGCATAAAGTTGGATCCGAACTACTGTGCAATGTGTTTCTAGGGATCGAACCTGTTCTCCTTGGTTAAAAGGCGACAAGATTACAACAACTATGCCATCAAGAAGGCCCATCATTTAGAAAGAAACCTAATATTGGAATGAAACTATTTGCAAATATTTAGCGCGTCTTTGGAAATATTCCTGAATATTAAACCATTTACCTTGAACAAAAAAACGCAGAAAATTTGAAATACAGGCAATTTGCCGTTGGATACGAGAGATGTACTCACATACACACAGACACACACACATACATACATGTACATTAACCCAACTAAACGATTTATCTGTAATCTCTCCTCTCAAGTGCAATAAGGGTTGCCGCCTAAAATCGAATTTACGACTTGTAAATGTTTCAGATATGGGATCACGCATGGAAATACACAGATGACGACAGACCTTGCATGAGAATTTGGTTTGACAGCAAGAACGGTAATCCCAATGACAATGTTGCCAGATTAAAAATAGAAGAACTTACCAGAAAGAAGCAGGATGAATCCTATTGGTTTCTGGACAGTAACTGGATCGTGTACTGGATTTTTGAACTCTTTTAATAATATATAATGTACTATTCTAAATACATGTTTTATTTCCTTTTGCTTTTTCGTAAAGGTAGTTGTTCACAGTGTGGTTATTAAACTTTTGCTTTCGGGCAAAGGTGAGATCAGTTGCTCGATCTATCTTGCCTGCCAGTAATTTTACAGGAATTTTAGGGCGTATTTTAATAATTCCAAAATAACGTAATTTTCTCCTCACCGTAGGCGTTTAGGTAAACATTATCATTGAAAAAAATTGCCAACCAATGCACTGACATCACTTGGGAGTTGTTCATAGATCTTGATCGAGGGATAAAGTCATCCTCTATCTAATGCAAAGTTGGGAAATAACGTAAAGCAAGTAGCGTCTTGGTAATGCGTTAATTTTTCAGTGCAGTAACCTGTTACTTTTTCGGTACTTCATTACTTCGCGTAACTTTACTTTAAGCTAAAAATCAGAATGTAACTGTAACCCATTATTTTGGATGCAAACTAACTGTAAGGAAGCTTTCAGACTGAAACGACAAGCGACACATGTCGCTTGGAAGCCGTAGTGGTAACGTCGTCGCCTTGTAAACAAGGGGTCCCGGGTTCGATATCCGATGGAAGCACATAGTGTTTAGCACCCACTTTAAACTGTAAGCCCAATCCCTATTAACTTACCTGGGCATAAACTTATCTCGGTAATCAATACAACCTTTGGAACGAAGCGACACGACAAGCTGGATCTGTCGCTCGGACTGGGTCGGTTTCTCAGTACCTTGCATCGTGTCGCCTCGGCCTGTTGTTCGCTCATGCGTGGTGAATGTTATGCTTTAGACAGAAGGAGTCCGTGTCGCTTGTCGCTTGCCGATTCGGTGTGATTTCTCCATGTCGCTTGTCCCCTGTCACTTGCCTCTTCGATCTGAAAGCTCCCTGAGTGACTGACCCAACTCTATCTAAATGTACACATTTTATGATGCTCTCGATAGCAAATGGAGGCGAGATGTCAATGGAAGGCAATCATGAAGGAAGTAAAGAAATCGTCCGTGGCCTTCATTGATGGAACAACCAGAAAACAGATTAAGGAAAGGGAACGATCGACCCTCCCTATAGACTTCTAAAAACTAAAAATAAAATGCCAATTAAAGTAACAGAAAATAGTAATCACCCCCTCCCCGATGATGTCTAACCCTTATGCCATCTAAAATTACGTGATTACACGGAGGTGACATTTTAAAGTAACAATAAAGCTTCAGTTAACTTGGTGGGCAATAGCTAAATAAAAGTCAATGGTACACTGACTTGGATACCAAGGGGACTTGGATGGTGACAGCCCCGGACCTCCTTCTGCGAAGGGGCTTCCTCAGGTGGATTGCCTTGAAAAGAACCACGAGGTGAAAAAAAATACTTGAAATGTAGTAAAAATATTAAAAATATAACTAGCCATCTGATATAACTTGGTCTAAAAGTTATAACTGAAATTGTATGTAGGAAGCCTCACGAAGTTATTAGTTCTGTGTCTCACACACATAGAAATACGAGCTTGGTTATTCGCATTAGCTTGGCGAGGTATACGCTCACTGGGCTGAGGGTATTTCCCGAAGTTTTGCCAACCTACAGTGCTCCGCAATGAAATTTTTACATAAGGGTAGCCGTTGTTTATAGACTTTGAGGTGCTGGAAAAATGCCATTAACCTTTATTGCTTAATTGCATGTGGTAGTATCGTATACCGTATACGTATGTAGAGATCTTAATTTGCATAATCGTGGTAACACCAAAGAACGAATTATCATAATCGTCCGAAATCATTTGTAAGAGGATAAATGATATACTGAACACATTTTCCATGCCACTAACTCTCGTAAATTTTACATTTTACGCATATTCTACGAAAAACACCATGAGAAATAATACTTTTTTTTCGCTTTGAGTTTAATATGTTCTTGTAAAGTTTTGTGAACATAAATCATGATTAATATTCAGATCCATTGTAGGTTGTTATTTTAGAACAATTTCCCATTCATGTTTCTCAACGGACTGTTTTTTCTTTTTGTATATATGAAAGATTGGAGTCAAACCGAAAAGAAATCCTGGCTATTCCCCTGGCCATCCGTAACTCAAGAGAGTTTGTCCTGAATCAGGGAGTCGACAGAGGAAAATACCTCAGCTGGGCTGGTTGGTGGTAAATCCAGACTTGCTTCAAAGACCCAATGAAAATAGACCATTGACAAACAGACGTTTTATTTGCGTGCTACATCTCAAGAAGGTTCCTTCGAGGTGTCCTCTGAAGCAGGTCTTCCGCTGGACTCTTCCGCTGAAAGTTTTACCAAAGACGCTAAAGCCTTTGGATCCGGGCGGTCCAAAGGCACCACGTAGCTCCCTCGACGGCTGCTGGCGGCTGGAAGAAGATGCGCTGGATCGCTGTCCCTCCTCTCCTGCTGGATTTCCAGGCGAGGCGACGGCGACCTTCTGGAAGTGACCAGCAAGGCTGGACCGCTGTCCCTCCGGCTGAGCACCTGCGAGCGCCTTCTGGAGGGACTCCTCGGGATCTTCAGGGACGCCTCTCGCTGGATTTCCGTCTGGCTTCTGGTCTCCAGCAAACCGGGAAGAGAGAGTCGGGTTTCGCATTGGAGGAGGAACTGGACGTTGCTCTGTTCCATTGTTGGTTCGTCCTCTGTTTGCAGGCTCAGTCGGACTTTCCGCCATGTCGAGTTACGGCGGACGGGCTCCCGATCTGGCAGGTCATCCTCTGGACGCTTCTGAAAAAGTACAAAATGGAACAACTATTAAAGCCAGTTGCAGACGTACCTTACTTCAGTCCTGGATTCGACACAGAATGCCGGCCCGAAACTTCACACTTTCGGTTCAGAATACTGTTTCATATACAAGGGGTGACTGAAAAGTTATGAGCCTGACACAGAAAATGGGTAGCTAGGCACACCAAATTATTTTTTTCATAATGCACCACTCTTCATTAGTATCATGTCCCATGTTCATGTTTCTAATATTTCTAGGTTTTTTTATGGAAGGGTCTTGAATTGAAGAAGGTTATATTATCAAAAATATCATTTAGTTGCCTAACTACCTATTTTCTGCATCCGGCTCAAAACATTTCAGCCACCCCTGGTAATCCTAAATCCAGTTCTGAATTCAGTCCTGAATTTAAGATATAAGACCAGCCTGAAACTTCAATGCTTAATTTCTCTCCTCAATTCAGGATGTTACTTCACACGAGCTTAATACAGTAACCGTAACCTCAGTCAATGCGTCAGTCCTAAAAGCTCACTATGGATGATTCACAAACTGACGCCATAAGTGTAGTTTGAAAGAAGTAAGTGAACAAGGAAGGAGAATATAATGCAGCTAGGTGCTTCTTGCTGGTATTATGACACATCCGAAAAAGAAAAGAAAAAAAGACTTGACTCTCATCTTTTGAAATATGTTCTTGCTACTGGTTAGTGTTACTAAGTTTTTGTAATAAAGTGGTATTTGAAAAAAAAAATACAGTAAAGCAAATGCTCCCCTGTGCTTTGCACCACGCCATGAAGACGTATAGGAGGTGAGGAATTGAGGCCTCACGCTTTCTTGAATACGGCCGGAGGTGGAGGTGAAGTGATCAGTACCACGCCCCTGGCCGCTTTTACTCCCTAGAGTTTCCTCCAGGTACCCACTTTATACGACGCTGGGTGGGCGCGGGAGGTGCTTGAACAGGTGGAAAAAATTCCGGTTCTTCCCCGCCGGGGATCGAACCCAGGTCTCTCGCATGGTAGTCAGACACCGTAGTATTACAGTGCAAGAAAATCCCAATAACATTACTCCAAGCATGTGCATATTATACAGTATAAGATTCGCTCAAAGGCAAATAAAGAACAAGAAAGGGGGGAGCAGTATCCAGAGGGAAAATTCTTTCTCCCTCCCCTACAACGACCATCTTGTAAACAAATAAACTGAATGTAACCTGCCGACATCAGTGTCGGAGTGGTTAATTCAGCGCTCTACGAAGCTAGGAGTCTCGGGTTCGAATCACGGGCTGGGCATGGGTGTTTTTTGTCAACAGTTTCATGCATCATCCCTCATCCTCATCTTCGCGATTAGCGAAAAGTGGCAGAAAAGTGAGAATTTTGTATTGGAGGGACTGAAGGACAACTAAAATAGCGGACAGGATTCGAACTTGTGCGGGTAGAACCAATTGGAATTCAAGTCCAACTCCTCAACCATTTTCCTTAAAATTTTGTTCTACCAACTACATTCTCGGTGTTTTACAATTACATTTGACTCAATATCTACTATTCCGCTTTTCTTAATGTCTCTATAATTCCCTTACGTCAACAACCGGGATTTGAATCTTGAGTCATATCACTCTGCACCAAGTTCTTCACTTCGGAGGTCACCTCTTTTCTTGTTGCTCCCACCGTGAATCGAACCCGGCTTTTCTTCCCAAAGCCGAGAGCGCTAACCACTCGGGTATGCGCGAGTTCTTCCTTCTTTGTATGTGTTTGATATTATTCTTAGCTTAGTATAGAATGTTTGAAGTCAAAACTAATTGCTTATCTTTGTTGTTATAACACAAACTCTTACCCTTGGAAAATTTTGATGGGGGGAAAATTTTAATAGAACAAGATCTTGGGGGGAAAGGTGGGAGATCCCCCTGTATGTGACAACCAACGCTATGGCATGATCCTTATAATGAAGAACATGTCTGAATGTGAATTAACCAAAAACAGGACATTTCCTCATCAAGACTGCAGTTCGACAAAAAGTCAGAACATGGAGTAAAAATGGTGAACTGTCCCAACCAAATTGGGACGTTTGGTACCTTCGCATAAATGGATATAAAACTAAAATTAAGAAATATAGTAGACTGCAGACCTCTTGACTCTGCCTCTCTCCAGGAACAACACATTCATTTATGATAGAAGAAAATAGAAAATCTCGCAAAATCTTAAAAATCGTCCGTGTTACTTTTGTAGGTTTTCATAGGTTAAAATATTAAAATATTTCATGGTATCGAGGTGGGGGCATGGCCCCCTTGCCCCCCCCTTGGTACGGGCCTGACCAATAGTATCCGAGTAGCAAAATCTAATAAGACAAGATACGGATCAAAATACCTATCATCGCTAGTAGGCAAGTAAGGCGTAGAACCAACTGCCTGTAGCCTGGAGAAAGGAGAGAAATTTGGCCAAGTTTAAACAACAAAATAAGATGTTAATCTATGGATAGGCTACTGACACCGTGCCTCATTTACCTCATATTGCCTCCTTCACATATACTGATTTAATTTTTATTTCTTGTGTTTTTCAATTATATAGGCACAATTTTAATCTTCTATATTTTGTACATTTATAAACATTTAGCTGAATTGTATAGCTTAGCAAATTAATTCATGTAGGGCAAAAAGTGTTTCTTTATAGTAATATAACCTGTGTAAAATGAACTGTAAGGTTAAGTGAAACCCTACTTCAAATAATAAATAATAATAATAATAATACACAATCCTCATTAGAAGAAAAAAGGTTCACAAAATTGCGTACAGATTCGAACCTGTGCGAATGGAAGCCATTAGATTTAGAGTCTAACGCCTTTAAAATTTTCCTTTTAAGGAAAGCACCTAAGCGGTAGAGTCCCCTTCAATAGATTTCTCGGTTTCTCACAGATGCCAGTTTTACATAATTCTCGGTTTTCTCATTCAGAACAGACACAAACATCCATGTCTTACCCGGGATTCGAACCCTGGACGTGTGGCGTATTAGCGCACTGTGCTAACTACTCCGCCACGAAGGTCGGCTACTACCAGTCGGATACCAGTTGAATATAGTACTACTCGTACAACTGTTTAATATACGAAAAAAAGTGACTGCGCTGCGGACAGGATTCGAACCTGTGCGGGTAGAACCCATTGGATTTCGAGTCCAACTCCTTAACCACTCGAACACCACAGCACGTGAAAGAGTTAAGTTGCAAGGGTATGTTGAGTTCCTCTCGGCTGATTTCAGAGCAACCGGTTGCTAGAGGGGAGGGAGGAATTTCAATGTTATATGCATAATTGTGAACTTCAAGCTTATTTGCAGTAACCAAGGCATTCCCATGAGACACAGTCCCCAGTGGTGTGGATCCATGGGCATCGGGAAGCGAACCCCCGTGGAAATTGGCATTGTTCATTTCAAGTTACGTCGAAGATCGAAGAAAAAGCGAATGTAAAATGGAAGAACAGGATTATATTTTTAATTTCATATTCTATAATTTTCATCCAAAGAATAAATGGTTCCTTAATTGTCAAAATTCCAAAGATTAGTGTTTTATGTGAGAGAAGTAACAGAGCATAAACATTGGAACGAAAATTTCATCCTAATTTTTAAAACCTTTTCTTGAACGAGGTGTGTAAAAACTAACAACAAATCGAGTAACTGCATTTCAGAACACTAACTGTAAAAATAAATAAGAGAAAGAGTTTTGTTCTTTTAATATTCATTTAGCAGGTGAATCTAGTAGAAGCCTCTCCCTAAGGATATACTACTACTACTACTACTACTACTACTACTACTAGCTACTACTACTACTAATATTGATGGTAAAATTGTAATAGAGTTATTGTATAATAACCACCATAACAATTTATTATTATTATTATTAATTCCTTATACTATTAAAGTTTTATCAATGACCTGACCCCTCCCTTACAAAACTTTCTCGCGCCACTCATGCTTGGATCCCACTTTAAACTATGCCCCCATCATGGACAATGGAATTCATCATAAAGTATTAAAATTCACACATTTCAATCAAAGTAATTCATGTAAATTAGTACGTAAAAAGGAGTATTTTCGAGTGGGCACCTTGCTTACTCCACCCTGGGTAATCAAGCGGACTTCCATAATATGCACTGTACATTGTTGTGGAGCAACCAAGTGGTCCAGTGGTTGTTAGAGGCTCTGAAACCAGACATTCTGTATTCTATTCGTCCAGTGTTTCCCATAAGATTCATCATTATCTATACATTATATTTGATTTCTTTTATTACCCACTCTGGTCCATCATTGACGCCGCCCCCACATTGCAGAGAACAGATTTGATACTTGTGTAAAATGTAAATAGTTAATATGAGGGTTATTTTTTAAGTAAGGTCCATTTTGCAATAAAAACGAAGTAAGTAATGGTTTTTCAAAAACACATTTATTTTCTGAATTTACATACACTTCTCTATTCTTCTACATAATTTCCTTGCGGGTTTAAACATTTATCGTAACGAACTACGAGTTTTTGGATACCCTCTTCATAGAACTCTGCCGCCTGTGATGATAGACAGTTAAGCCCGAATCACACGGAACTGGATATCCAGTAGGAATGCTCTAGTTGACGCTGGACTGGCTACCCATTTGCTAGTTTTCGCCTCACACGGTACTTGTTACACCGTACTTGTCGATAGTCTTTCGTTCCCATAATGGCGGCCGCGTGAGATGTAAACAACGTATCACTTCACATTTTTAAAAGCCGATAACTATTCAACCGAGAGGAATAGCGTTTCGTATAATACGTTATTAGGTAGTACAAAACAATGGCGCTGCTTAAATACATACTTTACAACGTTTACTGTAGACGTATCGAAGAATATTTTAGCTTTTTCAATTGTAAATACCGTGCACTCACCATAGACGGTGTAACTCGACGTGCCTTTCGTGCTGTATGTATTTATACATTGTAATTGGAACAGCTAACCGAAATGATCCATGAAATTGTTTGGTGTAAAACTGTAACGTACAGTCAACGGCAAAGATAATGGTAGGGAAATTGTCCAACGCTATTTTCATTACTTTTGTTCTACATCCTGTTGATTTAAGGAAATATACTGTGTTGGTTCGAAGCAGGCATTGTTCTTTGCTTATTGAAGCCATTATTTCAATTCGTTGTTATCATATCGTGTAATTCAGACCGAATGAAAATGGTGGTGGACAATTCGCCTACTGTTTCTTTCGCCATTGGGTGTACTATCTGTTATAAGCTTTTTGGAAGCATTTACGTAGCATTTATACTAGCAAAAATGTTAATGGAAATGCTTTCGTCTAAAGCCGGCTTAAAGTTGGACGAGCAATTTGAAGAATGTCGTAGGAGAATTACTGCTCTGTGCTTTTATTAAAGAAGGAAAAGTATGAACTAGAGATTGGCTCGAAAAAAACAACAACATGATAATCAATGCGTACCGAACAAGCTTTTTAACTCGGGTTTGCATTATTCATACACGAGATTCGCAGGATTCATTCACAAAAAAAGTCAAACATTTATTAATATACTTGTAATAATAAGGATTTTCATTTTCAGCTAATCATATTTGTCAAGTACACATCTCATTGCTTTGCATAAATACCTAAATATTAATGAAGTGAACACGAATGCACTACACGCCATCTCTTTCCTTATTTGTTTTTATCGAAACCACAAAAACAGCCAACACTTGGAAACCACAGACAAAAACTCCACTTTGCAAACTCACAGATTATCTTCACATGGCCAAATTTTGCTCTGATTGGCTGTTCCACAGAACCCAGTTGAAGAAAGCTAGTAGCACTTAGAACATGTCCTATTCCTCAAAACCAGTCGAGCAGTCACCTAGGCGGCCATGATTTCTACCTAGAAAGTCAGTTCAGCGCCAACTAGGGCATTCCTACTAGAAATCCAGTTCCGTGTGATAGTGGCTTTACTCGCGGTCGTTTTCACTTCTTCATCAGTGTCTAAACGCTTGCCGCCCAGGAAGGTCTTCAGATGGAGGAAGAGGTGGTAGTTGGTCTGTTTGTGAATATCGTTTGAAATTGCGCGTGTGCGTGGGAATGAGTGCGCACGCAGGCTCCCGACAATCTATGAGCAGCATCATGGCAACCAGGGAGGTGCAGTCTGGCGTTCGGAAAAGTTCGGAACCATTCGTAAACCTCCACGGATGACGTCAGCCACGGGACATGTCAAAGACGAGCACCAGCAACGGCATAGGAATTCACACTTCTTCCGTGTTTTCGGAAATAAATTTGTTATAAAATCGAATGAATGTTCTAGCGTGTGTGTATAAATAAATGTATATGTATAGAGCAGACTATATCTAGTAAACTGTGTCGCTGAAAGTTAACTATCAATAGAATTACATGGAATGAAAAGCGGAAAAGCCGGCTCGGAGGTGGAGCAGAGAGGTTTGTTCAGAATGTTCTATTTGAGTGGTGTAAATTCGTGTTTATGGGGGTGAAAAGTTATACTTAGAGCCAAAATTACCACAAAGTTGTCCTTTTTAAAACATTGTGTGGGGTGTTAGGGCGAAGTTGTTTGATAAATCACTGGGACCGAGATATTACAACTTCATGTTTATAATCCAAAAGTTACTTTTTTAGCACTTTCATCCTTCAGTGTTTGCAGTTTCTTTATTTGTTCTTCAGCACATTTTAATTTATTTTTCAGAGTTTCCAACACACTATTTTGTTGGAGATTGGGTATATTGGGTATATTTCCACTACTCAAAGTGTCTGAATTATGTGCCATGCAAATTCTTTTGCGAGGAGACAACTCTTCAAGTGTGTCCACTGCTCGCTTTCGAATCTGACGTTTATTGGCACGTAAACTCCGATCAATTATGCCATTTGGCTATTGAACACTAGTACAATTCACCACACAACCACGCAAATTTAAACATGGTACAGCGTTTCTATTAAACTGCGGTCTACAGGTAATAATACTCAGCAGTTCTGCTTTTAAGTTCCGTTCGTAATCGGCATACAGAAAATGCGATGAGCACACTGTCGCTGTTTTGGTGTTAACAGGATCTAATCTCTTCACTTTGAAACCCACATCTTGCACGTAATCGGATCCTTTAGAAACGAAAAATAGCTGACACCCAGGCACGTATCCAGGAATTCCTTTCGGCGAGGTGAGTGAACACCATTTTTTAAGGGGTATTGTATGTTTAAGGCCAGTGGTGGCAATTCGGTTCTAAAACTGTGGGGTTTGTAAGGAAAGTTTACTTTCTCTTGATAGACAAAGCTTAACATTAGGAGGACATAGTGTGGAGGCAAGAAAATGGGGAGCAACTATCCCTTAAATCGTCTTCTTGAATACAGTTGGATCGCGAAACAATTAATGCACAGTGAAAACCCTTCCGTTCCCAACACATCTAATGTTTCGTCTCCCAATATGGTTAAATGCTTTCTTATTTATCTCCAGTGATGTGCCCAAGGGAGGGTTGGTGGGGTCATAGCCCCATTTAAACGTCAAAGACAAGAAAAGATGCCTAAACGAGAACTGACCAACAAAAATAGTATACGTAACAACTTTCCCTTCCGAAAATTCTGGGAACGCCACTCGTTATCTCGGACATTTTTTTTGAAATCAAGTCCCCAGAAGTTTTTATGGTTTCATATTGGAGACTGAAGTAAAGCGCCTTGTATACAATCAAATAAATCATGAACAAGTCCTTGAATTGAACACTTAAAAGGCAATGAAGTCAGAAACAACGCAATTTTTCTAATTGGATCCAAGGTCCGGTCAAAGTATATCTATTTAGGAATGGTTCTAATTAACGCATATTTATCCTCATTATATTCTAGAATGTTCCGCAGAAAAACGATTCATAGATATTGCCAGTAGTTCGACTCCTCTTATTCAAGAACATCCCCTCTCGCGTCTTCCAGAGATTAGAAATTACAACGAATCGCCCTACGTGTGGAGCTACCTTTGTTGTGCAGCTTCCAAATACTGACAAGTCTCTACATAGTGCTCAAGTTCACTGCGACAACACTGAAAGCTCAAGTAAAGTTTACGTGCAATATTATCAACAACAGGGTAATTCTCCGTCTTGCTTTCATAAGTATTTCTCTCCTTAAATTATCGTCACACTATTCAAGATGATAAAAACCTAATTTTATGTAATGTAGACTGAAAAATTACCTGAGGGGACTCGAGCCACCTGATCCCTATCTTGGATACGCGCTAGTAACAATAACAGGGTTATAGAACATTCTCAGTCATATTATTGACGAAGCCGAAAGCCTAATTTTATCTAATGTAAACTGAAAAATTTCCTGGAGAGGGGGGGGGGGTCAAGCTCCCTATACCCCACTTTGGATGCGTGCTATTATCAATAACAGGGTTACAGAACATTCTCCGTCTTGCCTTGATAATTATTTCTCTCCTTAAATTATCGTCACATTATCTTATTTCACACAACAAGAAACCAAAATCCTCATTTCATCTAGTTTAAACCGAAAACTTTTGCTTAGATATGTGCCTGTCCTACTGTATTTCTTGCGTTCTTCGATCACAAAGCAACAGCACAATTGCGCGGCATTTTCATGAAATGTTATTGTTGTTGAAAAAAATCTCCACTATCACACAAGAGCTACAGAAAAAGAAAACACAAGGCACTTTCACACAAATGGAGATCCTATAACAAGCGGAAAGGTCTGTGACAGCGTTAGTTCTGTCCCGTGAGTGACGTCAGGGTTGGGAACGCCCACGACCCTCTTTTTTCAGCTTCGGGAGGGAAGACTGCGCTACTTTCTCAACTATATTATATACTTACTTTGATGGCAACTGTGTTTTGAGACAGGCAGGGTGTTAGTGGACTTTTTGCCGCAAGGAACAACAATCAACTCAGCTTCAGTGAGTAACTGGCTATCATCACAGGCGGCAGAGTTCTATGAGGAGGGTATCCAAAAACTCGTAGTTCGTTACGATAAATGTTTAATCCGGCAAGGAAATTATGTAGAAAAATAGAGAAGTGTATGTAAATTCAGAAAATAAATGGTTTCTTGAAAAATATTTACTTGCTTCGTTTTTATTGCAAAACGGACTTTACTTAAAAAATAACCCTCGTATATCTGGTCCTGTCTCCGCTTCCCTTGATCATGAAGTGGGTTTTTAATTTTAGAGTGTGAGTTCTGTTCATCAAACAAATCATATATCCATTTTTGTTTTACCAAATATACAAATGCTTCACAATTTACTTACCCACGGTGTTATGTCCAGGTAGGTACTTTCAGACTCGGGATGTTTGATTTTTACTGCAGTTTCATGTTTCTCCTCTTTGAAATATTCCAGCTTCAAGCTTTGCTGTAAATAATAATACGAGTAATATAATAATAAAATAAATACTACTATGCTAGACGCTATGACGCAAAATTCCTTTAAGGTCAGGACCAGGAAAGCGACTTTTTCATTAGGTGACACGTAGTCAGTGCATCAATTCCATCGCCGTTGTTTTCTGTTTTCTGGCTTTCGAGGCCTTTCTAGTACCTTTCAAGTAGATTCCCATTGTCTTCACGGTACCGGATCAACAAATATATTTTTGAGCTACCTCCAAAATATCGGACAATATCCTACCGGGGATATTGTCCGAGGTCCATGTCACCGAAATTTAGGGAGTGAGTGAGTTCTGTTCATCAAACATGCGTTCACTAGTGAAATGACGCGCTGTATGATAATCATATAATGACACGACAAATAATAATAATAAACACCTAGACATATAATTAATGTGTGTGGTTGTGAGAAAGTAGAGAATCAAGACAAACTACTATGAGAAGATGAGAAACAGAATTACAGGGGAAGTGGGCACTTAGGTTTTTAAAATTATTTTTGAAGAAAAGTTGGCCATCATATAATGCTACAACACCGTGTGACGTGAGTTCTAGTCCTGGGTAGGACATGGTGTGCTTGTTTACAGGTAGTATTTGATTAGGGGGAGATCCTTCCCTCAGCGTACTGTATTCCCGCTCTTTGGTTACTAATTTTTTGTAATCCGAAAGAATATAAATATTTCAATTCGAACCCCTGATCCAGAATTCGGTAACCTTCAATGAAGCAGTCTCACCCCAACTCTTCCTGTGTTCTCTTCCATAGACTTCTGGAGATGTACAACCTCCTATTATTTTTTTCCAATTTTGCTTAAAAATGAATATGTAATTGACTTGCTTTTGTTGTAATTTTAGTGCAAATGATTTCAGTACTCTATCTCGAACTTGTAGTAGTAAATAAATAGAAGTTAATAAACAAATATTAACTACCCTAACACCAGACACGGGAATTCAATTGACGCTAGTCACTTACCTTATTGTGCTCTATAAATAGCACGCGATCGGTTGAACCAAGCGTCGTTGGCGTGCGAGATATCCACACTACAGTGAATCCATTGGTGGGATTCTTTAACATGTCCCTCAGCCAAGAAGCAGTGCTAGAAAAAGGCAAGTAAAATTCATAAAAAATACTCAACAATTGAGTAAGAGGATACATCAGGGTGCGAAATCATCGAAGACTTGTCGGGGAGAGAAAGATCTTAATCTACAAACACGCACGCACGCATATTATTTATATATATATATATATTTTCCCGCGTAGCCAAGTGGGTAGCGCTCTCGTCTTTGATGCGAGAGGTCCGGGTTGGATTCCCGGTGGGTGTCCTCGAACTTTCGGCGTTGACTCAGCATCGTGAGGACAATTGGGAAGCTACTTCAAGAAGTACGAGGGCAGCTGGAAAAGTTTCTGCAATCAATATGAAAAAAGACATGTGAAATTCTGGGAATGGCTTTATTGTTTTTCAAATTATTCACCCTTAAGATCGATACACTTTTGCATACGCTCAAACCAATTTTGAAAGCATTTTTTCTACTCTGAAGCTGATACCTCAGAAACCGCTTTTCGGAATGCGTCAACAGCTGCTTCAGGCGACACAAATCGCTCACCACCCATCTTATTTTTCATGTGTGGGAACAAAAATAAGTCATTAGGTGATAAATCAGGTGAGTATGGATAATGAGTCATTAATTCGACATTTTTATTAGATCAAAAATCAACAGTTTGGTGTGCTGAGTGGAAACTGACGTTGTCGTGTTGAAGAATAATGCGACGATTTGGGTTTGTTTTGCGCAATTCATTGGTGACCTCTGGCAAACAAATTGTTGTATACCACTCAGCATTTACAGTCCATCGATCTTCTAAAGCTATTGTTGCCACATATCCAGTATAACCGAAGAAACAAGTAATCATTTGCTTGGCAGCACTCCTCGAACGAACAACTTTTGTTGGTTTCGGCTCACTTTGAAACACCCAAACAGTGGATTGCTGTTTAGTTTCGGGTTCGTATGAATAGATCCAAGTTTCGTCCCCTGTAACGATGTAGTACACCAAATTTGACTTGCCTCGGTTGAATTTTTTGAGCATTTCTTTACACCAATTTACACGAGCCTGTTTTTGAGCTTCGGTCAAGTTGTGTGGGATCCAAAGGCTTGAAAGTTTCCATACGTTCAGATGACCATGCAAAATCGTATGTATTGCTTTCATGTCAATGTTCATGGATGCCAGAATCTCACGGTATGTCACATGCCGATCTCTCTCAATCGTTTCACGCACAGCATCAACATTACTGGCAACAACAGACGTGGTAGGACTACCTTCACGACCACACGGGAATTCGAAAATCCAATTGTGCACAGTCCTATTGGATGGTGCTTCATCCCCAAAAGCCAAATGAAGTCGCTCGATGCATTGTTTCGGTGTTAAACTACATTTTAAATCATACAAAATCATTGGCCAAAATTTTCACGAGAAATTTCCATTTCTCACACGAAACTATACTTCTTCAAACTGCTGTGAAATATAAACGAATAGGCTTAAACAAACAATGAAAGATAATTTAAATATAACAGAAGATCTATTCTTCCGATTTTTATAATAGCGGAACCCTAGCGCTACTGTTGGTGGTAGCAGAGCGTATAGAAGAGGAAGTGTGTGCACTTCGTTTTCTTCCCGTAAGCCAAGTGAATAGAGCGGTGCCCCACCGAAACACTGGCAGCACCTTCGCTTGCGAGCGTCTTCTGCTTGCAGTGCGGCCGCGCTTTACGTAGAGCGTTGTGTTTTGTTGTGCTAGAATAACATTGTGTACTTTTATTAATTACAACATTGTTACGTTATTGAGTTTAGTGTCGTTAGATTTGTGATTGATCCGTTGTGACTAGTTTGTGTTGTGTTCAACGCATTATTATTGTGTTTGAAACAGCAGCGAGCGAAAACTACAAGATGCCTACGTATTTCGTACCCGGCTGTAGATCTGGATATGACCGCTGTTCTTCAGGCAGTAGACATTTTTTAGGCCACCTAAAGACAGTAATTGTTTCTCAAAATGGGAGGGTGACATCCATAGAAAAGATAAAAAACTAAGTCATAATTGCTATGTGTGTGATATTCATTTTTCCACTGACCTTTTAGTGAAAGTGGATTCGTTCATAGTGGATGGCGATACAGTAGAAATTCCACGACAAAGGTGGAAATTAAAACCAGAAGCAGTTCCTCATATATTTCCTAATTTGCCCAAATACATCTCTAAGACAGTTAAGAAGCCAAAATCTCCCATGAAAAGGCAATCCTTGCGGACAGATGATAATAAAGTAAGTACTCGTCGCAATGTATCATTAAGCTTGTCAGTAGAGGATGATTTGCTTCACACTGCGGATGCTAGCAATACAATAGCATTGCTAAAGAAAAAAGGATCAGAAGCACATACAACTTTAATAAAATGGAATGCTGTCCTTAGAGATAATCGAAATTCCTTCGCTTCAGAAAAAACTCTAGAGTCCTTAAGAGTGACTTTAGAAAGTACTTTAGAAGTGTCCGAATATTTGTGGAAGAACAATTACAAGTACGTTTTGACAGGAAAATTTAATCAAGATCCCCTAGATCGCCATTTTGGTATATTGCGGTCGTTCACTTGTGATGATCATCCCTCCACTGTGGATTTTCTGCACTTACATATGCTGCAATCAATTTACGTACCAGCAAAACTTGCTTTATTTTCGGGCGGAAACTGAATACAGGACTGAATCTCCTCTGACGTCTTTTGTTAATCAAATGCGAACTCTGGCAAGAGCAACCGAAAATAAAAATCTTTCGATGAAGAAGCAAGCTGAAAATAAAATAAGGGAAAAAAATTCCATTGTTGAAGATGAAATTCAAATACCGGACTGGGAAAACAACATACCGAACTTAAAATGAACAAAGTGTTGATAAAGAATACTTGGTGTATCATTTGGCAGGATACATAGTGCGGTATATTTCCAAAGTGACGGATTGTAAACTGTGTACAACTTTTCTGCACGGGGAACCAACTAATGTACCTGCCTCACTTACGTTAATCCAAGACTATGGTTCGGGCGACGGCTGTAAATACCTTACCTATGCATCGAAAAGTATTTATGATTTGCTGTTACGAGTGGAAGAATTTGTTGTAGAAAAAATATCATGTGCTAATAGTTTATGGGGTGATATATTTTTTGAGCGTTTGGACAATTTAAATATAATTGCTGTAAAAACTTCGCAATTAGGATGCTGTGAAGATCATGTGCTGCGTACGCTACATAAACTCGTATTTCACTATCTGAAATGTCGATTTTTCTTCCGCACCAAGGAGATAAGAAAGGAATTAAGTGCCTCGAAGACAGCAAAATCATCTCGGAAATTCTCCAAACTATCCAGCTGCTGAGCTTTTCTCCAAACGTAAGTAACATGCATTTTTGTTTCTTATGTAGTTAGTTATGTAAGCAACGCGAGGATCTTCCGCGCCCTTTCAAACGTCACCACTGCCATCTAGGCGGTGGACCACGGCAACTCAGGGAGTGCGCACACTATTTCTTCTATACGCTCTGGTGGTAGTTTGCAGAAACTTTTCCAGAGCCCTCTCAGCGGTCTCCGGTCACGGAAACCGGAAAACAGTAGCGATTGGATCCGATGCGCTGACCACGTGTCACCCAATGAAAAGCCGCTCTGGTAGGCTCTGGCCCTTCAAGGGCTGTTGCGCCACGGAGTTTAATTTTTTAGTTTATATACAGGGTGACTGCTAATTAGATGTATTCCCTGAAAGGGGTTAAAGTAGAGACAATTTGCAATAAATTTGACCATATGATACCCCGTCCGAAAATTAGTAGTTTTCGAGATAATCGAATTTCTTTTGTTTCTTTAAAAAATGACAATTTTCCACATAAAAAGATGAATTGAGAAAAAACTGCTCATTGTATGGAACTTATTCCAGCGTTTTCTGATAGCTAACAAATAAGTGGTTCGTTTAAAAAAAAGTTTTTCCCAAATTACAATCACATGTAAGTAACGGGTGGGTCTAAACTTACAAGTGATGATAAAAAAATGCACTCTTAGTTTACTTGGCAACGTATTAATAACAAAAATGGTATGACACGAAGCGTACAAATTACTTAAATTACTTCCTTGTGACATCTGCTATCCAACAAGGTACAAATGTTGCTAACATTCACATTTGTGTACAAGAAATAATACTTCATTCATCTTCATTTGAATGGAATCAATGAACAATACAATTAAAGAACATTATACGTCTTGCTCAAAGTGGGCACCTCCGTTACGAATGCAGGCACGCAGGTTTTACGGACATTTGTTCTCTTAACTCGGGATGTGATGGTGTCCTTGATGTGTTGACCAGCTGTTAAGATCCTCTCCCTGAGCTATTCTTGCGAGTTTACCGGTGTCTTGTCATGTGGCTCCAAATGTAAAAGTCGCAAGGCTTCAAATCGGGGAATCGAGCCGGCCAGGGAATCGGTCCGCCTCGGCCAATCCATTTCTTTGGGTAATTTTCATGCAGCCACTGTCGCATGCCCAGGCAGAAGTATGGATGGGCGTAATCAACAATCATTTGAGCGAGCCATTTTTCCTGCCCCAAATCTTGAATGGCATCACTTATGAACATTTTTTGAGTAACGGCATGGCAAAGTTGTTAGAGGATGTGCCTCTAGCTACAAGACGTGACATGATTTATCAGCATGATGACTGCCCAGCTCGATCCCCCGATCGATTTGACTATACACCGGTAAACTCGCAAGAAGAGCTCAGGGAGAGGATCTTAACAGCTGGTCAACACATCAAGGACACCATCACATCCCGAGTTAAGAGAACAAATGTCCGTAAAACCTGCGTGCCTGCATTCGTAACGGAGGTGCCCACTTTGAGCAAGACGTGTAATGTTCTTTAATTGTATTGTTCATTGATTCCATTCACATGAAGATGCATGAAGTATTATTTCTTGTACACAAATGTGAATGTTAGCAACATTTGTACGTTGTTGGATAGCAGATGTCACAAGGAAGTAATTTAAGTAATTTGTACGCTTCGTGTCATACCAAATTTATTGCAAATTGTCTCTACTTTAACCCCTTTCAGGGAATACATCTAATTACCAGTCACCCTGTATATATATATATATATATATATATATATATATATATAATATACACCATGATTATTATTATTATAATATGACATATATATTTATGTCATTAAATATAAAATAAATTAATAAATATTTTAAAAAATATATTATTTAATACATAGAAAAAATTAATTTGTAACTTTTATACATATCAGATATTTATAAAGTAGCAAACTAATTCCTTTACTAACTGGTTAAAGATGTCAATTAATTACAAAATAATTGAAATAGTTTTATTATGTAATAGTTGAAATGAAGTTGTTGTTGTTTAATTTTTGCTTTCTATTAACGTAAAGCAATTAGATTTCATGTTTATATTTGTCATGCATTCTTGTTTTACTTCTATTGTGCTTATGTTGCTATTAGTATAGATCTGTTAATGATCGCTTGAAGAGATGGTGTATGTTTTCAATATTATCCCTAGTAAAGTATATTTGAAGTCAAATCTAATTGTTCATCTTATAATAAAAACTCCCTCTCGGGAAATTTTTGGTGGGGAGAATTTTTGAGGCCGAGATTTTTGGTGAGGGAGAAATCCCTCCCGTCCCATCCCATCGCACCCTGGGATAAATCTGGTAGTTGCGGGTGAGGTGTCAGATTTTCTGGTGTGGTTGGGCTACTGGGTGTCTATCAAAGATTTGGGAGCCACATCATTCAAAAAAAAATATATTTTGATATTGACATTGTTATTTTGTAATGCTGTCGTTGCTCCACACTGCCACTCCATTGCTACATCTTCAAGAAGCTGTAGAGTCCAGCGCAGATAATTCTGCCGTGCAATGCGCGACAGAACTAAAGAAGCAGTGTTGCTAATGGAGCAGATAGAAAAATCGCTGCGGTGCGCCGATGCACAGCTGTTACGTACAACAATAAAATTAGAGAATTCAGGTCTATCTAACGTTGAGTTTTAAACGTCATGCATTATACCAGGACTAGGATTAATATGTACTAACAAGTGACTATGTATGTAGCTACATACATATGGACTAAAAATTCGCAAAATATGAACTAACACATAAGTAAAATTACCAAAAATGCTGCAAAGAAGACTTCTTCATACGATTCCTTATTTGAGTGATTTCAAACAAAATAAAAAAATATATATATTATTTTTCATTGCATCAATGCACTGGTGGCGTTCTAACTTTTCACTCCCAAAACCCGTATACACTGGTATGGAACTGCAACGGCAGATAATAACATGCCAACGTGTTAAACCGCTACAATTGCACCATAACACTCCTCCTGAAGCAGTATTATTATTTCCTCTCTGAGATCGGCGACAGTCGGTTGCCTTTGTTGTACATTTACAAAGGATGCCGGCTTCCACAACAATAACAAGTACATATACTGCCACTAGACGATAAGCTGCGCGGCTTTTTCTTTTGTTATGAACCAGGGCCGGCGCTAGTCATTTTGCCTCCCTGGGAGGTGGCGGCAGATGCCGCTCTATTTCGACCCCCCCGGTCATTACGCAGCAACGGAAAATTGAAAATCAATATATTCCTAACTAAAACATCAAAATATAAAATAAATAATGAGACTTCTTATGCTATTTCAATACTATTCAGCGCAAAAGAATATCTCGCTCGATCACAGTTTTCAATAGGCTTATTTTTTTCTTCTCTTCAAATTTTGCCGCTCTGGGCGATGGGACGGTTCGCCCTCCCCTTCCGCCGGCCCTGCTATGAACTTGGTCACCCATCAAAGCATGGCAATTTTAACACAGAGAACAATATGTATCGCATTAAGCAGCAAAAATGACAGCCTCCTCTATGCAATTTCTACAAGAACACGTGCCGGAGCCAGAGTTGAAATGATGTTGGAGCCACATAATTTATTTATTTTGAATAATTCCAAAATTATGAAATATGAACAATTTGTTGCTGCTGTTCGCTGCTCTCTTGCCAAAATGCTTTATTGGGATGCTAACACCATGACTGGCTTCCTCCTTCATGAACTCGTGCACGTTGCTTAGAATTTCCCGAGCTTGGCTATGCAAGGTTTTTGATTTCAACTTCGACAGAACTGGAGGCATTATGGAATTTAACGTTCATTAGCAAACACACACTTTTACATAAACACACGCAATACACGCACACAACGTCAAACCGGTCAAATACTTAGTATAAAATAAAAATATGGTGCTTCCAATCCAACAAAACTCACCGCCACTTTACCTGCTTTCCCCTTCCGTGACAGAAATAGTGCTTCATTATTACAGTTGGCAACACTAGTTACTAGCTAGCCAATGAACATGCACTGCATAAAAGAAGCAACGACTACGCCGTGCTATATTGCCACATTGCCGTCCCTGCTGACCGGTGGGAACCGCGAGCTGGAGCGCTGTTCAATTGTTTTCAATGAAGTTTGCGCGAGTGTGTCCAGGAATGGAATGACAATATGGCAACAATAGCGAAGGTTTTCGAGCAGGGTAGAACACGTGATGCTAAGAGAGAGGGAGACGAAACGAAAATACGTTTCTACGCAACGGCAAATTTACGTGTGTGGCACTCTAAGTAGTGTGGATTAAAGCTGAACACAGCAACATCGTCAGTGTATGGTAGCAGTTTCAAGATGACCAAGTAAATAGTCAAGCCGTTAAGTATCATTTCCAGTTCTTTCAAAGTGTAGTATCGACAGAAGTTATCTTACATTTAGTGTGTCGAAAGGCTATGATTACGTGTTGGCGGTTCTCCCTCCCCTCTTTATGGTTACATATTCTCGTTTCGTTTTTAGGTAAGGCTAGCACCTAGAAACATGGTATCGGTAGAGTGGACAAGAAAGCTACTTTCTTTCCTGTACGTATAGATTTACGCAATATGTTCCCTTGTACAAAAAGTACAAAAGAAGCTATGTACTTTCATTCGATTGTTCTTTCTGTAGATGCATTTTTTTTAGATTGTTTCAAAAGTTACGAAGAGCTCTCTTACATATTTATATGGTCTACAATAATTTGCGATGTGAAAAGTAATTAATACTTGACAAAATTGATTTCTTAAATATGTACACGCAGTTGTGCTTTATTGAGTTTATAAATTGGATACAAATTTTAATTTGAACAACTTATGTCATTAAAATTATGTTGAATATGTTCAAATAAAATAAATATCTAGCAGAATTCTTGAAATTGTTTGGATACGCGATTATTATTAATATTACATATTCTATGATACTACATATTTAGCTACATATCCTTTTGATAATACATATTTTGGTACATATTTTATCAATTAATGTTACATATTTAGGTACATATTTTATCAATTATTGTTACATATTTATGTACATAATTTGTACTTTGATATTACATAAAAATCCTGGCTCTACTCATCACCTTCGTGATTAACCAAAAGTGGCATAAATGGGAAGTAAAATAAACCAAATAAATCGCTCTCTGCATCGACATCCTCCTGTCCTTCTCGTCGCGTCTTCGCATCGACAATAAACACTCGCTCATTTTGATACAGAGCTTGAAGAACATACATTTCAACAATGGAGCAGTTCTGCCAGATTCTAATCGTATGATGAGATGAATAGAGACTAAATTCAAAATATATCTCAAGGAGAAACAAAAACAGGGACATCTGGTAACCATAAGGCCCGCTTTACACGAAAGCATTTTCCTTAACATTTATGCCATGACCAAAATGCTACCGTCTAAAGTGAGAAATGTTATGGCATTTCAGATGCCATGGCATAGTTATTTCATGGCATTTTTTTAAGGATAGAACCGGCTCTATTTCCGTAGCATAACCAATCAGAAGCAACTTCATGGTGACGGGTGCAAATGTAATGGCGGTCGCGTGAGATGTAAACAACGTATCACTTCACACTTTCAAACGACGATAACTATTCAACCGAGAGGAATATCGCTTCGTAATAAATGGTTTAAGGTAGAGAAGAATGGCACTGATTAAGTACATACTTTACAAAGTTTACTGTACACGAATGGATGAATATTTTAGCATTTTCAATTGTAAGCACCGTGCACACAGCATTGACGGTGTAGCTCGACGTGCCTTTCGTGCTGTATGTATTGTACATTGTAATTGAAACAGGTAACAGAAATGTTCCATAAAATGCTTTCGTGTAAAGTACTATCTGTTATAAGATTTTTGGAAGCATTTACGTAGTATTTATGCTAGCAAAAATGTTAAAGGAAATGTTTTCGTCTAAAGCCGGCGTAATCTAGGACGCACTCATATACACTGACGTACGCAGCTCCTCGAAAAATGTTGAGAGAATCAAAATTTCCCAATAAAAGTTGTAAGGAACTCGAGAAAATTAAAATTGGAAATGCAAACTTGCGTTAAAATGGCCCCCGATTACCATTGTTGTATTTTAACAATTTTTAAACCAAGGTTAAAAATGGTAATAACTAAATATTTTATACCTAAACGCGGCTACGTGATATTCACTTTTACACACGTATGCTAGTGCTCATACTAAGGAAGATGCTAACAAGAAGAATATAAGGAGGAATTTATTCTCGCTTACCCTGGATCCACAGTGGCTGTGGCTTCTTCAAGGATGAGCACTTTGCTTTGTTTCAACAGCATTCTTGCCATGTCCACTCTTTTCAATTGACTCACTGTGAAGGAGCAGTTAGCACTGTTGTCCATTGGCAAGTAGAGGCCTCTCTCGTGCTTTTCAACAATATCCTTCAGCTCTACCTAAAAGAAAAACAATGTTTATAGATTCATTTTTTATACGCTATTGAAAAAATCGTTAATTAAGAAAAAAATAGTAATGTTAGTACCGTAGAGTACAAGTTTACGTTTACGTGTACTGAGATTAGCGACAACTCCATTCAAATTTGAGGGGTAAAATAAAAATCATATACATATACAGGTGTAGAAAAATACAGGACGTCGAAAATTTTCATCTGGCGACTGAATTTTAAAATCCAGTTCTATTTTTTTAATATTTGAGTTCAATTACGTAAATTTTAAGTACATTTTTCTGTAAATAACGAGCACAGTATGTGATTTTTAATACTTGTGTGTTTTCTGTATCACACGTATCGTTAAATCAGAATAATAAACATGCCACCGGTCCTATACACAGGCTGCAAACCCAGAGACTGAACCTAGACGGACTCGAACCCATGCTGTCCTGCAGTCGGAGTCCAAAGCACAGAGTCTTAGACCGCACGGCCTCGAAGGAGGACAATTTGCACTGTACATCTTGTTAAATTGCTCTTACGTGAATAAACTTTGCAGTGTGCCTTTATCAGAAACGGCGAACAACTACGAAAATACAAGATCTCGTCTTTAAACACCTATTAAACACCAGAACTGATCAACCTAACTTCGTCCCTGCACAGTGCAGAATGATTGATTGATTCTAGGAAGGGTTGACAATGTTATTTGAAAAAAAATATTACTTTTTTAAATTTTCGTCTGTACCTGCTTCGATGCTCTTGTTGTCGGTCCAAAAGAGATATGCAGATCTGAAAGCTATTATACGGACAACTGAATAATAATTTTCCAAGAACGTCAATAGATGTCAGTACTTATCTGCAACTATCAAATTATCATTTTGTTTACTTAATCTCTACTTAATTATTAAAATAATATCAGAAATTAATGTTCTTAAATTAAGCTTATAATGAAATGTACAGCTAATTTATACTTTTAGGGTACTTTTTAAGTTACTTCCAGTCAATTGCAGTATTTCGCAAAATATTTTAATATGGTGTTTTTTTTATATGATTTAAAACGTCCGATAAATATACTAGAGACCCTACCAAAAGACAACATTGTCATGTTTTTTTTCAGACAAACAGAAAAAAGTACATATGCGAGTGCTTTTCATGAAATAAACACTTTAATACAAAATTGGAATTATTATGTAATGTTATTGAAAGGTACATCAAGATCAAGAAAGTGTAAGGGCATATTAATGCACTTATAACTAAAAGATGCAACTAAAGTACAATTTGTAAAATCATTAAATCTGAACTTTGAAAATATACTTGGAAACAAACATTTCTCCTGAAATTAAATGAATGTAGTGTGAAATTTTAATAGTCAATAGGCCCACCTTTAAGTTTCAAGCATATTTGCACACGTTTTCTCATCCACACCAATTTCTGGCATTCTTGGGGCGTAATCTTATTCCATGCTTCGGAAATCTGTTCACTAAGTTCCTGGACATTCTTTGGCTGGTGTATGGCTACACGAAGAATTTGTTTATTGTGTTCGCCACGCAGGTTATACTCACATTCAATGCGACTGCAATTTCTCTATGAGAGCTATTGCACCTGTACATACCAATTATTTGCCATTTCACGGCCACGGGCACAGATTTTTTCCCCATTATCATGTACCTTGCGATTCAAACAGCCTGTTTATTATCAAGAGTAACGAAAACAGGTTTGGACTTGCACAATGCTGCTACTCGAGATACAGTAAGTAACATTCTTATTCGTACAGACGGATTTTCAAAGAAAATGCTTTAATATCTGAAAGGAAATACACTCTTTTGAAATTGTTTCTTTACAATTCAATAACTAATATCATTAGGAACATAAAATCTTACCCAAATTCTGTATAACCAATAGCAATAACAAATTAAATGAAACTGAAAGAGAAACATGCCATTTTTTGTACAACTTTTCTATTCGTACACTTAGTAATATAAAATATAAAAGTATATTCAGAGCAAATTGACTGCAGTTCTAATACTTTGATGCGTATCCTTTGGCTGTAATTACTGCTTGGCACCCGTTCTTCATGTACCTGAGGGAAACCTGGGGGTTAAAGGCGGTCAGGGGCGTGATGCTGATCACATCACCTCCACTGACAATAACAAATTAAATGAAACTGAAAGAGAAACATGCCATTTTTTTGTACAACTTTTCTATTCGTACACCTAATAATATAAAATATAAAAGTATATTCAGAGCAAATTGACTGCAGTTCTAATACTTTGATGCGTATCCTTTGGCTGTAATTACTGCTTGGCACCCGTTCTTCATGTACCTGAGGGAAACCTGGGGGTTAAAGGCGGTCAGGGGCGTGATGCTGATCACATCACCTCCACTCATGACCGGATCAAGAAAGTGTGGGGCGTTACCCCCACACCCCCTATACGCCTTCCTCACTTTACTTTTACCTGTTCTTCATAGAATTAACCAGTTTCCGACATGTTTCAGAGCATATTTTATTCCACTCGGCTTGCACAACAGTTTTCAACTCTTGTTTGGACTTGACGCCTGCTTTATGGACTCGCCTCTTTAAAATTGCCCATAAATGCTCAATGGGATTTAAGTCTGGACTTTGAGCTGGTGTTTGTAGTAGTTTGGGCACATTCCATATTAGCCAATTCATGTTAACTCGCGCCTTATGCTTACTGTCATTGTCTTGTTGATATCTGTAGATAGGCGGCATTTCCATTTTTTGGGCACTCTGCTTTACATTGTTCTTCAATATGTCCAAATAGACATATGCATCCATGATACCATCAATAAACTGGATTGTACCAACACCTTTGGACGACATACAATCCCAAATCATTAATGACCCACCACCGTGTTTAACTGTTAGAACTGTGTTAATGTGATCATTGTCTTTATTTGATTTTATCCAGACCCTATTTATCCCATCTGACCCGTATATATTAATATTGGACTCGTCTGACCATATGACACTATCCCACAATTCTTGGTCCTTGTGGATGTGCTCTTTCGCGAATGAAAGTCTATTCCTGCGATTCACATTATGTATACATACGGCCTCTTCCGTGGTATTCTGCCATGATATCCATGCTTCCACAAGGCACGTCGGACAGTTTGATCGGACATCATCTTGCCAGCAACATTTTCTACTAACGGTCGTAACTGAGGAACACTTAGTCTAGGGTTTTCTCACACTCTTTTTAAAATAAAGCGTTCATCACGTTTATTCACCGTCTCTCTTTTAGTTTTCTCGGTACATTCTGGTGTGGAACCTTCCTCTCTAAATTTGTTTACTAATTATGTATTGAACTGTGGAGTGTGATTTATTGACTGTTTGTCCAAATTTTCTTAACGAATAACCTCTAAGGGCCAAATTTATAATAACATCCTTCAGATCGGAACTAACTTCCTTCACCTTGCCCATTTCGAACACTCTGACAGATAGACGATAGGCCTACAACAATACCTACGCCAGCATTCCGCTTGACGGGGAGCGCGCCTGCATGTTCAAACTTGTTACGAAGCAGTTCTCCCGAATAGCGGTGGCGCTGTATGCGAGGAAGATTGAAACTCTTGCCTGTACGAATAAAAATGTTGCATGAAACAGCATGTTTTTATCTTTTCACACAAATTAAATGTCTGTTTATAAACTTTGAACATACATTTTTATTGACATTTGTTGGTGAAACCTTCATTAACATTAATTTCCAGGTACGTATGAAAATGATTATATTTACTAGTAGATATAACATTTTTTCCTCGGAAATTCTATGTGTACGAATAACAATGTTACATACTGTATGTTTTTTCTGCGCCATCTATTGACATATATTTCAACTAATGACATAAAATTTGTTCACTCCAGCGCAGTCGCTGAGGAAGATGTTTTTATCTGAAGACATCTCAGCTTTCGCTGTATTTTTTTTCTTTTGCGAATTTAGAAAAAAAAATATAAAACACGAGAAAATGTTTTTGGATGTTTTTGGATGTTTTTGCGCCAAAACCTTCGTTTATTTTCCACAATATTAGATAAAATTCAGTACTGTCATAACGACGTCGGTTACGTGTATACACATTCATCTGCACTTCAAAATGATGGATTTTTCAGTTAAGAAATTTGATTTTCCACTTTCGTATCTCAAGAACTACAAGACATAGACCAATATTTTTTCGGCAATATATACCTCATACACTATAATACTTCCATACAATTTCACTCCATAATTGTACAAAAACTTTCGGTCAGGTTTAATTTACAGAAGGTTGTTCGGGATCTCTGGTGACGATTTTGAAAGCCGCTGGCGGCCCTGTTATCAACGTCAGTCCGTCCAAACGGTGCATGCTGAGTCACGTCAGTACCGAGAACGCGTGTGCAGAGTGTTGTGCCATTTACCTACAACGATGCCGAAGAAAATTGAACCATACTGGGAGGGCTACATAACAGCCCTTTCCGATGCTAAATATAGCTATTCGGCAATCAAAGAAATGTGCAAGAAGCGTGGTTTTGTGATATCGAAGAACGGGATCGGTGCGGTATTGAACAAAAAAGGCAAAGGCCGACTAGGCCTAATTCCACCGGGGAAGAAACAGGCAAATCCACGAGCAGCTACGAGTCGTACACCGGACATAGTGAGAAAAGTGAAGGCCCTTGTGTCAGGTAGTAACCCTGCCCCCCAAAGGAGCATCGCACGTAAGTTGGGAATGTCTGTGTCAACAGTGAACACCATAATCAAGAAGGACCTGCAACTAGAAATGCGGCATAAGCGGCGAGTTCATAAGCTGTTGCCTCGTCACATTGCGGAACGTCGCATGAACGCTAGAAAGGTCTATGAGACCTATCTTGCAGGGGGGGGGGGATGGAAAAATGTGGTGACATTAGAAAAAACATATGTCTATACCTTAGTGACTGTCACAAACCCCGCGCGATTTACTACCGCCCTCGCGACAAAAATAATTATCAAACATTGTATCGAGAATGCCAGGAAAGTTTTCCACGGGGTTTCATGATCATCGCTGGATACTGCTATAATGGCAAGCTAGCAATTCGCCGTGTAGCTAATAATGTGAAGGTGAACTCCACGTACTATCAGGATGAGGTTTTAACACTCATTTATAACATAGATGTCCCGGCACTGTATGCGGAGGCCGAAAACCAGGTCTGGGTGCACCAAGATAAAGCATCCAGCCATACCTCCCTTTCGACTCGTCTATTCTTACAGCGAATGGAGGTGGAAAGTGGCATCAGTGTTGCCAATCTCCGAATGCAGGATTTCCCTTTTACCAGTGTAAAATTTCCCTTTTTCGACCTAAATTTCCCTCTATTTTCAAAACACATTTGAAGCTGTATCTTTGTATTACTATAACTGTTAATCAGGACCATATATAAGGGGGTTTAGTGGGTTCAAACCCCCATTGAATAAAATACTAGAAACTGATCACAGTTTCATAATATAATTATCCTAAAATAAAAATTTGATTTTTAAAATAAAACACTAATGTATTGAAAACATCCTCAAACCAAAAAGAAAAATCGTCTGCGGCGCAATGATTATCGGACTTTCAAACCCACCCATTGTCAAAGCTTAGCTAGGGGCCTGCTGTTAATATTTTTCTTTTGACGCCCGTTTTGCCTGAGGAACAAATATTATTATTAATAAATATTTATGAAAACCATAAAGCTACGCACGTACACAACCTTTAACTGGTTGTAGCCAGCCTTTGAATTGCGGGTCTTCCTGCCACTCAATTCGAAATTTTTTCACATGTTTCCCAGATATCTTTCCATCCGCAGATAAATCCCCACGACATTTTCTAACCTTTTTTGGGAATTGCAGGTAGCTTCAGTCACCCCTTCCATTCTCCTTGCAACGACACAGGACACACAAACTCACACACACAGACACTAAGACACGTTCTGAAATGATGGATGGAACAAGGAAAGAAGTTGAAAATCGCATCCCAAATTCTTTCCAGGTGCAGCGCGGCTCGTGCCTTGAGGCCTTTCTAGGAAACGCGACAAATATAAGACTGATCGGTCACGGTCATCTATAACAGGGAGAAAGAAAGCTTACTGAAAAGTGTCACTGTTGCTAACTATTCATTTGGAAAAAGTACACGCTGAAAAAAAATATTTTCGAACTTTTTAAAAGAACGAAAATGTAAGTTTAAATTTCCCTGTTTTTTAGCTATTTTTCATTAAATTTCCCTTTTCCCTTTTCACCATCAAATTTCCCTGTGCCGAGGGAAATTTCCCTGCTTTTGGCATCACTGAGTGGCATCCGTGCAATTCCTTACAGCGACATTCCGGTCAAGGCGCCAGATGGGTCACCCATGGACTTCTGTGCATTTGGACTCCTAAAACGGGCCTTAGGAAAGAGACGTCCACGCACTCTCAATGGCCTCTGGAAAGCCTGTCAGGAGGAGTGGGAAAAATTGGACATGATAACTCTTCGGAAAAGTCTGTTGCAATGGAAATTCCGTTGTCGGGCTATAGTGAGGAATGCTGGTTTTCCAATTGAGCATGATCGTTGGTGGCGACATGGGTTTTCATGAACTTATCACCCTTCCAACATTGTCCTCAGAGATCGCGAGCGACCTTCTGTATATGAAAAAAGTTGGTGGTCTTAAACTTTTGGTAAGGACTGTACAATCTTGTATGTAGTAAAATGGTACTCCATCCTCTATGGGAAGGAAAGGGACAAATACAACTCATTGGAAAGGGGTGGTGGAAAAGATGATCCAAAAAATAAAGAATTCATTGTTTGGACATGCTACGATATACTTAGTGATTTATCAAGAATCGCATATTTTAAGAAAGATTTGGTTAGGAGAAACATTCTTTTTGTTATTTTTAACTTTTTTTTCTCTGTGTAACCTAATTGTTTTTAAAAGAAATGTATGAAGCAAAAATACAAAATATCATGCACTAAATATTTGGAGGCATGAAGCCTCCTCCAAGAAGGAATT
The DNA here is from genome assembly GCF_977018435.1 of Lepisma saccharinum. NCBI lineage: Eukaryota > Metazoa > Arthropoda > Insecta > Zygentoma > Lepismatidae > Lepisma > Lepisma saccharinum. The sequence continues at coordinate 73,049,783 of NC_139233.1, forward strand.
CTGGGTGTGCCACTATAGTGAAGAAAAAGAAGAATTTTCAAATTTCCTCTTCCGTTATTTATCGGAGAGATTCGTATCATGCTGATATAGTTTTCGGAAGCTACTTTCCTGACATTTTTTTATTTCGTTTGTTTCACCTAGGGCGCCGAATATTTTCTTGCGGGTGTAAGTTGGCAGAGTAAAGTGTGCTGCGCCACTGACTACGAGTGCCTTTCTTTCTTTGTAGGAATTTAATCTTCTTTTGCCACTGGAAATAGTGGTGCTTCATGTATTTTGTCACCATGTTTGTGTCCGGATTATAGCATACGCCCATTCCTTCCACAAGATTGCAAACTTTATTGTTTACACGCAGGCCCACATCACAAATCCTTTCAGACCAAAGGGGTCCCAGGTTCGAATCCAGGCCTGGGCAAGGATGTTTGTGAATGCTTATTCATCAATTTCATCATCATCACTCATCTCCATCTTCGCAAATTAGCCAAAAGTTGCACAAAATGCGTTGTAAAATAAAGCAAATCAATCAATCAATCAATCTTTCAGACCAAAGCGACACGTGTCACTTGGAAACAAATCTTCAGAAATAAATGCAATCTTTTGTACCGAAGTGACACGTCAAGCAGCATATCTCGTTGGTCGCTTTCTTGTCGCTCGGACTTGGGTGTTTCTCGATATCTCAGTCTGGTGGTCGCTCATGTGAATGTTTTTTACAGACTGGAGCTGACCGTGTCAAAATCCCCATGTTGCTTGTCGCTTCGGTCTGAAAGCTCCTTGAAACACGCGCGCTACTATAGTGGAGCCCAAGTTAAGAGTTCAGTATGGGCCCTTATGGGCTTTTACTTTTGAGATCACCACCCCTAAACAAGTGTGTTTCTGTCAGAAACAAAAGTCGTTATCATTCGAAGAGAAAATAATAAATAAGCAAAAACCAGAGGAAATGTAAGGCTTTGATGGTTTACATCTTCTTTTGCAATTCGGACCATCAAAACAAGACGTTTTCCTTTCTTGTGTTTACCGCGATTTGGGGAGTTAAAACTAACAGCCGTCCGACGGTTGCCACTTGCTGCAAACACGTGTTGGGAAGAGGGAAGGGGGCGGGGAATGGCCAGGCAAAAGTTCGTGAACTGTTGGTTTGTTGTTTGCGTACGCGCTTTCTCATTTTGGGTATTTCTTGAAGGAATTTATTATTATAATTATTCTACAACAGCAAAATGGCAAAGGGTGGTATTATCAAGCATAAAAGTGTCCAGAGTCTTACAAGTAAAGAGAGACAAATTGTAATAAATATAAATATACTTCAAGCAGAAAAATCCCGGTAAAAGTGTTAGTTGGACTGCAAGCGAAAATGCTGAAACGACTGGAATTTCGTTCAAAACTGTTTACAAAATTAATAGCGAAGCGATTAAAGGTCCTCTTGCAACACCAAACGAGCAGAAATAACGTCAAGAGGTAACGACTTCGAATATAACTTTAATACGAGGCGATGTGCAGCGAAACTTCGCAGGCACATTGTATATAATACATTGCCGGATTTTTCGGGAGGAGGTTCACTTGCCCCTCCCAAAATGATGATTAAGAATTATGAAAAGTATTGAGAGCGTTATATTAAAAGATAAAAAAAAATGATCGAGCCATTTTTCCTAGATAGTTAAAAGAATGTCAGTCTCCTTTCTGTAATTATCCTTCATATGAGTAAAAATTCAATAGAACTCCTTTTATTTCACACCTCTACTAATAATTGATTGATTGAGTTTTAAGTCCAATTTTATGCGCAGATAGGTTAGTTGGGACTGGACCTACAGTTTTATGTGAGATACGAAGTACTATGTGCCTCCAGCAGGTATCGAACCCTGGATCACTTGATTATAATGCGACGACGGAAATTCTGCTAATGCTATCCCCTTATAATCGAAGGACCCTGGGTTCAGTTTCCTGGTGGAGGTACATTCTAGGATGAATTATACATTGAAGGCTCAGTTCCGATTAGTTAATCTGACCACAAATTACACCTAGAACGAACCCTTGCAATTATATTGATGTGAATGACGTGACGTGTCCAATGGGCGTATATGCTGGTCATAACTCCCCCTTGGATAAGTATTCCTAAAAGAAGAGGGTCAACAGCAGGAGAAGATGGCATATGAGGATCAGCTACTAAAAAGTATACGTACTACCCCCTCCCCCTTCGAAAACACTGGGCACAACACTGATATAAGGGCACTCTTTGATGTGTCGAATAAGTTGCAAATCTGCACATTATATTTCCAATATTACGTAATGCTTACAGCATATTCTATGCACGTCCCAGAAAAAAATAATCTAGACCCGCCTATGACTGTCGAGCTGCTGCTGTGCAAAACGAATAGAGGGACAAGACAATAAAGACACAACAAGACTTTCTGTGCGGCCTTACGAGTTGTTTGCGAGCACTTACAGGTCGGGGGGGGGGGGAGATTTGCTTTGGTGCATGTCGGTAATGAACACGGTTTTGTCTCAAACAAAACAGTGTGCCGATAAATGTGAAACAGGCCTCCCCGATGGCACAGTGGTAACGTCCTGGTTTGATACCCTTTGGAGGCATATAGTGGTTCGGATCCCAGTTTAAACTGTAGGTCCAGTCCTGATTAGCCTTTCTGTGTAAAAAGTGGACTTAAAGGGAAAAAACACGGCCAACGTACACAATGAAATGGACAGCAAGACGTATGACAAGTATATTCGGGAACAGTTATTTGCAAATCTCCCTCCATGGACCGTCATTACTCTGTACCACAGCCGCATGAAAGAACAGCTTCCCATTAAATCATGGCGAAAGGATTTGTATTCTTGTATTGAACAGTACCCGTTCCGTTAATCACTAACTTTTGTTGCGGCGTGTACTATAGCAGAAGTTCGATGCACGCCGGAGCCTTCTTCCACTGCGCACCATGCGGCAACACTGTCCCCATAAGCCCCATACTGAACTCTTAAGTTGGGCTCACCAATAGTAGCTTTGGACTGAAAACTCTCTTACTAAATCGATAAGCGACAAACAACACGCAACAGGGGAAAAGTGTCACGTATCACTTGGGTTGAGTTAAGTCCACTTTATGCACAGTAAGGTTAATCGGGACTGGTATAGGCATGCGCAGACCCTCTAATTAAGGGGAGCAAAAGCATTGATGAGAGTTCAGTCGAAGAAAGAAAAACCTCCTTTCATCTCACTGTTTTATCGTATTGACGGGTACGAAACCTAGCGTATATAGTGTGTGTCCGGACCCACCAAAAATTTCTCAACATAGAGGCATCACAACTGACGAATAAAGAATATGGGAATGTTGGGAGGGTTTATAACAAGAAAATGTGTACACTTTTGAAAAGTGGTGCACCCCGTATATCGTTAAAAATTGCTGAGTGCCGAATATAATTTGAAGTTGGTGCTCCCTGTGCATTGTTGAAAGTTGGTGCCCCCATACACCATTGTAAGTTGGTGTCCCCGAACATCGTTGAAAGTTTGTGCCTCTCGAACATCGACTATGTTTCTTTCATAAATCGTTTGTAAAGTCTCTCCCTGTTCTTTGTTCCGCCATGAAAGAATCAAAGGGCGTAAAAGTAAGGTTTAAAGCACATTATCCTACCCAACACTATAAGCAGGTGGTGCGATCAGAACTAAGCTCCCACTTATTCAACAATGTTCTCATCTTTACTTTACATTGTTTACTCATCTCTATTGGATATAAGAAAGAACAGTGCTCAAGAGTTTGATCAAGTCTTTCAGGAAAGTAAAGCACTTGCTGAAGAGCTGAATGTTGATGTAAAAATCCCAAGAATTGCACAGAACCAAAGACATAGGTCAAATATTCCCTCAAAGAATGTCATCGATTATTTCAGATGTGTTGTGTTCATCCCTTTTCTGGATTATTTAATATCTGAATTTGATTATAGATTTCAAAGAAACCAGATTGAAGTCTTAAGCACTCTACAGAAAGTAATTCCGAAATTCATTGTTGAAGAAGATAACCCAGCTGAAGATATAATTGAGGCAGCTAAATTTTATGAAGATGATGTGCAGTCTATTTTAGCATTAGAAGGGGAACTCAAGTTATGGAGAGCCTTGTAATCAAGGGGTCCCGGGTTCGATAGGTCCAGTCCTGATTAGCCTTACTGTGCATAAAGTGGACTTAAAACACCAAATCAATCAATCAAATCAAGTTATCGAGACAATTCTGGTTATTGGAAAAATCTACCCCAGATAATCCAGCAGAGGCGTACAAATTTTCTTCCTTGTATCCGAACATTAGAAGTTTGCTTCACCTGTTGTGTGTGATTCCAGTGTCCAGTCACAACGGCTACAGCTGAGCGTTCATTCTCCAATCTGCGAAAAATCAAGACCTACCTTAGATCTACAATAGGTAATGAATGATTGATTGGTTTGGCTCTCCTGAACATCCATAAAGACAATTACCAAGTAAAACCAGAGGAGGTTATTGACATATTTGCAAGGAAACATTCACTAAAACTACAGCTACAGTATTTGTAGGGTGAGTTAAATGTATTTTGAAGTTCCAATTACTTGACGATTGAAAAGTTAAACTGGTGTCCAAATTACTAGCAGCTTTATCATGTATCATACATGTTACTGAAAAGGACTCAGGTGTTACATTAAACTAATTATAAAGCAAAAAAGAATTAAGAAATGAAGTAAAACAGACTGCTTATAATATGAAAATACTTATGTAACTTGTGCGTTTCTGTGTTCGCGAGGAATACGCTATTTTTAATATATATATATTTTTTTACAATGTAATTTTTAAATATATTTGTTCTTAATAACTTGGCCGCATGTACAGATGACTGGAATTGGTACTTAATGAAATATTAAACTATAAAAGACTTGTTTGACCATGCTAAACTTTAATTTAAAGTAGTATTGTAATCTTCATTAGTATTTATGTCTACACTTTTGGAAATTGGTGCCCAGCCCCAAAACTGAATCCTGGATCCGCCTCTGGATGGGAGATAATGCAGCCCGATCCCCTGTTGTTAACTGGAACTTTCATCGGCTTGATAGGCTAATACTTAATTTTTTAAAGAGTGTATGTTTTTAATAACGATGATAAGATACCTTTATACTAAATTTCTAGGTGAAAGTATAATAATATAGGGGCATGAACCTCCGGAAGGGGGGCAAGGATGGACACAACTTCTTCTGCAAAATAAATGTCAACCTAAAAGTATATCTTTTACGCATATAATTTGATTTCAGTCACATCCATTGACATCATTATTTATTATATTGGGATGCAGGAACGTAATAATTTCAAACTCAAGTGGTGCTTTTTAGGGGGTAACGCTATTATGGGGTAATATAACTCGTTTACCACCCAGAATCTGCGGACGTCGATGGTTAGGAGCTGGGGGGCAATTGCTCCCTCTTGCCTCCTCTTCTGCGCACGCCTATGAGGAGTGGACCTATAGTTTAAAGTGGGATCCGAACCACTGAACCCGGTACTCTTTGATTACATGGCGATGACGCTACCACTACGCCATCGGGGAGGCACTACGTTTCAGGTTGGTTGATTGATTTGGTTTATTTTAACTCACTTTTCTGCCACTTTTGGCTAACCCAATGATAAGGATGAATGGTGATATAATGAAATTGATGAAGGAAGAACACTCACAAAGAACACCCATACACAGGACAGTGTTCGAACCCTGGCCGCATGGCGTACGTATCACTTGAGAAGGAACCTTAATAAATAAATGCAACCTATCGTACCGGAGCAACACGACAAGCTGCACTTGTCGCTCGGTCTGTGCAGTTTTAACAACAGTGCGCGTGGGCAGTGAATATCACTTGTCACTTTAGTATGCCGCCCATCATTCGCCACTTGTCGCTTCGGTCAGAAAGCTCTCTACGCCTAAAACTAACTAGCGAGGAAACCAGAGAGAGAGAGAGAGAGAGAGAGAGAGAGACACACATCCACCCTCCACAAGAGAAGGTGGTTCATTCGCAATTGCAGATGAGTAACTAAACGCACGGCCATGAAATTAGGCGGGTGGCAGAAGTTCGCGCTGTTGCCACGTCGGAGCAAAACCCCGTGTACTCGGAGATTTAAGAGAATGAAAGATCTCGTTATAGAGTTGGTCTTTGTAATCCACGTGATTGTGATACAAACGAATCCACGACTTTTGCGACACCGTCGTATGCGACACTAGCATTTCTGCCGTCATATGCGACACTGTATGGAAAATATATTCCATGACAGTTGCGACACCGTCATCTGCGACACAAAGTGTAAATAGCTTCCCGTCACACTTTATCCCGGCGTAGGACTGGCAGCATCATGGACGCTTGTGTGTTTTTTAAAACCTTTATTAGATTTCCTTCACACTGGCATCATGGAAGCTGGGTGTTTAAAAGCTGGATGTATTTATCCTTTGTCAATGACGGATTTTTTAGATCACTTGTCAGTATAGGAGCAGACTGCAATCCCTTGTCAATGTAGAAATGTAGAATGCGTCGTTTCTCTTGTAGTTGAACCAACATTTTACTATTTTCATTCTAATTTCTGAACGTACGCCATTCTCCTCAAAAGCATTGTTAGGACTGCATTGTTAGTGCTGTGCTGCTGTTGGGAGCAGTTCCACATGAAAATGTCGAAAAGAGAGTTGTTCATCCACTTTTCAACGAAATAATCCAAAAAGGTTCTCAATATGTCGTGGTTTGGTGCATCTTCCATCGCACACAGCCATCCATCACCGACGTCAGCCACAGGGAGGTAAGCCAGAGCTGAACACATTCTTATACACAGCCGCACGTCTGGATCTCTTTTGTAATCGTTTGTCAGTCCCAACTCCTGCACCTTTCGCCACAAAGATTGGTTAAAGTGATAATTACAACCACTGATCTGAGCCTCGGGAAATACTTTCTTCAGAGACGCTATTGCTGCCGCACGTACGCAAATGTCGCTAATTCTGGTAAACAAATTAGAAATCGTAGGGGAAAATCCAAGCAGTGTCGCTTATGACGGGAAAAATCCAGTTTTTGCCTTAGTGTCGCAAATGACGGTGTCGGAAATGTCGGAACTCCGATACAAACTGACAGTATTTCCTCGAAAGGTGGAGAATGACAACTTTATTACCAGGAGAGAGGTCGATCTAACGCTCGAACTAGGCAAGCCGGTTGACGTTGCCACACAGTGCGCGGGAACCAGCGACTTTTGCGCCGCTCTTGCTTTGCTTTTCCTATATGTGGCACCAGTGCAATCCTGCCCAGCCGCCTATTTTCATTACCGTGCGTTTGACGACCACGTGAACAACCACCAGAGTTTACATTAAACGACAGAGAACTTACTGCGTCTTCGCGACACATTGGAAAGCTCCACTGCTTAGATTTGCACATAAAAGGAAATATGTTGCTTAAATCAAGAGAAATAACAATTATAAGAAGTATTACCAGTTCAAGAACCTTCCAAAGCCGTTCGTCCGGCCATCTGGTGTCGGGATCCAAATTCTCCCTCAAAGATCCACGAGATATGGCGATCGGCTCTCTTGTGACGATAGACAGCTGTCGTCTCCAATGTCGAGCACTTACGTCACTTGAGTAGATGTTGTCTAGCTTCACAATGCCTTCAATTGGTGAAAGTTTAAATAAAGCAGAAAGCAGAGAGTTCATTTGTTCCCTGTTTTGCACCACGATTCCAACCTAACAGAAATTAAAATATGGCCTGTTATATTTGTTAATTGAGGACTAAAAGTGGTAAACGTTGTAAGTGCCAAAAGCGAAAGTGTTGGGAAATCGCATCGTTCCGCACATCAGCCCGCAAGAACGTTCCCGCTAGTGACCTGTTTACATGCCCTTTGAACTACTTAGAGGGCTAGCAGCCACTTTTCACTTTTAGCACATTATAAAGCATGGCACATTGCACAGTTTAACGTGGAAAACGGTGTTTGAATTATTTTGGCACTTACAGCGTTTAGTAATTTTAGTCTTCAATTTTTCGTCACTTTTCCAGGAATGGGCGTAGAGTAAGCTTTACTTTATCTAGTGACTAATCTTATATTAGGGTTCTAACTTTTAGTTACTATTTCTTCAGTCAAAATTCTAAAATATGAAAATAAGAAACACATATTTTCAATAATTTCTACATCTCTATTATATGAAGAGTATTAAAATCGGCTCACAATAATTTCAATAATGTTGTTCTCCCCATTTTAGAATGGCATATTGTAGGATTTTTGCCTCAGTGATTTCTGCTCCCCATTTTCATACAAAATGAAAAACATGAAATTATGATGTTGTTCTTGCATTTTACACTCAATTTTTTGATTTAACGCATTTTTTTTACTTTGGTTATTACATTGGAACATTAATTAATATAGCTTTATTTCTGTTATCGACTACAATACCAAAAAGCTCTTGGCGTTTTTCTAATTTGAAATGATCGATGTCAATTTTCAGGAGGAGAGAAAGGTATTCGGATCACTCATCAAGTGTTATTGGATTTTAGATTTTGATTCCCATACAGCACACATCTCCAAGGATATCCACAATGTCCAGATCACATCCATAGATATTGTGGATATCCCATGGACGCCCCACGGACATCCAGTTCTGGATATCCATGGGACGTCTATGGGATATGCCGTCCTGGATATCCACGTTGCCTTTCGTGGTAGTGAAGAATAAGCTCTGCTTACTCTGCTTATGCGTGTGAATACAAAGTACTTTTCGTAAGTGTAGATGCGTGTGTGTGAGTGAGTGAGAGAAAGTGGAGTGCTTGCTATAAGCATATGTGTACTCGAGGTCTTCGATATGTATAAATCTAGGCCAGGAACGTTCTTTTCGCATCCAAAGTAGATGCGAAAAATATCTGAATTATGTCCAGATTAGGTACTATTTTAGTCCAGAATATATCCACATTGAAATAAAAGCATCCAGATAATGTCCCTATCACGTCAACCTATGTCCGAAATATATCCAAAACACATCCAAAAATGATCCACAAAATGTCCAAAACACATCCTTCCTGGATATCCTATGGACGTCTCCTGGATATATGTGTGCTGTATGGGTTATTAGATAGGGGACTATACAACTTTCGGGAGAAAATAATTCGTCGAATTCTACTGTAGCAGAATCCAATTTGCGACCGGTTTATAACGTTATGGGGACAGTTTAATAATAATAATAATAATAATAATAATAATAATAATAATAATAATAATAAAATAATACTGCTAATGACAAAGTTAGTTTATATCCTTACCCTCTCTCCTGCCCTAATATCGCACGAGAACAGGGATGAGGCAACATCCTTCTCATCTCCAAGGCGAACCTTTTCAATTTGGATACTGCCTTTCCGGGGCCAATCACTAGGTATGTCCTCTCCTTAAAATAATAATAAAGAATAGTTTTCATTTGATCTTTTTGAAGAGAGAAGCAATTCGTTTATCATTTTTGCTAACCTAGGTAAGCCTTTAATAGTTCCAGGAAAATGTACTTAATAATAACATGGCAAAATTCTTAAACATTCTATGGGTTCAACTCTGCTCAAAAGCGTTCAAGTTCCCATTTATTGCATTGCAACGCTTCAGCAACAAACGACACATGGGGGAACTTCAGTATCAAAAATTCAGTATCTGCCTGTGTAAACCTTCGCTTCCCGCGGACGTGCAGAACCTAGTGGTCCCTGGCCCGAAGGAAAACTATCTGAATGGGAAGAGACGGTCAAACAATGCCAGTGTAAACGTACGGTCAGATTTACTTGCAGCCAGTGTTTACATACCAGGATAGCCACCTCGTGCATTAATTATATAAAATAAGAATGTTCCGTGAAAAGGAAATTTAGGCCGAAATTAATGGAAGTTAGATTCCGCAGCAAGGTCATTCATCATACATTGTTGGTGTTGTAATGATGCATGTAACAACAAAGTACTTATTAGTAATAACATGAAAGTTTCGTTTCATATACAGGGTGATTACAAAGTCACTATACATATCTACATGAACACAAAATACAATATGTACTACTGAAACATGTGGCCGCGGTGGCTCAGTCGGTAACGCGTCTGGCTACTATGCTAAAGGTCCCGGGTTCGATCCCCGGCCGGTTCAAATCCGGGAAATATTCTAACGTTATAAGCGTCGAATGACATGGGTTGCGTACCTGGGGGAAACCCTGGGGGGTAAAGGCGGTCAGGGGCGTGATGCTGATCACATCACCCCCACTCACGACCAGATCACGAAAGTGTGGGGCGTTACCCCCACACTCCCTATACGCCTTCATGGTGTGGTGTTAAGCACAGAGGAGCACTTTACCTTTACCTTTTTTACTACTGAAACACATATCACAGTAGGACACAAAATCAGTGTAACTCAATGTGACCACCCCTCAAGTCTAGGCACAGATGCCAACAATCCACCACAGCCCGAAATACCTTCTCCAACATTGCTGGTGTAATCTCAGCAACTGCGGTCGCAATGCGTTGTTTCAAGTGGGCAACGCTGTGGATATTCACCTCGTAAATCTTATTCTTGATAAACCCACAGATGAATAAGTCTACGGGGGCCAGGTCGAGGGGGAGGGGGCAACTCGATCCCCGTTGCGACGCACGACCAATCCATCTACCGACGAAAACTTCGTTACATAATCACGAACGATGGGGGCAAAATGGGGTGGTGCCTCATCCTGTTGGTACACAGTAGGGAGCTTGGCGTACCCCAATCCATCGTCTATGTGCCACAGTTGGTATCTCATGTGATTATGGATACAGAGTATCCTGGTCGATGCGGTGGGGCTACGTGTGATCTCGTCCTGTACACTTTGCACAATTTGTGGGGTTATGACTGTCCTGCCAGGACGTTCTTCCTCCACAACACTACCAGTTCGCTTGAACTGTTGATCAAGTTATTGATAGCCAGGCTGGTGGGTCCTGGTTTTCAGAATTTTCGGACGAACTCCGTCTGCAACTGCTCATACATCATTCCGAACACAAACAACGGCTGTTCTTTCTTCTATGGTTAGCACATAACATGCAAAAGAAATATATTTTGTCACGATATCATTAAAATGTATAAAGACTTTACAATCACCCTATGGGATTATTGACACACATGAAAAGTCAGTTAAGGAACGGGTTTTCCGAAATTCAGATATTAGAATTTCTCTTTATGCTGGATTTCGACACATTCCAAAATACTAATGAGAAATTCAAATAAATGGTTACCAATCGTTATTGAAATTGTGTGGACCATATTATGATTTTGTCTTTTTGTAAACTAAACTGGCTGCTATTTATTTTTCGCAAGTGTTTCTGATCTTAGCCTTTTCCTGTGTGACCTTCCTCCTTTTCTTCATGCTAGTTCTCCACATTATTCCTTGGTTCCGACATAATTTGACTGAAGTTACTGCGAAACTTTTGTTGACATCGTCGGCTCATTTTCGCTTCGTGTCCAATTCCACGTTTCGTGCAGCAGATTTTGTATGCACTGAATCAGGTTCTTTTTGAGGGAGCGGGGGAAAACAGATGGAGGCTGGCGTTGGATTGCCTTTACCATATGGGACAACATCAACTTCTTGCAAACAATAGATGAAGAGGAAAAGAGAAGGTTGTACTAAATTTGTCTCCTGTCGGTGGGCAGTTGGTAGGCTCCAGCCACGCTAACATTCTACCTGTTCTAACTTTGTAGATGTCATCAGAGTACATTTTGTCAAACAATAGTATTACACTATTTCAAAGGGGTCCCGTGTTCGATACCCGGTGGAGGCACATAGTGGTTCGGATCTCACTTTGAACTGTAGGTCCAGTCCCAATTAGCCTTGCTGTGCATAAAGTGGTCTTAAAACACAAACTCAACGTACAATATTTCAATATTGCAGCGATACTGGTATGAGGGCTTCGTTCAGTTCTCCGCGAACGACATGCACTCGTATTAATACATAATCAGTATTCGCCCTCTTCACTATATTGTGCTTATCGTCTTCATTTTGAAAATTATATACACCACTTGAGTTCAATAGTAGCCTAGTTGTTGACATGATACTTTTAACACCAAGTTTAAGTGCACATATATTTTAAACTGATCGATCTCTATACTTATCAATATTGCAGTTTTATTGTACGTTAGGGTGGGCCAAGAATGGCTGATTTTTTTTTTGTATATATATATTCAAGTAGAGCTAGTATGGAAAAGTTGTGTCTATGGCTGCTTATGCTTGGGTAAAGAAATAGTTGATAAAAACAAATAATTAGCCGGGCCACTGGGGGGTAGAATATTTTGAAAAAAAAAAATTGAATTGTCGCAGGCTAGTCATTAGATGATCATTTGTTGGCTTATAATGTGTATGTACTTTCGAAATTTAGAATTTTGTGCAACTCTTCGCTTGAATCAATATTCGAAATAAAAAAAAAACTTATAGGAAATAATTGACTTATTCAAATGCATTGAATATTGAATAAACCCAGAACTCACCACGGGGAGGTGGCTGCACCTCGAGTTCCACCCTCCCACCCTCCAAGTCAAATTTCACTTACAGCGAAGTATTGCCTTGCAGCGAAGTATTGCTTTTTAATTTCAAATTTTGGTAAGTTTTTTCTTGCGTCCAACTTGGCGCGTATATAACCATCCCTAGATTTTTCACACCACACTTTTGATGATGCATCTGTTATTAGCTTAACACACCTTTCGACTGCTTGAGTGTGGCAAGGAAAGTAGTCAAACGATATTGGACCTTTTGTTACTACATCCAACAGTTGTTCTTCAGACAAATGTTTTGTTAGGGGTTCTGTCACTGTACAATTAAACCAGCCTATGAGGTCGACATAATCTTCAGCGTCAAAATTAATTTTGGGTATTTTGATAAGTCTATTATTTACATTTTTTTCTGGCATTACGGATCCTTTTGACAGCTAACTCCCTAATGTGTTGACGTGAATCTGTTAACATTGCTATAAGAAGATTTTCCGGATGTCCGAAATAACCATTGTCTTGTAATACTTATTCAGTAATAACATTCACGTTATTAGGAATTTCCCTTGAAATTTTAATTGCATTCCATAAATGTATTGCCCCATTTTCTAGTCCTGGCTGAGCCTTTATTTCAAACCACATACGCGAGTAAACTTTCACTACAAATTCTGTGAGTATTTGTAGATTCTCTGAGGGATTTTCTGTTGCCAGATATAATCTCAGAATACGGTTTGCTGTCGTCAACCACCTTGAGTGTGAAAGTTTTCCGGGATTCATATCTCCTAGACTTTTGGGACAAGTTGCCTTTCCGATCGCCTGACACATTTTGAACAAATATTGTTGGTCGGTGCTTAGATCATTTTCATCTACGCAAGGCAAATTAATTTCGATTGATTCGAAATTAACAGTGGCCATTTTCTCAGTCAGCAAGGCGAGAACCGATTGGTCCTGAGTAAGTGTAAGGTCCCTTTGTGTGGCCATCTATTTTTTGTAAGATATGTCGCAGTGGTAGCTCATTAGCGTGTAAAAGGAAACACTCCACTGTAATTGTCTATTTAGATGAGTTTCCATCAACCGGATCACCTCCACCTTTCCAACCGGTATTGACGTTAAAGTGAGAATCATAGAACTTAAGACCTTCTGTAAACAAAAGCACGTGTACCCTAACAGTGTTGCAAACTTATGAAAAATAATAATCCACATAGCCTACAAGGTGTAAAAACATTCCATTTGTCAACAGATGCGGAATAAGCAGTGTATCACTGATGACCTGTTGAAAGATATTGAATATATGTAAAAAACAAAAAAAAAAGGACATCTTGCCTGGTGGCCGACTTTCAGACTCATCACCGAAGTTCCCTGGATCGAATCCCGGCATGGGTATTGTTTGTGAGTGTCCCTTCAATTTCATCTGACGATCACTCATTCTCATCGTCGGGATTAGCCAAAAGTGGAAGAAAAGCAACGCTAAATTAAAAAAATCAAATACAAAATTTATATCTTATCCCCCAGGAGTAAGACGGTTCCGTACTACCAAAGGATTAATTTTCTCTCATATTTTAATAAAAAAACCTTGCTAGAAGAATGTGACACATTGAGATAAATTACGTTTTGAAACCGGGGTTTCTTCATTAAATTTATTTGATGTTTGAATGTGTTATGATTTATTATTTTAGATAATGAAAGTAAGCTGATACATATGATTTGATTGACTAAATTAATAATTATTAATTAGATAAAAATAATGGAAATAACTCATTTGGTTTGATTGATTTGCTTTATTTTACTTCCCCTCTTGTGCCACTTACGGCTAATTTGCGAAGATGGGGATGAATGATGATGATATGATGAAATCGATGAATGAACATTCACAAACATCCATGCCCAGGCCACGATTCGAACCCGGAACCCCTGACATCGTAGCATGATGTGCTAACCACTCCATCAAGGGGGCGGCTAACTAATTTGGAATTCAAATATCACCTATCCCTCATCGTCTCGTAACTAATGACAAATGTGCGTGTCACAACGTGGTCGGATCTACACCTCAATGTCACACATTCCAGTATCCTCCAGAGTGTACTTCAACATCTCTATAGTTACTTCATCCAAAAACACACTCGTATGTCCTTTTCATACCGTTCAAAAATGCTGGATTATGCAGCAAAGACACCAAGGGAAACTAAAACGGTAACTTAGAAAAGCATAAAAGTGGGGAAAGAAGACTGTAGAATACAGAAATAATTTGAGGCAGTCACATTTTATTGTAGCTACGCTACATATAAAATAAAATGCATATTTGGGGGGGGGGATTTTTAAATATTGTCACATTTTTCTTCTCTCTTGTTGAGAGGTATTCATTTTATATCAACCTCCCTCACCCTACGGCCTGCCCTCCTTCACCCGCAAGGGTATTCCGGAGAGTGAGGATGTCACCATCCGGATGGTGAACACCTCTTCCCACCCCCTCCCCCAACTCCAGAGAATCGTCACTGACAATGTGAAATCACACTATCATATGCCGACATTCGACATACCACTTCCGTTTCTGTACTTGACTTAGTGAGAAGTTTTGAGGTTGGTAACAGCCTAATAACGGATTTCTTCCGCATCATGTAGTCCGTTCTATGAAAGTAAGCTAATGGAAGAAAAACGTGTAAATTACATTGGATTAGACATTTTAAAATATATTTTCATTAAAGGTTTCCGTTTATGATAATAATATGTGATTTTTGTATAAATTACAATCCATCACGTGAACAGCAAGAAAATAACGCCAGTTTCGAACATGGCGACTTCCATGCGTGCAGGAAGGTTTCTCGTGTTTTCAGAGTAGTCTTTCGGAAATACAGCCGTTTGAAAAGTGGCAAGAAGCAGGTTGTTCTTAACGTTCATGTGACGTTGTGTCGGTGCTATCCTGAGCAAGCAGTGAAGTTGATGTCCAAGTGTAATTGTGTGTCTGCGTCTTTGTGTTTTCGGTGTGGTGAAAGAAAGGAAAATGTCCGGTCAAGTTGTGAGTCCCGCGAAATAAACACGTTGTTGCTCGTATAAACAAGTACACCGATTTTGAGATAAGAGCAATCAACACGAGGTGCTTTCGTATTCTTTCAATCAAAGAGCCGTCCTGTCCACTGTGGGGAAGATGTTGATAGTGATGATTGATGACGATCTCCCCACTTTTAGCAGTCGACGTTAAATCGCCTCTTGTGCCACGTTGAGTTCCTTTTTGGGAAGCAAATTTGACAGACTGTACTCTGACAGGATGATGTCTAGCGCCGAAAATGCCTAAAGTTCAAAAAGGAACTGCTGAATGAAGGTAAGAAAATACATTACTTGCATGAGACGTGCGTAAATAATGTGCTTATTATCGTCTTCTTGTTTCAGTGCACGAGAAACCGAGAGAAAGATAAACAATCTCTTTTTATTCCCCGGCTTATCTTTGTTTAGCTTCTGCTAAAACTGGCGGTATAACAAAGGAGAAAAC
Organism: Lepisma saccharinum; assembly: GCF_977018435.1. NCBI lineage: Eukaryota > Metazoa > Arthropoda > Insecta > Zygentoma > Lepismatidae > Lepisma > Lepisma saccharinum. The sequence continues at coordinate 73,065,715 of NC_139233.1, forward strand.
AATACTCTACATGTCAACAATGTTGGGCAATAATTTGGTGGAAGAGGAAGCAATAAAACCAAAAGGCTTGAATTTACTGAAACGAATCTCTCACTCTCTTGTATAACTTTGGCGCTGTCATACTGAGAGAGGAGGGGGGAAGGGGGATCTGTTAACCCACTGTCGGATAAATTGAACTTTTGGAGTAGAAAAATATGTTCATTCTTGAACAAGAACACGTATTTAATCACTTGTAGAAAATTTATTATACTTAAATGTGTAGATTATCAGTTAAAATAAGAATACGTTTTTCCATGTTGCGAGTGAGCAGCATATGATGGCCGCACCATTCACGAACAGCTGGCGCGGAGTGATACGTTACTCGAAGTGAGACGGTTGTTTACAGAGGGTCGGAAGGTTCGCGATTCTTACTTTAGTCCCATCCAGTAGCGTACGCAGGATTTCATCAAGGGGGGTGTTATTTCGAAAACTTTCTACAAATTCACATTACCATTGTTTTATTATACTTTAATTAATTAATTAATAATTCTTATAATTAATTAATTAATTAATTTAATTACTACTAATAATTACTACTAATGCAGCTACTATTTATGAAAGAAATAGAACAAAATTACATTTGTTTTGTTTCTTTGTTACAAAATAATTGTCTAGTCAACGGTTATTTATATATGATAAGTGAGACATTTTAAGTGTGAAGAAAATCCATAAAAACAAGCAAATATATTGGATTTCTTGAAATAATCGAAATATGAAACTCATTCAAGGAGCCGCGCTGGTCTAGTCTGACAACTTCGTGGGATATCCGGGTTCGATTCCCGGAATTGGTTGGAATTTATCCAGCCTTGTCTCCGCACCCAGCTTCATAGCAATGGGTACCTGAGAGCAACCCTGGGGGATGAAGGCTGCCGGAGCATGGTGCTGATCACATCACCTGCAAAATAGTTCGAGATCGAGAATCTTTGGGGCCCACCACACCACTACGTGTGCCTTCATGGCACGGTGCTATATGCACGGGGAAATTTACATTTATAGAACTCCCCCAGGATGATGATGAAGGGCGAGAATACGTGTTGCTAAATTCCACTGAGTCTATGTTTTCGTTGAAAAGTAAGTTTATAGACATTCCAACACATTTATCACTTCTAGGTGATTCACAAAGCACTTCTTCAACATTATTTAATGATGTGGATGTAGACTCAGCATAACTTGAGAGTTCACAAGGGGATGTGAAATCAGTACCGGGAAGAACGTTTGCAATAAGGTCGGCACACTGCGACGAAGCAAGGAATTTTTACAATTCTCGCGAGAGTCACTGCACGACTTTGCAAATAATTTCAAAATTGAACTTTGCGTCCGCTTAGATCGTGTTTGGAATGTTGTGTTTTTCTTCATGCTGCATGGGAATAATAATTCAAATTATTATTATTATTACTGTCGCAGATCTTTGACTGTGATAAATTAGCCATTTTTAATTTTTTTCTACAACATTTTCCATAATATTTCAAAAGCTCAAGGGGGGGGGGGGTTTAAACCCGGTAACCTCCCCCTTGCGTACGCCACTGGTCCCATCACATCCGATAACCATTAGTTGTGATAAGTCCACATTATGAGTATTAATGTAGCTCATAATTCCTTCAGCAATATCACTCGCGCGTGACCGTGTGAGAGCTATATGTCCGAAAAACAAACTTCCTGTTCTTCAATTAACGCTACGTGTTCTTCAATTTTAATACTCCGGTTATCATTTTCTCCCTCAAAGTAGAGGCCTTTAATAGAAGCTAACCTATCCTTTTTTTATCTTCTTGAAATTGACGTCTATTTATATTCACTTCTCTTCGAATTTTATTTTTATCCACGACTAAGGCTGCATCGTCTTTTGAAATAAGATTTACATCTTCCAAGACGGCATTTGCTATTTTAGCTGCAGCGCTAAAGTATTTTTTGAGAATTATTATCTGTCAGTTTTGGTCGCTTTTCAAGGGAATAAGACCACATGAAATCTTTATCATTTGAAACTGTACTCAAAGAACTGTCACTGTCATTGTCACTAGATACCAAAGTTATATTAAAGACTTTGTCATCACAGAATCCACAGGGACCTGCTACAGGTTCGTTAATCACGTTCTCAAATTTTGGCTGACACTCTTTAAATTTTCTCTCCATTTTCTTTTTCAGCTTATCCGTTACCTGTTTGTCTATGTTACCAATTGCCACCTTTCTTTCACTTCTCTGATCTTCTATGTATCTCCATTCTAATTCAGGTATCTTCTTTGTCTTCTCGCAGTTGCAGGTTAATCTGTTCAAACATTTACAAGAACAAATATAAAATAATTGTTTGGCGTCATCTATGAATATTTGTAATTTTTTATTTAAAAATGTCGTCTTTCTACTTTTGAGTGGCATAATAACGGTTTGATATTTATTATTGTACTGTACAGTCACGGACACTGCTGGGTTGTAACAATTCCATTGAAAGTCAATGCATTTATTACAACCCTGTAACGAACCTGAGAGTTTAAGATTTTATATTTGTAAGAAGTTAAGATTTTTAAAATGTTTGTTACTTCAAATAATGTGCAAGCTGTCGCAGACAATTATAGTTAGATTGATACAGTTGTAGTTGGAACTTTTATATATGTTTATAAATACGTCAAAATCTGTTCGTGTTGACGTCACTTTCTCATCTCAGCAGAGGAAGAGTAGTGTAATTGGAGCGTTTCAAAGTCATACTTGGTACGAGTGCTTTTTTAGCCTCTTTTTTATCAATTGAATATCAGTTTTTGACATATTTTGACAATTTTTTGTCGATGTTTTAGCGTTTAGCGATGTTTTAGTAAAATTTCCTATTTTTCCCACTCGTACTTGGTACGAATGCCACGATCTTACGTGATATAACTTAACCTATCTTACGATTTTTTTTTTCAGTGATATAACTTAACCTATTTTTTTTTTTTTATTTGCGCACCGAACTAACTTACATTGGACTCCGTTTGTTTTAATATTTCAGTATTTTGAAGTTTTTTCACATATTTTATATATATTTTATATTAGTATGTGGCAATTTTTTAAACGAATTTTTTAAAACTGTTCCGTCACCCTCTCGTTCTTCACGTCGTACGCGAAGGACTTCTCGGCGACCAGGATGACGCTGCACACGGTATCATCGGGCAGCGCGTCGTGGAACTCACAAACGATCTTGATGTTGGTGCGATCGTTGACCACCACCTGCTTCCTCTTCGTCGTGTTGATGACGGACATGGGTTTTTGTGCTTTGAATTCGCTGGGTGTGTAGTACATGTCCACGTTTCCCTCTGTTACTCTCTTGTAAGCGGTGTACGCTTCGTAAAGTTTGAGATAATCATTTTTGGTCATCTCGAGGTTGTAATTCTCGCGCGGGAACACTTTGTTTCTTCTATTCTTGAGATAAACGTTCTTGATCTTGCAGTCGTCGAATCACCAAACAGATCTTTCCTAAGTCTTACCGTTTCCAAGATAACCCCACTTCCGGTCGCCATTTTGGATTTCCGAGCATAGGTTCTATTCATACTTTTTCTCACGTATAGGCGTACATGACGAATCCGCAAACAGATTTTTTCTAAGTCTTACCGTTTCGAAGATAACCTTACTTCCGGTCGCCATTTTGGATTTCCGAACATAGGTTCTATTCACACTTTTTCTCACGTATAGGTGTACATGACGAATCCGCAAACAGATTTTTCCTAAGTCTTACCGTTTCCAAGATAATCCCACTTCCGGTCGCCATTTTGGATTTTCGAACATAGGTTCTATTCATACTTTACTCACATATAGGCGTACGTGATGAATCCGCAAACAGATTTTTTCTAAGTCTTACCGTTTCCAAGATAACCCCACTTCCGGTCGCCATTTTGGATTTCCGAGCATAGGTTCTATTCACACTTTTTCTCACGTATAGGAAGGAGTACATGATGAATCCGCAAACAGATTCTTGCTAAGTCTTACCGTTTCCAAGATAACCCCACTTCCGGTCGCCATTTTAGATTTCCGAACATAGGTTCTATTCATATTTTACTCACATATAGGTGTACATGATGAATCCGCAAACAGATTTTTCCTAAGTCTTACCGTTTCCAAGATAACCCCACTTCCGGTCGCCATTTTGGATTTCCGAGCATAGGTTCTATTCATACTTTTTCTCACTTATAGGCGTACGTGATGAATCCGCAAACAGATTTCTCCTAAGTCTTACCGTTTCCAAGATAACCCCACTTCCGGTTGCTATTTTGGATTTCCGAACATAGGTTAGTAGTGTCACAAATGTGACTCCCACTGCAATTCTGATTTCTTGACCAAACGACCACAAAAACCTCAAAAACTCACTTTCTCTCCACGTTCCGCGCCTCATTTATTGCGCTGACGATGTTTCACGGCGCAGAAAAGCAGTGATGAGTGAAAGATGCACTCTCATCCTCTCATCCTTCAAGGATGAATGCACCTTATCGTAATTTTCCAAGTCCCGGGGGGGCCAATGTTTATATATATATCGTGACCTTTGTAAACCTCTCTCGGGGGAACGATGTGCCACACACGCGCGCGCGTGCCTCTCATTATTTCTGTATTGTGGCGCAAACAAACAAATAATAATCGTTTTTTTTTTGTTTTTTTTTAGGATTCCTGTAACCCCGCCAGGAGTGCGTGGTGCCCAACCAAAAAAAGGTTCTAACGGCTGTGGTTATAGATACCACACCTCCGTAGAGTTTCACGTGTTTTTTTTTTCTGAAAGGTCCTATGGGACACCTCTGTTTGTCAAAAATTCTAGACATTTGCAATTTAACGCTGGACTTGGAAAATTTTTCGACAGAGGGGTCAAATTTGGTTCTATGACGACCTATGTTCATTTTGGTATGGGTGGACAGAGGACACCGAGACTCGACCGACGCACTAAACCCGACCTCTCTACGACTATTCGTTCAAAAGTTACGAGTGATCAAAGTTTTTGGGAGGGGGTGGGCTAACTTCTTACCCCTTGACCCCAGAACTATCAAAACTTGGTACACGTATTCTACACCTCCAAAATCGACAGGGGGCATCTAACGATGCCGTATGGGGGTGTTTTTCGATATATTTTTTCGATAACTCTTACCATTTTCGAGATATTTGCAATTTAAGATTTTTTTAACGCTGTGGACTTGGAAAAAATTTTCGGAAAATTAAAGGTTCCAAATGACAATAGTTAGAGTTTCTCCAATCTAGTAAAGTGGATTGGTTGAAATCTCCAAGGCGTATTTTGCATTTTTTTTTCAAATATGAACACGTTAAAACTGAACTGAAAATAACATACCTGAAAATTCTATTCACAGTAGATTGAATTCTTGAGTTTTTGTATTCACACTCAAGAAATTCTATATAAATAACATACCTGAAATTCTATTCACAGTAGATTGAATTCTTGAGTTTTGTATTCGCACCTAAGAAATTCTATATAAATAACATACCTGAAAATTGTATCGCTATATACTAGACTTTTTTTGATATCTGTGATTTTGGAGAAAGCATAATGGAATCCACCAGTTTGATCGAATGTGTTACTTGCGAAAAATTAATATCTAAAACTAATATTAGCAAGCACAGGGCAAGATGTAGCGAAACAGCTTCGAGAATTAATCGTTCGTTACCTTCTAAGCCCTGTGCTCGATGCGGAAAGATTATTAGCATTGCAAATTTAAGTAAACACCTGAAAATTTGCAAACCATCAACCGGAAAAGCATCGAAAAGGAAAATCGATGATCCAGAAACGGAAGCTTCCACTTCCAAGCTAATTAAATTTTCCAATGAACCCAAACCAATTAGATCTGCATTCAACGACCAACTCCAGGATTTTTCAATTAAGTCAGAACCAGGCCGTGACATCCTTAGTTTCTTGGATGAAACGAAAACATCTGTACTAAATATTTTAAAAGATAAACTTGAAAACAACTCTATAAAAGTATACGTTGATCTGTTTTCTGAATACGAGAAAGTTGATGGCACAACGAGTATTTTTTATCATCGTACAAAAAACCAGACTCTTTATTTTGCTGACGTCGAAAATTTAGACAATTTCTATTATAAAGTTACCAATGAGCTGGTTAAGAAACATGACGATTTCGAGGCTAAAGGGTCGGGATGGTCTCTGTGTGGAAGTCCTCACACGTTAACCGTTTACGTGAACCAATTCTCGCCTCTTCGCGCATCCAGCTACGTTCCTCTTCCACCGAACATTCAACACAAGAGGGCTGTGTTAAATATACAGAACAGCGATAAAAAGTGTTTCCTTTGGTGTATATTGGCTGCACTGCATCCTGTTTATTGCAAAAATAATCCAGAACGGGTTTATCATTACAAGCAGCATGAACCTGAACTGGAAAATGCAATGTCTGGCATCGAATACCCGGTGACATTGTCGGATATAACAAAGTTTGAAAATCGTGCAGGAAAACGTATCGCTATTAATGTATATTCCTTCACGTCAGATAAATATCTCGTGCATCCCGTCAGGATAAGCGATATCGACGATGACGATGCTCGTGTGATTAATCTTCTTCTAATTTCAAACGACAGTGTTCACCATTACTGTCTTATTCATTCTCTATCACGCTTGGTCAGAAGTCAAACTACCAAGTATGAACATTGCATCGAAGTTTGCCCGAGATGCCTAACCACGTTCGACGATCGTGATCGACGTGATCATCAAAATCTTCATAGTCGTCAAATTGCTATCGATAAACTTGTCGAACATAAAATTTATTGCGGTGACAACAGACCGGCTAGAATGTTGATGCCCGAAACGAACGAAGTCGAAGAATTCAAAATGCACAAGGCATTGTTAGAACATCCCGCAATCATCGTCGCAGATTTCGAGGCGTTCCTCAAACCACTCTCCTACTGCGATTCGGATCCTGAAATTTCCTCCACAACGCCGTACCAGCTTCATCAACCAAACAGTTTCGGCTATGTTGTTGTGCGACGTGATAAAATAAATGAAGCATATATATACCGCGGGCCAAATGTAATCGAACACTTCCTGGAAAAAATGGTGGAGGAGGTTGAGGTAATTGGTAGCGTACTGCTTACATCAAAACCGATGGCACCTTTAACTGAAAATGAACTTCAAAATTACAATTCCACTGAGGTGTGTCCGGTATGTGATCAAAGTTTCACTGATGAGAACAAAAAAATATTCCACCACGATCATTTCAGCGGAAACTACATAGGTGGAATTTGCAACACGTGCAATCTTAAAATCCAGAAACCTAAATTCATCCCCATATTCTTTCACAACGGAAGCGGATATGATTTTCACCACCTGGTGAGACATCTTGGCTACGATCCGAAACGTATAGGTGTCTTGGCCGAGAATGAAGAACGCTACATTAGTCTCAGCAAGCAAGTGTCGATTCCGGGAACGAAAAATACAATCGAGATGCGCTTCCTGGATTCGTATAGATTTCTCTCTGCAAGTCTGGATGCTTTAGCGAACAAACTCACCGACGATCAATTTAAAATAACTAGAGCTAGTTTTCCCAACGTAGACATAGAACTCGTTAGACGTAAAGGGATTTATCCTTACGAATATGTTAGTGATGGTTCTAAATTTAACGACGACGCTATCCCACCTCCAAGAGAATTTTACAGCAGACTCAGAGAGAAGGGAATCACGGACGAAGAATACCAACACGCGCAACTCATGTGGGAGAAATTAGAATGTAGGACACTCGGAGACTACCACGACGCATACTTAAAATTAGACGTGACGATACTCGCGGATGTTTTTCAAGCGTTCAGGAAAACGGCAACGAATATTTAAAAATTAGATCCAGCGTATTTCTACAGTCTACCGGGATTATCGTGGTCGGCAATGTTATTCCAGACAAAGGTCAAGCTGGAACTGATATCGGACGTTGACATGTTGCTATTTATCGAAAGAGGGATACGAGGTGGAATGGTGCAATGCGTACAGAGACATGCAAAAGCTAATAACGTACACATGAAAGAAGATTACGATTCAAATCGAGCATCGAATTACATCTTCTACGCCGACGTTAATAATCTCTACGGACATGCCATGGTTCAGAAACTTCCTTACGGGGGATTCGAATGGTTAGATCCCACTTCGATAGACATTATTCATTTCGACGATAGCGAGTGTGGTTTCTTCGCAGAGGTAGATCTCCAATTCTCCGACCACCTGCACGACACGTTTTCGGATTTGCCTCCGACTCCCGAAATCAAATGTCCACCCGACTCGGTTCAAGACAAGCTTTTGTTAACATTGGACCCTAAACAGAGATACGTCGTCCACTACAAGAATCTCCGGTTTTTGATTGGGAAGGGTGTTCAGATAGTAAATGTTAGAAGAATACTAAAGTTTAAACATTCCACGTGGTTAAGACCTTACATAGAAACTAACACACAACATAGAACAGCTGCCACTTCCGATTTAGACAAGGACTTCTTTAAATTAATGAACAATGCGGTGTACGGAAAGACCATGGAGAATGTTAGAAAGCACGTAGACGTGAAATTAATTTCCGATAAGAATAAATGTCGGAAGTGGATAGCCGATCCTAGATTCAAGTCGAGAAAAATTTACAACGAGAATTTGGCACTTTTCAATCTAGATATAAAATTGATGAAATTCAGAAAACCAATTTACGTTGGCGCAACGGTTCTCGACTTGTCGAAACTTTACATGTTCGAATTTCATTACGACGTGATGAAACCCTTCTTCAATGATAAGATATCACTTTTGTACACGGACACCGACAGCTTCATTTACAGCATACAAACACCTAACCTCTATGAAGACATAAGCAATCCTTCCATGCTCGAGTATTTCGATACTTCTGCGTATCCTCAACCCAACAGATTTGGGATTCCTTCCCTCAACAAAAAAGTCCTAGGTAAACTGAAAGATGAATGTAACGGTGATATTATTGTCGAGTTCGCGGGTTTGCGTTCGAAAATGTATGCCATGAGAACAGAAAGTAGCGTCGCGAAGAAAGCAAAAGGTGTGGGCAAGAATACGGTGGAGAACAAACTCACCTTCCACGATTACATCGATTGCCTTTACTCACAATCGACGATACTAAGTATAGAACAAAGAATCCAAAGTGTAGACCATGTGATTACAACAAACAAAGTTAGGAAAGTAGCATTAGATCCGCATGACGATAAAAGATGTATTTTGTCTTGTGGAATCCACACGTTGCCTTGGGGACACTATCGTTTAGAAATTAGTAAAAATTGTAGGCAATGCAATTGAAAAAAAACAACTTAAATAACTATAACTATAACGTTGCAACGTTTAGAAAGTCGTTGATTTTGTTTCTGTATTTTCCGTCGTTGGGTTTCCTCGTCATGTCGATCGTCGCGAATCCGAAATCGTCACTGTTCCAGCAAGAAGAGCAGCGTTCCGAAAATTGATTGATCAACAGGTCGTTGAGTTTAGATAACATGGAAGGTAGAAATTCATGATCTGCCGTGCGGTGTACAGTCTCCATTGTTTGCTTTCGGAAACCAAAGAGATTCATTGTCCTTGCTAGTTATTTATTGTGTATGTGATAATTTGAGACAGTTAAAGTTTCTTTTTTATTTTAGTTATAGTTATTTAAGTTTTTTTTTTCAATTGCATTGCCTACAACTATAACGTTGCAACGTTTAGAAAGTCGTTGATTTTGTTTCTGTATTTTCCGTCGTTGGGTTTCCTCGTCATGTCGATCGTCGCGAATCCGAAATCGTCACTGTTCCAGCAAGAAGAGCAGCGTTCCGAAAATTGATTGATCAACAGGTCGTTGAGTTTAGATAACATGGAAGGTAGAAATTCATGATCTGCCGTGCGGTGTACAGTCTACATTGTTTGCTTTCGGAAACCAAAGAGATTCATTGTCCTTGCTAGTTATTTATTGTGTATGTGATAATTTGACACAGTTAAAGTTTATTTTATTTTAGTTATAGTTATTTAAGTTGTTTTTTTTTTCAATTGCATTGCCTACAACTATAACGTTGCAACGTTTAGAAAGTCGTTGATTTTGTTTCTGTATTTTCCGTCGTTGGGTTTCCTCGTCATGTCGATCGTCGCGAATCCGAAATCGTCACTGTTCCAGCAAGAAGAGCAGCGTTCCGAAAATTGATTGATCAACAGGTCGTTGAGTTTAGATAACATGGAAGGTAGAAATTCATGATCTGCCGTGCGGTGTACAGTCTCCATTGTTTGCTTTCGGAAACCAAAGAGATTCATTGTCCTTGCTAGTTATTTATTGTGTATGTGATAATTTGAGACAGTTAAAGTTTTTTTATTTTAGTTATAGTTATTTAAGTTTTTTTTCAATTGCATTGCCTACAATTTTTACTAATTTCTAAACGATAGTGTCCCCAAGGCAACGTGTGGATTCCACAAGACAAAATACATCTTTTATCGTCATGCGGATCTAATGCTACTTTCCTAACTTTGTTTGTTGTAATCACATGGTCTACACTTTGGATTCTTTGTTCTATACTTAGTATCGTCGATTGTGAGTAAAGGCAATCGATGTAATCGTGGGAAGGTGAGTTTGTTCTCCACCGTATTCTTGCCCACACCTTTTTGCTTTCTTCGCGACGCTACTTTCTGTTCTCATGGCATACATTTTCGAACGCAAACCCGCGAACTCGACAATAATATCACCGTTACATTCCTCTTTCAGTTTACCTAGGACTTTTTTGTTGAGGGAAGGAATCCCAAATCTGTTGGGTTGAGGATACGCAGAAGTATCGAAATACTCGAGCATGGAAGGATTGTTTATGTCTTCATAGAGGTTAGGTGTTTGTATGCTGTAAATGAAGCTGTCGGTGTCCGTGTACAAAAGTGATATCTTATCATTGAAGAAGGGTTTCATCACGTCGTAATGAAATTCGAACATGTAAGTTTCGACAAGTCGAGAACCGTTGCGCCAACGTAAATTGGTTTTCTGAATTTCATCAATTTTATATCTAGATTGAAAAGTGCCAAATTCTCGTTGTAAATTTTTCTCGACTTGAATCTAGGATCGGCTATCCACTTCCGACATTTATTCTTATCGGAAATTATTTCACGTCTACGTGCTTCTAACATTCTCCATGGTCTTTCCGTACACCGCATTGTTCATTAATTTAAAGAAGTCCTTGTCTAAATCGGAAGTGGCAGCTGTTCTATGTTGTGTTGTTAGTTTCTATGTAAGGTCTTAACCACGTGGAATGTTTAAACTTTAGTATTCTTCTAACATTTACTATCTGAACACCCTTCCCAATCAAAAACCGGAGATTCTTGTAGTGGACGACGTATCTCTGTTTAGGGTCCAATGTTAACAAAGCTTGTCTTGAACCGAGTCGGGTGGGACATTTGATTTCGGGAGTCGGAGGCAAATCCGAAAACGTGTCGTGCAGGTGGTCGTGAGAATTGGAGATCTACCTCTGCGAAGAAACCACACTCGCTATCGTCGAAATGAATAATGTCTATCGAAGTGGGATCTAACCATTCGAATCCCCCGTAAGGAAGTTTCTGAACCATGGCATGTCCGTAGAGATTATTAACGTCGGCGTAGAAGATGTAATTCGATGCTCGATTTGAATCGTAATCTTCTTTCATGTGTACGTTATTAGCTTTTGCATGTCTCTGTACGCATTGCACCATTCCACCTCGTATCCCTCTTTCGATAAATAGCAACATGTCAACGTCCGATATCAGTTCCAGCTTGACCTTTGTCTGGAATAACATTGCCGACCACGATAATCCCGGTAGACTGTAGAAATACGCTGGATCTAATTTTTAAATATTCGTTGCCGTTTTCCTGAACGCTTGAAAAACATCCGCGAGTATCGTCACGTCTAATTTTAAGTATGCGTCGTGGTAGTCTCCGAGTGTCCTACATTCTAATTTCTCCCACATGAGTTGCGCGTGTTGGTATTCTTCGTCCGTGATTCCCTTCTCTCTGAGTCTGCTGTAAAATTCTCTTGGAGGTGGGATAGCGTCGTCGTTAAATTTAGAACCATCACTAACATATTCGTAAGGATAAATCCCTTTACGTCTAACGAGTTCTATGTCTACGTTGGGAAAAACTAGCTCTAGTTATTTTAAATTGATCGTCGGTGAGTTTGTTCGCTAAAGCATCCAGACTTGCAGAGAGAAATCTATACGAATCCAGGAAGCGCATCTCGATTGTATTTTTCGTTCCCGGAATCGACACTTGCTTGCTGAGACTAATGTAGCGTTCTTCATCTCGGCCAAGACACCTATACGTTCGGATCGTAGCCAAGATGTCTCACCAGGTGGTGAAAATCATATCCGCTTCCGTTGTGAAAGAATATGGGGATGAATTTAGGTTTCTGGATTTTAAGATTGCACGTGTTGCAAATTCCACCTATGTAGTTCCGCTGAAATGATCGTGGTGGAATATTTTTTTGTTCTCATCAGTGAAACTTTGATCACATACCGGACACACCTCAGTGAATTGTAATTTTGAAGTTCATTTTCAGTTAAAGGTGCCATCGGTTTTGATGTAAGCAGTACGCTACCAATTACCTCAACCTCCTCCACCATTTTTCCAGGAAGTGTTCGATTACATTTGGCCCGCGGTATATATATTGCTTCATTTATTTTATCACGTCGCACAACAACATAGCCGAAACTGTTTGGTTGATGAAGCTGGTACGGCGTGTGGAGGAAATTTCAGGATCCGGATCGCAGTAGGAGAGTGGTTTGAGGAAAACGCCTCGAAATCTGCGACGATGATTGCGGGATGTTCTAACAATGCCTTGTGCATTTTGAATTCTTCGACTTCGTTCGTTTCGGGCATCAACATTCTAGCCGGTCTGTTGTCACCGCAATAAATTTTATGTTCGACAAGTTTATCGATAGCAATTTGACGACTATGAAGATTTTGATGATCACGTCGATCACGATCGTCGAACGTGGTTAGGCATCTCGGGCAAACTTCGATGCAATGTTCATACTTGGTAGTTTGACTTCTGACCAGCGTGATAGAGAATGAATAAGACAGTAATGGTGAACACTGTCGTTTGAAATTAGAAGAAGATTAATCACACGAGCATCGTCATCGTCGATATCGCTTATCCTGACGGGATGCACGAGATATTTATCTGACGTGAAGGATATACATTAATAGCGATACGTTTTCCTGCACGATTTTCAAACTTTGTTATATCCGACAATGTCACGGGTATTCGATGCCAGACATTGCATTTTCCAGTTCAGGTTCATGCTGCTTGTAATGATAAACCCGTTCTGGATTATTTTTGCAATAAACAGGATGCAGTGCAGCAATATACACCAAAGGAAACACTTTTTATCGCTGTTCTGTATATTTAACACAGCCCTCTTGTGTTGAATGTTCGGTGGAAGAGGAACGTAGCTGGATGCGCGAAGAGGCGAGAATTGGTTCACGTAACGGTTAACGTGTGAGGACTTTCCACACAGAGACCATCCCGACCCTTTAGCCTCGAAATCGTCATGTTTCTTAACCAGCTCATTGGTAACTTTATAATAGAAATTGTCTAAATTTTCGACGTCAGCAAAATAAAGAGTCTGGTTTTTGTACGATGATAAAAAATACTCGTTGTGCCATCAACTTCTCGTATTCAGAAAACAGATCAACGTATACTTTTATAGAGTTGTTTCAAGTTTATCTTTTAAAATATTTAGTACAGATGTTTTCGTTTCATCCAAGAAACTAAGGATGTCACGGCCTGGTTCTGACTTAATTGAAAAATCCTGAGTTGGTCGTTGAATGCAGATCTAATTGGTTTGGGTCATTGGAAAATTTAATTAGCTTGGAAGTGGAAGCTTCCGTTTCTGATCATCGATTTTCCTTTTCGATGCTTTTCCGGTGATGGTTTGCAAATTTTCAGGTGTTTTACTTAAATTTGCAATGCTAATAATCTTTCCGCATCGAGCACAGGGCTTAGAAGGTAACGAACGATTAATTCTCGAAGCTGTTTTCGCTACATCTTGCCCTGTGCTTGCAATATTAGTTTTAGATATTAATTTTTCGCAAGTAACACATTCGATCAAACTGGTGGATTCCATTATGCTTTCTCCAAAAGCACAGATATCAAAAAAAGTCTAGTATATAGCGATACAATTTTCAGGTATGTTATTTATATAGAATTTCTTAGGTGCGAATACAAAACTCAAGAATTCAATCTACTGTGAATAGAATTTCAGTATGTTATTTATATAGAATTTCTTGAGTGTGAATACAAAAACTCAAGAATTCAATCTCTGTGAATAGAATTTTCAGGTATGTTATTTCAGTTCAGTTTTAACGTGTCATATTGAAAAAAAAAATGCAAAATACGCCTTGGAGATTTCAACCAATCCACTTTACTAGATTGGAGAATCTCTAACTATTGTCATTTGGAACCTTTAATTTTCCGAAAATTTTTTCCAAGTCCACAGCGTTAAAAAAATCTAAATTGCAAATATCTCGAAATGGTAAGAGTTATCGAAAAAATATATCGAAAAACACCCCCATACGGCATCGTTAGATGCCCCCTGTCGATTTTGGAGGTGTAG